>NW_013533761.1:2309467-2480146 GCF_000836235.2 Papilio xuthus
TTTAATGTCTCCCTCATCAAATTTTGATTCAATTCTTTTTGTAATTTTGTATGATATTTGTTTTTCCTGAATATTGTCTAAAGTAGGCCTAAAGTTAGGGGAACAGTTGTTTTTTATTTTTTGTGCAAAGGAACTTCCATGTTTGTCTTGGCTAACATGTAGCGTTTTATACGCGAATGTCAGGAAATTCTCCCAGCTATGTTTATCGTTCTTGTCGATGACATCTCTGACGCAGGAAGACAAAGAGGTCGCCACACACCGTCTAGCCCCGCGAGGGATTCTTTTTACCAAGGGGAGGCTTCTCCTTAAGTTATTTAATTTTTGCCATAAGGGACCCTCGGTGGGGGGTTCATTGCCATTTATATTATGCAAATTCTCATTGCTACTTACATGCGGTTGCCGGCCCTTATGGCATCTACTTTGGTGTATATGCAAACCTCTTTGTCCCTTGAAAAAACGCGGCTGGGAGCATTCATTGCATTGCACGAGTTCCTGTGACGCGGTTGCACCGGACTGACTTGCGGATGTAGCCTGCTCAGGGGGCGGGAGATTTAAGGTTAGCATATAATAATACGACTTAAAAAGGTAAATGTTATATATAAATAGTAAATGACATTGGTAAGGCTAATTACACGATACAGAATCGCGACATAAAATCGGATATTCATGCTTCATTTATTATCGGCATACCGGAGAATGTGTTTGAGCAGGTACTGCCCCGAATGTGTGGCCAATTGGGATTCGGTCTGTGGAGTGGTATCTGTTTCGCCCTCGAACACCACGGGACGCACACACGATCTAAGTAAGCTAGAAGTTCTTCTTCACGCGGAGTTAAAATGCGATATTCTCGTTGTCTCCGAACAGTGGCCGATGACCTCTAAACTCATCATAATTGTCTTCAATTGGACTTTAAAACGTTTTTTATAATTTTTTCGAAATCTTATAATTTTTATTGATATTGATATGTCTATACAATTAATATAATTCTATTTGCATTACTTATGAGGAAAATCTATTTTTTATTTTTTTCTTCCTGTCTGTACATACAGGGGGAGGGGGTTGGTTGATATGTGTCAGACCGTCCGCAAGCCCGCGTTTGTTCCAGGTAACCTCCAAAACGGCTGGATTCATTTCAGTAAGACTTCATATTTTAATGCTTTTTCTGTGCTGACTAAGTCACGAGCAACACCTAGTACTCCATTAGTTCATACGTTTTATCAATTTACTATTATCAAAGTGAATAAAACACAATTCGATATCCCAAACCTACTAATTTACGTTACAAATATAATTCCTGTAGCAGGGTTATGCCTAACGTAGTGATCCTATAAAGGTTCCGTTTTTTCCTATGAGGCACGAAACCCTAAAAACAATTGACATCACAATAATTTCACCACATTAAATTCTTGGTGATAAAACAGACTATCAGTTTAATTTAAAACTATAAATAGTACGAGTAACCCTGCTTTAAAATAAGACTCAACGTTAATAAAGCTTGGCATTTTGAATGTACAATGAAGTTCCATATGTGCATCTAAATTTAACGCCGGTCTTGAAGTTTCTGAATGTCATAAGTTTACTTGAGAATCGAGAATCAAGTTAAGCTTTGTACGTCTAGACTTGAATAAGAATAGAAGATTTTAGTCCACTTTTGTGAACTGAGGCTAAGCTCAGATACGAGTTTACAGCATTATGCAATAGCGCTTAAAACTGCATTTTATTGTAGCTTGTAGCGTGAATTTATAGCATTAAATGTTTTATTGTGATATTAACATAAATTCACTCAAAGCTTTGGCCTGAAATTTGGACTTCCTTTCGACGAACTTATTTAATCCATCCACTTATCTCACGTTACTTACACAGCAGCGAAGTCCAAAAATCCGCCACTATGTTCAAAGATCTCTTCTAATTTACTAAATACAAATTTTAATTTTCTAATAAAATAAATACACACATCAATTTCCAAAAGAAACACATGCTTAAAAAAACCTACTTTTTAAAACTGAACTTTAAAAAATATAGATGAATACTTGCTAACAAATGCAGCGTCTCGTGCGAACAAAAAGGAATAAATTTAAAATTAAAAGTACGCCAAAAAGGTTTTATACATCCGTGTTACGATAGTAAAGTCATATCGTCAATTTTATATCGATGGAGAAAAGTTTCTTTGATAGTTTTCTTTGCATATTTAATACTTTAATCTTTGTAATATTTGAATATTGTAGTATTAATAGTCGGAGAAGCAAAAGCTCAAAGACTCCGATGGCTGGGCCACCTCATGAGGATGGGGGAAGATCGAAAGGTCAAAGCAGCATACCTCGGGACCCCGACTGGCCGCCGACCCATCGGTCGGCCCAGGTACCGCTGGCGAGACGCCGTAGAGCTGGATTTGCGGGAGCTACAAGCGATGGACTGGCAGGAGAAGGTGCAAGACAGGCGACTTTGGCGATCTCTTGTGTCGGAGGCCAAGACCCACTTTGGTTCGATGCGCCAGCGGAGTAAGTAAGTATTAATAGTAATTAATAAATAAGAGTATTCGAAGTATTCGATTTTTTTTGTACTACAGTAGAAAACTCGATATTTTTTTAAATGTACATATGACGTCGAGGTGTTATTTTTTACATTAAAATAATAAAACAGAAGCACCTTAGTTAGAGAGTATAATAATATTATATGTTTAAATAATATAACTGTAGCTATGCTATAAATAAAGCATTGAGTTGAAACTTCAAAGCAATTAAAACTTTAACCTCACTCGGCTGAGTTAATTCGTTTCTACCGTCACACCGATTTCCGTAGGAGTGTTATTGCATATAGCTATATTTAAGTTTTCATTTTCTTCTTACAAAAAATTTATACCGACTTACTACACATAAGTATACATAACAATAATAAAATATTAATTTAAAACCTAAAAGTATATATTTAAAAAATATATTGATTTGAACTAACTTATTAACGACTTATTAAAAATAAAAAATAAAATCGCAACACAAAATTTGTACTTACAACAAGTATTTATAATACAATGATTAGATATTAATTGTTTATAAAAGTAATAAAATAAAATAAAAAAACTCTTACATTAAGGCACTTAAAACGTCCAATTCAATGTATTTTATAGTCAAAAATAATATAAATGGATTCAATGTAGGTTTTGGCACGGTCCGCCCTCAGCCCTGGGGAAATCTTGACTATTAAACGAAATTTATCGACACAAGGTTGTCGTCTTGCGCACTCAAAGAGGATAATGTATTTTGTCGAAATATTTTATTCCAAATTATTCCATTTCATATTACTTAAATATGATAAAAATGTTTTTATATTATTTCAATTAAAATGTTTACTTTCAAACATTAATAATTTCCTAAAATTAAATAAACGTCTAAACTTATAAACTGTCACCAAATTAAAATTTTGTAGACCATATTTTTTATATTATTAGATGGTAAACGCGCTACACCTTAATTCGCCGAAAAGGCGAAGCTTCCGTAGCAATTTAGCTATTCTTATGCGGTGCCGACCTTTACTCGACGGAGAAGCGGACGCACAGAAGAAGAATGTTTCCCTTTCCTATACAATCCCTCTTTCGTTAAATCTACTTCCCCTTACTATTCCTTGCTTATAATATTTTTTTTTATATCATTAGGTGGCAAACGAGCAAGCGGCCACCTGAAATAATAGCGAAGTGACCGTTGCCCATAGACTTACGCAATTGCATACGCGTTGCCTACCTTTAATCAACGGAGGAGAGGATGCACAGAAAGAAAATATTTTCCCTCTCCATGCATCCTCTCATCCGGAAAGTCCACTTCCACTTCCTATCCTTTCCTTAAAAGAAAAAGGGTGAGAAGGGAAAGAGGACTAAATAAGGCCTCCGAGACGCACACTCATCAGACGAAACGCAGCATTACTTCCACTTCACGCCTGTCTTCTGTGTGGTCGTGGTATTTCACCGGGCGAGCCAGGCCAATTGTGTGAGAATATGTTAAAGCGGGCTCTACCACTGTAAAAAATAGGTAGGAAGGACAAGGATACTATTAAGGATAAAATTAGATAAGATTAGATTAATCAAGTAGTTTTAATTAATTTAGTGGACGATTACATGACAATAATACAATACTGTTGATTGAAAATGTTTGTCTCTTGAATTGAAACATAATCAGGTAACGAATTAGGGAATTCAATTCGTTGGAGCAGCATAATTGTGTAAAGCGGGAGTTCAGTTGGCAAAGCGAATTGACACTAATTAGTCATGTCAGTTAACCTGAAGCGTTCCATTCAAATTATACTAACGATGACGTGATTTTACCGCAGGTTAATTTTTAAATGCAATTTTATTTCAACTCTTTTAACAGATGTAACGTAAAAGATTGTTTTACGTAAGTCCTTATAGTTATAGAAGTTATTGTGGAAAAAGTATTTACCTCTATACTTAATAAAAAATAATGATTAAAAATAATCAATAACGAAGAGGAAAAATATTTAAAAATTATACAAAAAAGAAATAACGTTACAAAATTAACAACTTTTAAAAATTTGATTAATTTTCTTTTCTATGTTGTAAAGGAAAGACAAATTACAAACTTTTTTTTTAATTTATAGTCGTTTTTTGAGTATTTTTAAACGTAATGAAAAATGTTCTCAAATATTTCGTTACAGCTTAAAAAAAGAGTTGAAGCCACTTGTTTGATTCAATTAAATTTTTAATTGGGTCAACGTTTCATAGAAAATAAAAAGATATTAAAGAAAAGCTTTTCAATTGATAGATATCTTTATAAAATATTACAAAATTACTGCCCGTGAATTTATTAAGACAGTTCTGTAAAAGCTTCTAAGTAGAATAATAATTACGAAAGTGATGCTTTTATATTAATAACTATGTTTAATTCTAAAGCTTTTTGTACGCTAGTGATCTCTTAAACAAAAAAAGGGTCTCGACCGACAGACGGACGGACAACAAAGTGATCCTATAAGAGTTCCGTTATTTCCTACCATGTACGGAACCCTAAAAATGGGTTTTTGGCCTACATCCAATTGCCTAGCGATAAAACCAATAATATTTTTTCAATCTAGAGGATATTTTGCCTATTCTCAATTCTCAAGGTTACGTGTTAATAATTGCCCACAATTTTTATGCTCCTCTCAGCTTATACGAATTAATCTTTTACTTACTTTGCTCCCACAAAGAACTTTTTATCGCAAAATGTTTAATCAACGTCTCAAACCAAAAGAAAAGGAAAGTCTTACAACATTTCCAAAGTGATTTATGTTCAAGAGGATTAAGACAAGTTCAAAGTTTTATTTTGCTAGCCTTTTTTATTTTTAAAATTTTAAATAATTAAATATATTAAAGACAACTTTGCTTATAACTCTGTCTGTATTCCTTTTATTATATTCTTGTTCTGCACATTTTTTGAATGAAATAAGATATTACCGTTTTTATTCTCTTGGTCGATAGTTATATTACTAGATATTCCTGTGAATGCAAATGAGCCAAATGAAAACCAGCGCAAGGACTATTTAGGCCATCCCTGCATGAGGTGGGTCTTTTTGCCACACTTTCCTTCGATTTTTTGTTATTAATCTGTTGTGTTTTTTTTTTCTCTTAACAAATGTGTTCCTTTCTTTCTTTCTCCTTTCTATTACTTTATATCTATTATCGTAACTTTAGTCCAGCAGTTTCGCCTCATACGAAATAGTGCCTTCGTGAATCACTGTCAGAAGCTAAAATGAAACATTAAATTATAGTCTACGTGAAGGAAAAGGTAATGGTCTAGTCTAGTTTCTGAACTTTTATCGTCTCGACTTTTATAAAGGTTGAATTTCAGATTTTGTCACAATTTGATAATTGAATTGTGGATTGTAATCAAAGATGTACAGAAAAAAACCCTCCTATAAGGAAAGGATGGGAAGTGGGAGTAGACTTTCCGGATGAGAGAATGCATGGGAAGGAAAAATATTTTCTTTCCGTGTGTCTCCTCCGTCGATCGAAGGTAGGCAACGCATATGCAATTGCGTATGTCTATGGGCAACGGTCACTTCGCTATATCAGCAATTTCAGGTGGCGCACGCTCGTTTGACACCTTATGATAAAAAAAACTTAGCAATAAGTTAAACAGATATAAAAACAACATGCTAATTAATTTATATAGTTATATACTATGGTATGGTATGGTATGGTATGGTATGGTATACTAGATTTATAACGTGTTAATATTGGTTTGACTCTCATCTGATCGTTGCACGCGTTGAAAACCGAATGGAATAGTCTCCGTTAGTCTATTTGTGGAACATTTCATAATTGTGGCGAGGTGAACTTCAGTTAACAACATCAATGACCGCTAATTGATCCGATGAACACGGCCTGATAGAATCGTTAATGATCATTGCAAGTTGCAACAAATATAAACAATTTATACAAGTTTTTTAGAACAAAATTTATTTATCTAGTACTTCATCTGATAGTTAACCTAGCAGTTATGCTATACTTATATTTATTTATTTATATAAACAAGGAATAAAATACAAATTTACAATAAAAGTGTCTATAAACCCATTGCGGGTTTGTCCAGACACTTTGGTACTACGCTATGAAACGGTAGGTAAGTTACATTTTTTTTTTGTTTACAGCAAATTAGTGAGCTCGCTCATACCGTCATATACAGGGTGCACAAACTTAATTTAATAGGTTATGTAGATAAAGTTGTGTGCATTTATTTTAATTTACAGGTAAGAGTTTCAAATGAATAATTTAATTTCTAGTTTAAAGTTCAGATGTTATTCTTGAAGTTTACATAACTACGTTGGAGAGCTTCCCTGCAGCGTACAAACGTAGATGGACTTGTTTGGACATCATATCTTAGCAATGCTCGATAATGGTCGAGTATTCTCCTTGTTATATTCTACTACCATAGAACTACGACAGTCAAATAACCTCTGGGTACAAGCTTTATTATATTAAAATTCAAAATGATTTATTTTAAGGTTAGTGATTGCGGTAACAACTTCCAAAATTTTTAAAATCAGTATAACTTATTTTGTTTATTTTTCAAAGCAATAATTTAGATAGAAATGGAAGAAAGAAATAATGGATAAATTGCGCAAAAATTACATTTGTAAGATTGAGTTCAACACAATAATTAAGGAAATGCTGAATCAGTGCGGAAAAAAGGTATAGAATGATGTACGCTTAGTTGTAACGATTATGATCTCTGATATAGTAATAGAAAATTTTTGTGTTATTTTCACTTCTTATCTCTCTTAAAACTCTCATCGCTTTGAGAGGCAGACTTGTTGGAATATTTAACTGCAAGCGCCACGTTTCATGCATTTTTATTAGCATTCGCTTGTATTTGTTACGAAACTACTGCTACATTTCGCTGCCACTAACGTTTACTGCCAAATATTTATTTGAAACAACAAAAGAACATTAGTTTCTACCTTAATCAGCGTGTATTTTTAAAAATACAATTATTTTAAATTAATGTTTCCAACACGATTACGCATACTCTTATAGCTAATCTACTTTATAAGATGTATAGATGAGACTTGTGGAAAGGTAAGTCGGCTTATAAAGTCATTGAAACCTACACTTTACTTAAACCACAAAGTCGGGCAAGTCACTTTGAAAGCCTGACTTATTCGACCGTTAAAAGCATTAGCTTTTAAATGTATCTAATTAACCTGGCTACAATTTAAGTAAATAAAGACGTTAAATTACGGACTATTAAATTCATTAATAGACAGATTTTAAGAATTAGTTGTGTGTTACATGAATTATATTAGTTTGATTTGAATTCAAAAAGCTTATCCATATCTGACACTTAATAATAGTAATTGTTTGTTACAATATATCTTATATCGCATCTTGCTTTCAAGATACTATGTCATAAAATATTAATTAAAACTCATCATCATCAGCTCACTATAATCCCCACCGAGGGGCTCGGAGCCTACCCTTATTATGGGAGTGTCGGTGGCTCAGGTGTTAAGCACTTGAATTGCAATCTGCAGATCCTGGGTTCAAATCCCACCATGTACCAATATGTTTTTCGATTTCCGGTTTACATATGTACATTTATCCGACTTTCTTACGGTGAAGAAAAACATCGTAATGCAACCTGCACATATCTGAGAAGAAATTCAATATGTGTGAAGTCAACCAACCCGCACTTGGCCAGCGTGGTTGACTATGGCCTAGTCACCCTTGACTTAAAACTGTCTTCATCCAATTTCAATTTTTATCTACGTAAAGTATTGTTTCAATTAAAACTTAAAAGATTTAATTTGCAATCAACGCAACGTGAACTAACTGTACGACTCCTATCACAAGTTTAGGTCTCATTAAAACTTTTAAAATTATAATATACTTATCGCATTAATTTATGAATGAAAATTGATAATTGTAAAGACACAAACAAAAAAGGAAAACTTTTATCTATACTTTCGTATACTAATTTTTAGTAAATATTTTAATATTTAGAATTTACCAAATTCCCTCTAAGATGTAATTCCTCGGAAGGAATGAAGGATGGAACAATTACTTTGGTGTTAAAAACTCAACTCGCATACAGTAAACTTGTTATTAAATGCTTCACCGAATTGGCAAAGAGAAAATTTAATTTCCCCCGAGGAGGTAACTTTCACTATACAGGTACGAGAATCTACAACAAGGCGGAAACGATACACAGAAATTGTAATGTTGCTATAACGTATTTTTAATAGACTTCAAAAAGAAGGAGTTTATTAATTCTAGCAAAGAAGAACTGTAATTTTTTCAAACCCGTTTGATGGTGATGTAGTTTACTCGTGTACTTTTAATCTTCCTTCTCACGAGTTTTCAGGAGAAAATGGACTAAAGATAAAGAAGACTATTTGATGTACGGCACTATGCTGTTTAGTGCACTTTAATAGCCTATTACAATATACGGAAAAAGAGCCATAAAACATGCAACATTTTGTTGTACTTTATTAATATTATCTTCTTGCTGTTATTGAATACTTTTGCGCAGAGAAAAAGGATTTTCCATACTACAATTTTCGTAAAACATACTCCTCATAATATATTCTAGATTTCTTTCTCTTTTAAAGACGCCGAAGCTTAATAGCCTGGGATTTCCGGAGCTTGCCACAGCACCGGAAAATTGAAATAAATGGATGTTTCTTGAAATTAATTCAGAAGATTTGCTACTAAAAAGTTCCTAATAGATTATGTCTGTTTTACTATTATTGTCTTTAAAACACACTGGCTAGTATTTTTTGTTAAGAAAAGTGAACAAAAAAAAAACAAATACATAGCTTCCAAAATCAGAAATATACAAATATGTTATACGAGCAGTAAGTACCATGAAAGCTATAAAGTTTGCCTTCAACGATCGCTGCTGGAGGTTAATATAAATTAATGGTTGTCAGACATAGACAATATTTTATCCGATGTTCTGTGCTGAAATAGGACTGGAACACACAATGCAAAAGAAATATTCGTCAAAATAAACCGTTATAACTAAATTTAAAACATACTACCACACTGTCATAAGGGTAATGCTTCATACATGCATATCGAAAGAATTCAAAGATGTGTGAAGTCAACTAACCCTCATTGGCCCAGCGTCGTCGACTATGGCCTAGTCACTCCTAACTTGGGTAGACTCTAAGCCCCTGACGAGGATATATACGCATATTGGGCTGATGATGTAGCCAATCTAAGTAACATATATTGGTTACCAAATATTGTTTAATTAAATAATATATAAACTTTAAAATTCATTAATTTGTTTACACGTGTGGCAACTGAATTTTATTAAGTGACCTTTATATATTTACAGGACAGTGACGTAATACATATAAAGCAGTATTACTATCAGCTTAAATGTCACAGTAACAGGTAACCTGAGCGCGATACGGAGCCGGAATAAACGATATTGTTAACTGAAATTTTCAGCGTTGATTTACGATGCTGAAAATTTCAGGTATTCAGTTGTTACGGCAGGTATATGATGGTACATTGGCGTAGGAATGGCTATTTCAATAAATGGTAAGTATTTGAGTCATCATCGTCAGCTCACTATACGTCCCTACCGAGGGGCTCGGAGCCCACCCTAAATTAGGGGTGATTAGGCCATAGTCAACCACGCTGGCCAATGCGGGTTGGTTGACTTCACACATATCTTCGAATTTCTTCTCAGATATGTGATGGTTGCATCACGATGTTTTCTTTTACCGTAAGAACGTCGGATAAATGTACATATGTAAATCGAAAAACACATTGGTACATGGCGGGATTCGAACCCAGGACCTGCAGATTGCAAGTCAAGTGCTTGACTCCTAATTTACTGACGCTCAGTGTTTGAGTGGCTTATCTTAATCAATCAATGGGTCTTGTGTTTTTTTTTGTGTTAGTTGTGTTCTTTCAGAAAACTTATATTTGACTTGTAACTAGAAATCAAGTCTTCCACTTTGTCCACTCTTAACAAATGTTACGATAAAATTATGACTTAAATCTCATATCAGCTGTACTATATACCTATTAAGTACTTTATGAAAAATTAAGAAAAAAGTTAAAAAACATTTATTTAATTTAAGGTTAAAAAGAAAATAAAGACATGGATAAATATTAGAAAAAACAAAAAGACGATACACGTATTATTGTGACAAAGTATAATTATATAAGAAAATGCCAAAAGAGTTCAATATTTGCCATGATTATAACATTTTAGATATAGACCCTGGGATACGAAAATAATTTAAACAAAACATTCGACTACGGGATTACTTGCTGAAGTAATTCTATGCAAACAGTGAGAAAAGTTTGCGCATAAAGCAAATTCGATTCTATATCCATGACATAAAGTACGATTTTCTTACACTTTATCTTCTTTAGCATTTTGTAAATTGAAGTCGTTCTTTGAAAAGTACCATGTATACGAGAACCCAAGAGAATGTAATCCAATCTGTTACTACAATTTAAACCTATCTGCAATATTGAAGACAGTTTATATTTTTATGTCACAATATGCCCTAGATCTAGAAATGATCGATTGTTAGGAAAAAAAATTGATGACACGAAATAATGTCAAAACACAAATTAAAAAATTATTCCAAAAGGATTTAGATAATTTAAGTCGGCGCTTTACATTAGTCTAAAGATTGCCGTAAGTTAATGCAAAATAATTTATAGAAAAATACTTTTAAAATACACTTATTTGTGTTTCGTTACTTAATAAAAAAGACCTAAAAATTCGACGTGAAGTCAAGGTGATTCAAACGATGAAATCGTGTGGTTTAATTGAGGAGTTTCTATGCACCTTCAAGCTCCAACAACAGGTCAGCACCATGTCATCATAATAATGCATTCTCTCGCGATTTACAAATTAAAAGAACTACTTAAAGGACCTGATATTCTGTCTATACCTTCTTTAAATTAAAAATAAAAATCTTAAGAAGTAATGCTATTGACAACCAGAGACTACTTAACAGGTCTACGCGTTGCGACAAGTTGAAATCGGTGGTGATAAAAATTTCTTTTAGTGAAATTTCTCTAGGGCCCAAAAATTGCGAGTTCTAGGTAAGCTCTCGGTAAGTCCATAAAAAACTGCGGATTTTGTCTATTCTATTGTAAATTTCTAAATATATTAAAGTCTTTTACGTATATAAAATTAAACGTTAACCTATAATCTGATATTATAATCTATTTATTTTATTCTGTGTGGAAGAAAATAAAAATTTTTACTTTTCAAAAATTATTACTACCATTACTCCATTTATAGTCAAATTATGAACTAATACAATGGAAATTTCAAGCAATTAGTATAATGGATACAATTTCATAATTTATTAAATTATTTGTCACATTTACGTACAAAGACGAGAATAATATCCGAAGGTTTGCTTTGATATAGTGTTGTTTTCATTTCATTAATGTAATGTAAAACATTAAAGAAAATAACCTAAATTATTATTCTTTCCGAACTCCATTTATATATATTTATGTATATGTTTTATGTATGTAGTATGTAAATAGTGTTTGTCGGAACTTTAGCTGGAATTTTTTTTGTCACCTATTTCTACTAACCTTAGTTATTTAAGTTTATAGTTTTGTAAGTTACAAAAAAATTGATTTCTTTTGTCCGAAATTAAGAATTTTGAATTTGATAACGTAATTTTTGGTAATTTCAATTATTTCCATGACACTGACATTTTTTATGTACAAACTCCTTGTTGCTTTAATAATATAAAACATTCAAATGTACGAAAAAGCAACTCATCTCAAACTCACTTGGTTTTACTCGCCGAAACACAAGTTTTCCATTGACAAAATATTTTTTTTTGAAATCGTTAAAATAATGTTGAATTATTCAGCAACAAACAATCAAAATAGAATCAATCATGATCCTGATAGGCCTCTAACTGATTTTAAGCAATCCATTTCTAGTTTGGAAGTAAGCCAAATTTATATGCTCCTATAGATGGAATGTGTTGGATCGATTTATCTGATCTAATAAACTTCTGCTTCTGATTATAATCGAATCTTCTAATACGCTACAGAGATTTAAGTTGCGGATTTCAAATCAACGATTCCATTAACGTAATACGAAAAAACTTTGATTTGCATAACTGACATGCACATTTAACACTGTAACTTAAAAATGTTCTTGTAATCATTTTTAAGTTAGATTGTTAGTTTAGTTGGAAGGAGGAGAAAGTCGTGGCTAAGAAACATCCGGGAATAGACCAATATTGCCAGCGTTGAACAACTTTTTCGCTTGGCACAGGACAGGAAAGGGTTCGCTGAGCTGACGGCCAACCTCCAGTAATGGACAGGCATTGGAAGAAGAATCATTTTTAGTATTAAAACATAACCCACCTTCTTGGTTCGTCAGATAATAAGCTGCTAAAAAGTGGCAAAATTATACTGATGTAATAACACTTATTACCTCACACAAAACCGAAATACCTTCATCCATGGCAACGCTCTTCGGTAATAGGGTCCAAATGACTATGATAAAGGAAATACGTGACCAGGATAACCCGATGTTACTCCGTTCATGCAAAAACCTCACAATAAGCGTTTCGTTCTAAAATTGACTTTTTTTACGGTCGAACGTGTTAGGTGTAGCGGATGAAATGTATGCCTTCCCTTTATGACCGAGGGAAATTAGCCATTACCCGCTCGGATGGACCCCGTATTACTCACACTCACAATTGCCATTAGTTCCTAACATAACGATGCGCTACGAACAGCTACGAGTTGCTACGAATACGACGAGCATTTTCCTGCTACGAAATGGGTAAAATTATAGGTTGATTTTTTATTACTCATTCCTCTCAGTATAAAAATGTTGATATATCAAGTACAAATAATTATACAGCATATGCAATATACATAAGGAACACACGCACAAAAACACACATTAGAAAATTTTAAAAAAAATCTCAAATTGTTCGGAAAGAGTATGAACTAAAATATTTTGCAGAAAACATATTTTAAAAATAATACTTAATTTAAGTGAAGTTCAAATGAAATTATAAACCGTAAAATCCATTGTTAAAATAATTAAAGAACAACTGCACCGCAGGGAAACGTTTAATATTATCTCACTGAGATTTTATAAATGTACTGATTTTAATCACACATTCGATGTTGTTACTCATTGCTAGCTGAAGCGAATAATTAAAAATAAATTGGACTACAGTCGGCGAGGGGCGCCGTAAGAGTATTACCTCTCGATATAGGTGACCTTAAAATTGATTTGATAGTATCGTAAACCGCAAAGGTGAGAAACAGGACTCTGTTTTTAATGCTAAAAAAAAAGTAGGGTAATTGATTTTAATTCATCAATTAAATAGATAGAGGGTTAAAAAATAGGTTATGCCGTTTACCCTCTGCGCGTAAATACCAAAAGGGGAGAACCCTTTCCGTATTTACGTGATAATAATTATTCTTAGTCACATGGACATGAAAATACAACTTGAGTTAGTTTATTCCTAAGACTTTATAAAAATGGTTTAGTTAAATGTGTAACTCAACTGAAAAAAAAGCTAAAATTTAACTACTTATCTTATATAGGCAATTATCTTTGAAAAAAGACACTGCTTTTGAGAATTTACATTGTTATAACCTGCTTGAATCAGCAAGTCTAACACTTTGTAGGAAAATTCCCACAAAAGTTAGGTTATTCTAAAATTTCTATTTTAGATTAATCGTGCCAGTTATTAACTGGATTTTTAATATACCATGTTTTTTTTAATTTTAAGCATGATTCATTTTTATGAAAAGCTATCATTGATACAAGAGTCAGATATTGCGTATCATTAACAAAAATAAATAGCTATTAAGTAGAATCCCGAAAATAATTATCGCCCATCATAAAAAAATTTCACCTTTAATATATAGATTTCTATTTTACGTTTATTTTTAAATCCAATTGTATTGTTAATTGTTTTATTAATTTTGTAAGCAACAAGGTTGAAATAAAATGTCTTTAGTTAAACCTAAGATTAGTTACCTCCTTACCGATTGGCTTACTTTTATACTATACGAAATAATCCACGGATTTTCTGCTAATTTCCTGATAATTCTATCGAACTAAAATCTAAAAAAATACTAACGTACAAATAATTGTGTGTATTATTGTTGTCCTGTAACATAACATCTTATATATAAAATTCTCGTGTCACAATTTTCGTTCCCATACTCCTCCGAAACGGCTTGACCGATTCTCATAAAATTTTGTGAGCATATTGAGTAGGTCTGAGAATTGGCCAACGTCTGTTTTTAATCCCGCGCGGATAGAGTCGCGGGCGACAGCTAGTATATTATAAAGGGGAAAGATTTGATTGTATGCATTGAATATGCACCAAAAATTCCGGTCTGGTTCGAACATTTTTTAACCCTGGATGACACAGACTATATTTAACACTGGTTTTTTTTATTCCGTACGGGCGATGTATCTTGCAACTGTTAATAATTTATAATATATAAGAAAGAAATAGTTATATATGACAATTTTAACAGAAATATATATAACATGAGAGCTAACTATACCTAACTTTTACACTCCCAAAAGCGTCCTAAAAACTTTCCACCTCTCGACACGTTTCCACTCTCAACATTTCCGTCCTTTTAAAGGTAACGAAAAAGTAAAGTTTCTAACAATTTATACCCAAAAATCATCTCTCCTTTTTATAAGAAAAAGCACGTTTTGCGACTATGTTTTTCCTATTTTTGCATAATTAGAACCACACGCATAATTAGGGTTTAGGTGGCCGCTTGCTCGTTTGCCACCTTATGATATAAAAAAAAATATCAAATGCATAAAATATTTTAAATTAACCTAAGAAATAAATTATTTACGAGGTCATCCAAGTTTTTTCCGAGTATATGTAAAAATAATTTATATTCAGCATCTAATATTTAAGTGTACAATAACTGTACCTTTCAAGACACGCAATTCAAAAATATGTGACTTATATTATTATGTTTTCCTCCTTCATTGATTTGTGTTCCTGTTTTGGGTATACTAGCTGTCGCCTGCGACTTCGTCCGCGCGGGATTAAAAATGAATGTTGGCCGATTGTCAGACCTACTCAATATGCTCACAAAATTTCATGACAATCGGTCAAGCCGTTTCGTAGGAGTATGGGATCGAAAATTGTGACACGAGAATTTTATATATAAGATAATAATTTATGGTTGTTATGTAATCTAATACACTTTGACATATAAAAGTAAAGTCATAAAAAAGAATCCTGCCTGTAACTTCACAACAAAACTGTAATGGGAAAAGCTGGCGCTATTTTATGTGAATTTAACTTTTTAATCTATGTGCCGCTTTGTTACAGATTGTTCTGTAGAGCCCACAATGAAGTAAGATAACACGATTAACGACGTAATTTGAATAATAGCGGAATATGATGGCGGTCCTGAATAAATTGTCCCCTGTCCTTGCATTGTTTCTTTGTTATTCAATATTGCGTCACGCGTATACGGAACTTTTAATAAGACCCACTAATGGTCTAATCTCGACGCCGTTGGATCGTCTGCTCGAATCGTTGTCGAAATTGAAAGCGGTCCCGTGAAATTTCTCATTCAGTACCAGAGGAAAAGTACTGCTTATTTTCTGTAGCGGATTTTTGAGCCGGGCTTATAAATTACTTTTATAGCTAAATCTTTGAAGGTTTCTTAAGATTAAAAGACGTACCAAAGCTTTGGTATTATTCAATTATGTTCGTTTATTTATTCCTTTCCTATGTATAATAAGATTATTTTTAATTAAGTTTTTTATTTGCTTATTTTTTGTTGTTACATTATACAACATTGTCATTAAAAATTAAAAAAATATAATAGTTAACTTACGTTTAATTTTACTTAAAAGCAATTTAAAAAACTTACAATATTTTTAACTAATTAAAAAATCTGCGCTCCAATTAATATTCAAAACATTAATTAATCATTTTTTATTCAAGTTTACATTTTTTTTTATAACGAGGTCGTTGAAACATGTAAATGTCAGCTCGTAGTAGGTAGTTGAACTTTTTTATTTGCACTTTCGGAGCATCTCGTTATATAAAACAAAAGAAAAAGGAACTTGCCTTCAAAATTCCCGTCGGAACCCCAAAAAGGCGCGGCCTTCGAACTTCTTCAACAAAGTTGCTAAAAAAAGGCCGCAAGAGTGCGCAACAGGCGGCGAGACCACGCGCGGCACTTCAACTATTAAACTGGCATTTTTTTCACATAAGATTTTGCACTGTTTTTGTGATATTTATGTGGAGTTGAGACCGGCGGGATGGACGGCGGGCCGGCGTTCGCCCCGCTCTGTCTCGCGCTTCGTTCTGGCCGCGGCACCACCCCCGCGCTCCGTCGCAACCCCCGCACCCCACACGCGCAACCCTCCACTCGTTTAGTGTACGCGCCCTTTGTGGCACTCGAAACCATTGTTCACAAACGATCTCTTTTGACAATTTTAAGCCGCAGAACGCAGACATTAGTACGCAACTTGACTTCGCTACGAAGACGTGACAATGAGAAGAAAATATACATTTGTCACGTTATTTCAACCATTTAAATGTAACTTAACTTTGTTTTAAATATAATTATCATAAAGTGATTTCAAGTAGAGGTTAAGAAATAAAATGTCTGTAGCACAGATTGTATTGGATATTGATACATCGCAGATTGTTGTTTTTTTGTGTTATTTTTAACTTCGATGAAATTTTAAATAACCTAATTGCATAAAGCATAATTTTTAATTCTCAATTATATAGAATAATTCCACAAATTCATAGCTTCACAAGAAATTTAGACATTAAATTGCAATGCAAAAGAAAATGTGGCAAATTGTAAAATTTAGCTAAGATAAAATGGATGCAAGTTCTTACAAATTTCAAGACATTGATTGAATACATTGTTACAAGCAGACTCGTAGAGGGAGTACTACGAAGAAGATAAAAGTTAGTCGATAAAGTGTACGCCCATAAAAACGAGATAAAATAGTCACCCCGCGTTAAATGTTATAGGAAAGAGCGCATCTGGCTTTTCAACTTAATGTTGTATTACAACAGTGTCTGCGTTTACCTATTTTCCGTTGTCGTGACGGTTAATAACTACTATATTATTAAAAAGTAAAAAAATATATTAACTAAAGTGCGTAGACCTAATTTAAGTATACAATACTTATTACAATAAGCGCTTACTTACTCATAAATATTTAAAGAAACAATAAAAGTCGTTTCCAAAGATTATTAAGAAATCTTAAAATATTTGTACTTTAATGAAACAGAGTTCATTATTTGGAAAATTAACTTTATCAAAATTCGTTTGAAACCATAAAACTGATTATTCTATGAAGGCAGTTTCGTAATTTATTATTCGTTACTGTTACGCCTTACTAGGAATTCTATATACAACCTCCAAATTACGTCTATTGTATAATATATTTATCGCAAAACAAAAATAAAAAACATAAAAGGACGGCCATTTTGTATATATTTATTCTGTATCTCACCCTTCGGACATTAAATAGATGTACAAGACGACACGAATAAAACCTTAGGGACACACATAATAAGCAAGGGGGCATCTCGGGAAACCCGACGCTCTCTTTATATTATGTCACCGAAAGACTATGAACTTCACCAGTTTGTAATCGTACTAGATTATTATATAATATTATATATTATATAATTGGAAATATAATTTCTGAAGAGTTTATTAAGTAAAACAATCAAAACATTAATGCAAATTAGTGATGATTTGCGTTGTTGATGATATTTATTGTTTTTAAATTTTGAGGTTAGATTCAGTAGTTTATTTTTCATACCTTTTTTTATATTTTTTTCCATATATATCATGTTAATCACATATTGCCTTTCTCTCGGTTTTTTAAACTAGCTAACTAGCTGCCATAATCGTACAGCCTCATCTGAAATCGGGTCAGATAAAATTGAACAAATGAGGCCAACATTAACCGAGTTCTGCTTCAGCACTAGGAACAGCAGCTCAAGTCTGTTCCTCTTACATTCCAACAGAAATTGTATCTTCTGCAATATCCTTTACGGTTTTTTAATCCTATGTAAATAAAAAACCCACGTTTATATTTTTGTATATATTTCATTCCGCGTTCAGCAATAGAAAAAAGCTTTGCTCTATTTTATTTTGACATTTCTATGACAACTAATAAATTCTTGCTTCGATAACTTGACAGATTTGAAACTGATGAAGTTATTTATCGTTCGGTGACATATAATATAAGTGACAAAAGGATCAACGTAATATCTCAAGGAAATTGCTCGCTACTATTCTCGGACGTTGCTATCACCAACACTTGTAATTACTGCATTAATAACAACTTACAAAAGAATATTACGTACTTTTTATGTTGTTTTATGTTTTATTAAAGCGCAAACAATTCGTAATTCATTATAACGTCGGGAATAAAAATTGTTGTTTGAGGTTAAATTTTGTGACCGTCTTTTATCTATACAGGAAACCTACTGTGTTTTTTCATATAAAATGAACATGATTTTTATTTTAAATAATCAAAAATGTCATCTTACACTTACAATTCATATTTACTAAAATTGCACTGCCGGCACACTTTTATCAAAACATATTGTTTCATGTTTTTTTAATAAGAGTTATGCCCATATGTTTTTAACCAACTTAAAATAGAAGAAGGTTATTACACATGTTTTATAAGACTGGAAATACCACAGTTAAAATATTTTTTTAACTTTTGGATTGGCCTTGGATTATTATCCAGTCATAAATATAAAGTTTACAAATACAAGACATCTGATACTATCACCCGTTTTTCAATTGTTTCCAATTAATCCATGATCTACGAATTACTCTTCATTTTCGAAAAAATAATCTAATTAATTTCCTCGAAACGAAATATGATCCGGGAAAGGCTTCAATTGAAAATTACAGCGAAGACTGAATGAATTAAATTTGTTTTATTATGGAATTAATAGATAAAAATTAAATTTTCGACTCAGAACATTTCTTTCGTAAATATAGTTGATATCAATTATCTTTTATAACATCATTACGTTATGAATAAAATCTATTTTTGTCATCCTGTTCAGCACATATACGTTCAAGAACTTTTTCCAAATGTATACAACAATCGTGACCATTTTCATTTTTGTAGAAATTAAAAAGTAATCAGAAATTGTACTTTACATCTGGTTGGGCTACACAAATTTTATTACTTTTATCAATAACGTTACGAAATTCTCACGAATATTAATCACACAGTTCTGAGGGCCTAGCGCGAATATTTGCAACAACCGCTATATTATCGTCATCATAAATGTCAAAATTATCATGAGATTTTTGATTTACTTTTTATATAGCCAGATACATTTTTAATACATTGTCGATGATGTCGAAAACATTCGTGATAGGCACACTGTATATAACTTTCTCTTATATCGTGAGTGTAAACATTACAAACACAACAAAACAAAGCACGAACAATAACAGTTAACTGAAAATAAATATGAAAGCCGCGGCGAAGGCTCGTTTTCACTTACATAATTCCACGTTTGCTCGTGCGGTCATAAAACCGTATGTACGTGAGGGTAACAAACTTCTGTTAGTGGTTTTCCTTTAATTGCTACGTATAGCACACCAAATTTCCTCCCTAACGCAAAACGTAGAACGAACCTATTATTTTTACTTTGTGATTTCTTGACAATCTGATATGATACATAAAAAATTTTACTAGTGCTTAAATTATTTTTTCTACAGAAATATTTTGTGAAAAATTTATTTTTCACTCCAATATTGTTCATTTTTTCAATTTCATATACATTAGTAGTGGAATATCGAAAGTTTTCGACTTTAGATGAAAAACACAAAAATCAATTTATATATGCATCTTAGAGTTATATAGTATAATCTTATAGTCTAAAGAGTAGTATATAGACCTGGATAATGTTTAGCTTATCTTGTACATGGGTGCAGGATTTATGTATCTACTGGTACATGATAACATAATTGAAAAGATCACTCTTTTAATAAGGTACAAGCAACTCTTAATCTTTTCCACTTCGAGGAGATTTATTAAAAACTTGAGCTTAGGATGACATTTAATTTTGCAAGAAATATAACGTAAAGTATTTTTTTAATAGATTGAAATATAGTGTATTTAATATAACATGCTACTTTAATGATCTTCATTTCGTCGACATTTACATAACTTAATTTTTACTTGCTTATAAAGATATTACATAAATTAACTGATATTAATTGACGGAAATGACCTTCAGTCATGTTATTTGACCCTTCAAATCTCTAGGTAGCATTAAGTAATTTTATAACAACCATTGAATTATGTTTGCTTGGCACGACACTGAATCACGTTCTATAATAAAATTGTGTCACTGTTCCAGGTAATACTGGCCATCGACAATGTAGTTGCGTTCTATTTTCAAAATTATTAAAATAAAACTTAAAAATTAAAATAATGAAAAAACTGGTTGACTATACCGTTATATTTTTTAGTACAAAATGGCTAATAGTCATCTTAAAACGTTATAAGGTTGCTGATTCGATGCGTATCTTTAACATTCGATAACCGAATGATACGACACTTATCATAATTAGTACAACAGTCTAGGCTATTAGATGTGATAAAAAACAGTCGTGTAATGATAATAATTGCGCTCTGGTTTTACGAATAAAAATAGTCTTTTTATAAAAATATTTGAAAGTCGGCCACGTCTAATTAGTACGATGCAAGGCCTTTTTTATTTCCTATGTCTGACAGAAGAAGAGTAATTGCGGTGGCTAGTTGAGATAACGACGTAAACGTAGCGAATGAAACGAGCCCCGAGATCAGGTTTTATGACATCCGAGCTCAATAGAAAATTACAGGAAGACAGGCTAATCGACGCTCCCTCCGCCTCCGTCCAGAACAGAACAATATTCTTTTATTTACTGCGACATTCGATTTACAAGCATTCTTCTCGATTTTAATGTAACATGGAAGTCAATATAGTTACTGCTAGTGTTTGTTACTTGATTATTTGATATACTGATTAAAAAAACACTAAACATTTTTTTAAAGTATGAATTACTACTAAAATATACTTATTCTATTATTCATCATTTCGTTAAATGTAAACATAACATGTTAAACGCGAAAGAGGTAAATTATACGAAAGAGTTTTTTGTATTTTTTAACAATTATTATACACAAGACTTCACTTTAACATAAAAGCTTAGCAGCTGCTTTATATTAAGTTATTTTCTTTGAATGCATATTTTATAAGCATTTTTAAATGTTATTTTTACGTCAAAGCTCGTTCACCAGGGGGCGCTGCATGTAATTAAGTGAGCGAGGTCTCGGCGTGCCCGAGGCGTACTTTTTTGAAAAAGATGAAATACGGTAGGAGAATTTACCAAAAATCCCAACAACGCTTGAACACACGCAAATTTTTAAAATTGTAACAACTAACTGTCGCCCTTGACTCCGTCCTCTTGCAATAAAAAAAAACTTTTTAGTAGTCTATGTGTTCTTCCAGACTATGTTCTACATGTATTCCATATTTCAGCGAGATCCGTTCAGCTGTTCCGGAGATACCTTCGAACATCCATCCACCCATCCATCCAAACATTCGCATTTATAACATTAGTAAGAAGTAAGATTATTTGAAAACTAGACTTGAAGCTAGGCTTATGTCTTATTAACTTGCGATTACGGCAATCGCATTTGGTTATGTTACACTTTGCAATAACTCAGAGCTACACTAATAGAATTACCCAATATCGTTCTAAAAATATTTAGAAGTCATAAAAGGACAATATGCTACGAATATTAAACCAAAAAACTAGCAACTTAAATTAAAGACATATAATAAATAAAAAAAAAACTTGTTGAAATCGGTGTTATTTATGTGTTTAAATCTAAATTATTTATAGTTATTATTAAACAAAACATTACATAAAGCGAACCAGAGTGCTTTTGTTTGGTGCGCCGTTTCCAAGATTGATATGTCAATTACTCAGTAAGCATGACCTTTTTCCACGCAAGGCCAACATTACCCACTAAAGTGTATAAAATTACTCTCTAAGCTTACTTTTACATCATAAATTTTAAAGAAAACTGATAATTAAGTATTTCTCTGGTTTAACAAATCATTTTTTTTTTCTGGATTTTATCTGATCATAGTCGTACGTATATTTGGAGAGCGCCTGTCAGAAATTATGCTATGAAAATATCTATTCATATTAAATAGGCGCTGTTAAGGTTTTCGTCAGTATATAAACTGGCTTTCACCAACGTAAACTGCAAATGATGGCACTGTGTAACAAATTCGTTCAGGAAATTACAAACCAATTTCGATCAGCAAAATTGAAAGTAAATAAGCGACAATAATAATCTAAGAGCATACCTAACTCTTTGTACATTAAAATGGTTATTTTTAGTAATATGATTTCCACGTGTCCGTGTAGAAGCTTTTGCTATTGCCGTGTTGAACGTAATGACACGCTTGAGGTCGTAAAGTACTACAATATGTATGTTTTATGTATGCACGGCTACGAAATGCGCATCCTCGCGAGAAAACACGACATAGGATCAAATAAGAGTAACAATAAACTCGGTGATATAAAACAAGCTTGGTTTTGGTGTTACGACCGTTCTATATATATAATATCGTCTTAGGGTCAATTAAGTTCCTGTTTGTTCTAATACAGTTACTAAACATAAGGTATACATTTACTGTACATTTTTGATTGGAACTGTAGAATGTATATGGGAACTAGCTGTCGACCGTGACTCCGTTCGAGTGGAATTAAATAAAAACATAATTAATATAGCCTATGTGTTCCTCCAGACTATGTTCTACATATATGCCAAATTTCAGCGAAATCCGTTTATCCATTCCGGCGATACTTTCAAACGAACATACATCCATCCATTCGTCTAAACATTCGAATTTATAATATTAGTAAGAAGTAAGATTAATGTGATTCATATGACAATATTTTTGTACTTAAAGTCTATAATAAGAAAGCATTCGCACACGAGTATCGCGTGATCATTTCCTTCAAGGATTGACTTACAATTTGAATGTAACTTTTTGTTTTCTACAGGAAAATATAAAAATATTGTTGTAAATAACGATAAAATACAATATTTTATAATAAATTGGAATGAATTTCTCGCTATGATTGTATCACTTTAATATTACTTGAGCTGAGTTGCACTTTACAATATTAAAATTGTTGTTTGTGTTAGCCACAATTTCAAATACCTTTAATATTTTATGATTCAATTTAGGAACAGCTTCTTAAAATCACGATGTGTTTTTTTTTTCAAAGTATTAAATATCTTTATTAATGCGTATCAAAACTGTTTTCTTCGTAAATAATTATAAGATGTTTACTGGCAACTATAAATAAAATGAACATATCATAAATGGCCTCTAGATAGACCTCTTTGGAATAAATTTGAGGACTCCCTTAGGAATCAATGCTATGTTACACTAATTAAACAAAGAGGTTATGTTTATTTTAAACCAAATTAGCAAATAGATGAATCATATCAAGGTGTAAAAATGTGTAAGGAGTAATTAAATTTTGCGAAATAAAAATCAAAATCTTCTAACTTTATCCCTATAATTACTTTTGCGATGGAAAGAAAACAAAATCTTTTAAAAGCTTGAGTAAGATTTACCTTGAGCATCATAATTGTATTTTTATTTGAGTGGTACACGTATCGGTAATGTTTTACGTGATGAAATTATGAAGATACGAGACTGTGGGATCCGAATTCACTTAAATAATAATGGATAAATGGAAGAGTAGACATGTGACATCTCACTATGTTGGGATTTCAAGGCGATGGGAATATTGGCTCAACGCTCTCCTTTCTTTGTTATGAGAATTATTGCATTAAAACCTCTAATTATAAACTGAAATTAAATAGAACATCTAGAACAATCTTACTAATATTATAAATGCGAATGTTTAGATAGATGGATGTTTGAAGGTTTCTCAAGAAAGGCTGAACGAATCTCGATAACATTTGGCGTACTTATAGAACATAGTCTGGAAGAACGCATAGGCTACTTGTTATATTTTAAACTGATATATACTTGTACTTGTTATATTTTTGTTAATTTAAGGCGGACTGAGTCGCTGGCGTCTGCTAGTCCATCATAATTAGATCTAATGATACCGTTATTTATATTCGTTAGATGAATTCATTTGATTTGGCCGAAGCTCACGGAAAAATATTACAATGTCAAAAGAATGTTCATTAATCACGTCATGTTTCAAAGCAGACTTATATGTCTTATTTAAAAATATATATTTATAAATATTAACATAGGAAAGTGGACTGATTTTCTGTTAACAGTTTTAAAAAGTAAAAATATAACTACTATAAGTAATTTTAATAAATCATTAAAATTATTATATACCAGCGATGAAAAGTCTGAAAACTAAACGTTAAAAATAGCGAAATGTCAGCGAAAACAATTGGCAATCTTCCCGCGAGATATTGTTTTATCGTAAAACCAGTACTATACTACTAATCTTACTAATATTATAAATGCGAATCCTGAAATAGATGGATGGGTGGATGTTTGTTTGAAGGTATGTACAGAACGGCTTTATAGATCTTGCTGAAATTTGGCATAGACTTAGAACTTAGTCAGGAGGAACATATATGCTATTATACTAATAAAGTTTTTTTAACACCGCGCGAACAGAGTCGCGGGCGACTGCTAGTATTTTCAGTGGATTCATATTTTATTCATTGTTTCTATTCTCACTAGTGTTAAAATTAGAAACGTCCAAGTTAAATTTATCTCAACTTAATAATATAATATAAACTGTACATTTCCTAATTAGTAAAGCAACTACTTACTATGATTAAAGTCAAACTGGTGGACAAACGCTTTCAACAACTTCATAGTTCAATTCATGAATAAATTGTAGCTCTAACCGCAAACATTTCGTGCACTATTCACTAAAGCCAACTGTCACTACAGTTTAATTTAAATTTAAATAAATTAACAATCATCTAAATGGTTTCTTTTAACACTATATAACGGAGGACAATTTCATAAGAAAAATACAAATAATCATTTCTTCTTCTCAAATTAAAAACCGAACTGTTAGTGTTCAACAAGGCAGTTGTAATAAATATACTGATCTGTCAAAGACTTTTATTGTCTTTGACAGATCAGTATATTCTTTAAACAGAAATCTTATTAATATTATAAATGCGAAAGTTTAAATGGATGGATGGATTTGTTACAAGGTATCTCGAGAAAGTGTGCATGGAAATAGCTGAAATCTGGCTTAGATGGAGAACATAATCTTCAAGAACATATAGGTCAGTAATTAAGTTTTTTTCAATTTCGTGCAGACAAAGTCGCGAGTTACAGCTAGTATACATATAAAAGGTTAGCCATCAAAAAGTAAGTGTCAATATGTAGGAATATCTCACTTTTATCTTATGCAAAGCTGCACGTCCCTAGAGTGCCAATTGTAGCGAATGCAAAGTGAATATCAACGAGATTTATTATCATGTTTCAAGTCACATGCTCGTCTTAGCAACGTCTTTAAGCAGTTTTCCGATTGATAAACTATAAAAAGAATTGAATACATTTATAATATATTTAAAAAAGATATATTTTACACACCTATAAAGAGGACCTAATCCTACAAAGATTCGACTTTTAACTTGTCTTGTAAATGAAATTTAAGAATCGAGATATCATTAAGACAGGCTATAATGCAAAATAATGAAGAATAGTAAGATTGTTGTATTTAAAATTATTACTTAATAGTAGTAGTTAAAGTGCTGTTTAAGTAAATGAATTAATATTGTTTAATTATTTAATTATAATGGAATTTTCATTAAAATAAATGCACTGAAAACGTAACATGAATTTAATGAAAATAAATGTTGGCATCTACGAGATACCGCAGCCATTTAATTTTATCGCTTTTACTCAATACGTGAACATCTATTTTGTCTGCTTTGAGATTGCATCTGTATAGAAAGACGTCCGTTCTTTTTCCTTTACGTTTTAAGTCTTAATTTGTCGCTTCTTTTTTAACGTCGAACGTTTCTTTATGGATTTATTTTACCTTATAATCGTCAGTTTCCGATACCCAAAGTCGGTGTCATCAAAGACAATGACTGGGATGACGATATGTTTTCAGAAATTTTGGCCTTAGAAACCGACGGTATTAATTGTGCCTCTATCTTGTATTGTATTCTTAGTATCTTTGAGGCAAATACAAGTAATAAAAGCGACTGTTGAATACAAAGGGTTTACAAAAGATCAGAAGGGGCGATAACTAAAATTTCCCCCTGGCCTCGTTTGTCATAGCGTTGAGGCATATTTGTCAAAATGAAGCGAAGTATTGCCAACCTTATGATTTACTTCCACACAAAGATAATTCTATAAATGAATTCAGGAAAACAAAGGCTTAAAAATCAATCAGCGACATATACTAATCTAATATTTGAAATTGGAACCAAAGATTTGTATATATTACTTCGCCTTGTATAAACCCGGTATGGACTTATCACGTGGAGAGATGATTTGTAAAGAAAAAAGAAAATAATGAGATTGAATGTGGAGCTACAAAGGTAGATGAAGACCGAAGAAAGTATGGATAGAATATATGAAAGAGGATTAATGTAAGTAGAGATAGAGGGAAGTTCAGATAATATGAAGGATATTAGAGGTGTACGGAAGAGTTACATACTTATTTTTGGTGACTGGGTTGTAACTGTGTCTAACAATATTTATGTAATTAAGTACAAATTCAAGTTAAGCAGAACGTGAAGTTATATTGTATAGTTAATAAAGGATTCTTGATGGCTTTAAGTTTTAATTTATGAACACATTTAGAAGAAAACTTAAAAGAGTAATTGAATAATTAATAAGCTCAGTGGACCTTTAATGGTTTTTACCCGAGAAAGTTTTATCATAGGGCGTTCTCACTTCAAAATTATTGTCACGTAGGTGGAAAAAATTTGATTACCTCGCGATAGCCTTTAGCAGACGTGTTCAACAAATTGAATTAATTTATCCATCTACCGGATAAATTAATGTTTTCAAAGTATAGGAAGGATAATAAAATAAATTTAGTTAGTTAATTGTCTATGTTATTACATTAGATTTATAATAATTGTAAAAACGCTTAGAGTACTTCTTGTTAGTTTACCATTATTAAATATATTTATGTAGATTAAGTAAAATATCAGTGGTAGAGCACGCTTTAACCGGCACCGCCGAAGTGGAAGCAATTCCGCGTTTCGTCTGATGGGTGTGGGTCCCGGAGGCCTAATTTAGTCCTCTTTCCCTTCCCACGCTTTTTCTTATAAGGAAAGGATGGGAAGTGAAAGTGGACTTTCCGGATGAGAGGATGCATGGAAAGGGAAAACATTTTCTTTCCGTGCATCCTCTCCTCCGTCGATTAGTTAGGCAACGCATATGCAATTGCGTATGTCTATGGGTAACGGTTGCTTCGCTATTTCAGCGACTTCAAGTGGCCGCTCGCTCGTTTGCCAACTTATGATATAAAAAAGTAAAATAAATAAAAGAAAATATCAAAATTTAACACTTTTTAATATAAAGTCTTATTTCCTCAGAGTGTTTCACTCTAAAACCTAAAATTGTATATTTAAAATACTTTTAAACCACAAAAGACTTTTCTCGCAGTTTTGCCTCAACTCAAGGCGAAGTATTTTATGATATTATTGTTTCCACTTCACTTACGCTAAGCTCACATATTCCAGCAAATTGTTGAAAAGATACTTTCCTAAGTATTTTATATCACTCCAAAGTATCTGTTTAAATTCAAATATCCTGAAATTTGAAAATAGCAATATATGCATATTATAAAAAGTCAAATAGATAGTATATGTATAGATAGATACAAGTGTGATATAGTTTTTAACAACCTAACTAAGCTTACTTATAAAATGCAGTGCCCTATGTTTTCACCCGCAACTGAAATTAACTAAAACAAAACTATATTAACCTAATAGCAGTCGCCCGCGAATCCGTTCGAGGGGAATTAAAAAAAAACATTTTTAGTAGCCTATGTGTTCTTTCAAACTATGTTTTATATGTATGCCAAATTTCATCGAGATTCTTTCAGCCGTTATAGAAATATCTTCAAACAAACATCCATTAATTTATCCATTTAAACATTAGTAAGAGTTAAGAAGTAAGATGTATAATAACCTTGCTAAAAGTTGGTATGGTAATGTTAAAAATAATAATTAAAATCTGAAAAGCTTTTTCTAAGACAATATATAGTTATAAAATAATTCTATTATTTTCTTATCTTAAATGCCTGATGCTACTAAATATTCGTCTCCAATTTTACCCAAAACCACAATACTTATTAAAATGACGTAATTATTTTTTTTTCATCCGCATTCAAATCGAACCCTCATAACTTTCATTTCAGCGAATTCAAACTTATTTAAACAAATTAATTCTAAAGATAGCATTTCAGTGCTGTAGGAACTGAATAGACTAACAAGCTCTCTCCGACCCAGAGAGCTTCACGTATATATTTATATCAACTACTCAAGTCTATTCATAAATGTAATGAACCTTATTTATACACCTATACTAATTAAATTTCAGTGAAATAATTTTATTACTTATAATTTAATCACGGATCCTAATAATAGATTGCCAGCAGTTATGACATAGATTCTAGATAACATAGCATAAGGTCACCAGAGACTCCTCTTCGGGTCATACATTTAACTTCCTGATTACAGAAATGATTACAATTTACGTATTAATTGTTGAAAAGAAATTGATTTTGTTAGTATGTAATCCATATATATAAAAATCAATTGTTGTTCGTTTGTCACGATAAAACTCGAGAATTGCTGAACGGATTTATCTTATTTCATGTCTTAAATTGTTCGTGGAGGTCTAGAGAAGGTTTAAAATATGACAACATCATCATCATCGTCGTCATACTCAGCCTAAACTTGTCCACTGCTGGACGTAGGCCTCCCCCATCGATTGCCACAATGCCCGGCCCTGTGCCGCCCGCATCCAGGGACTCCCGCAACCTTGACCAGGAAAATATAACAAAAATACGAGTAATTGCCGGGAACTAATTAGGTCTTTTTTAATACCACGTGAACGGAGTCGCGGGCAGCAGCTAGTGAAGCTAATAAACTTTGCGTTTACGCAAATTGTCTTTCACTTCAATTTGCAAAGTTTGTTTTAATTTTAGCTTCATCATAAAAGAGAAAGGGATATGTTATGTTTGTTTCAAGAAACACAGGATATGGGAAAGGAAAGTGTGAATAGTTAACAAATATACATTTAACGCCTTGAATTTCATGACACATTTTATCTAATATTTTTTGTTATAAAGCCAGCAATACACCATCTGTCAGACCAATGCAATTTTTTATGTATTGTGCGTAACATTCTTGAATCCAAATGAAACATATACTGGATGTAGGTTAGAATAAGTGTTTAGTTTCTAATACTTCAAAATGAAATAAAAAAAATTCTCCCATATAAAATTATTGCAAGTCATGTTTCAATAAGAAAGTTTAGAATCAAACATTAAGACGTAAGTGTTACATCCATTTGTATAGTAACTCACGTAACTATGACATTACAAACCTTATAAGCAGCGAAGTATTTGTTTAAGGTAAGTTTCCACTGCCGAAACACTCTGAAGAGCATATAGTTATCAGTTATCATTGTTTTTTCGTTGAGAATGAGAGAGACGGCATAATTTCAATACAAGTATTCCAACAGTGAAATCCCACGGTTATATTGATATTTACATAATTGTATTGGATAATAGAACTAATAAAGTTTCTATTAACTTTCCAATGCGTCGAGTGTTTAATGAATTTGACTTTATCTAAAAACTGATTAAACCTACCGATGTTGTATACACATACATAGTTTATTCAACGATGTTTTTGCGGGTTACTTCAATTCCAATGTTTTTGTTACGTTAAATTTTCAAGCTTTAAAATAGGACTGGCTATAAATTCTCAATGTGTAGTTAATAGTATCTACCCTTATGTAGCTCCCGAAAAGAATGCCACTGAAATATCACGTTCTTTTCCACCGGCCAAAATGTATCGATAAAATTGGTATGATTTAAAAATGTAATCTAAAAAAGTACAGATCCCTTAAATCTGTACACACAAATTCATTAAATTTTTCCATTCTATTTTTTAAAACAAATTGAAGTCAAAGTTAACGCTAAGTTAACACCAAAACAAATGTCAACCGGCTTTCGCTAACAAAGCTAGCGAGCACAAAACGCGCAATCCGCGAACGCGTTAACGCGGCTTGGCCCCGAGCCAAGACAAAACAACAAGCTCGCACAAGCGGCGCTGAAAAAGCTCCGCTGAAAATCAGCTTATACTAGTTTCACACGAGGGCAAAACTTTGCAGCAGAATGGTAGATAGTGCTGTACCTACTACTATTGTTTGAACCACACATACAGTTTGCTGTTCAGTGTAAGCGATGTGCGTAAAAACAGTAGAAGTACTGCGATGTCTCACTTCTGCCCTCGTGTGAAACTAGCATTAGTTATAACGAACGCGTTGCCCCCGAGGCTTTGATGTAATTTTAAAGAAGCGAAAATTCCATAGCTTCCATTTAAAATGAGGTTTTTTATTTTACCTTTTGTGGGTTTATTTTTAGCACGTGCATGGACATAAACATATTTAAACTGATAAAACAAACACGGCTAAACAATCACGTATATTCGTCCGGTGGCGGCACCGACTAGTTTCGAGCCCATCGGGGGCCCTTCATCAGGATGAGTGGTACTGGTATTATTAGTATAGTGAGCGACGGGCCGCGTCCGCGAAATAATACCAGTACTCATCCTGATGAAGGGCCCCCGATGGGATCGAAACTAGTCGGTGCCGCCACCGGACGAAAATACGTGAGTGTTTAGCCGTGTTTATATATCAGTTTAGTATAATGTCTCACGAAAGTTTGAATAATTGAATAAATATATTTGTTCAAACATGCAAAAATATCAATAATTATTTAGTTTTACCGATCTAATAGCGTTATATAATTTTATAAAAAAAGAAACGCTGCTTTCAGCACGATAATTAGAATCTTACCGCTAATACCTAATAAAGCCAACGTTCCAGATATAACAGACGGCTGTCAATACCACTCGGTCCGATCGCAACGTTCAAAAAGTGAAAGTTGGTCAAATGATCTTTTAGAACAAGTTCCGTTTACGACGCTGCGGTGTCGGAAATTGACTTACGCACGCCTCGTTAACAATGGCGATGATGAATCGATTTAAAAATCCCATAATGCTCTCTCATTGTCATTTTAAATGATCATTTTTAAGCTAGTTAAAAATAACAAAAAAAATTGTTTCTGTGACGGAATTGATTACTTAACGTTGTTCAGACCATTCTTGAAACGCCTCTGACTTATCAATTTCATTATTTACATAGTAAATACTAGCTCTTCGTAAGTTTTATAACGTTCTTATACACGAATATCGTTTGATTAATCTATATCTCATGTACTAAATAACAATCAGCAAATAACAAGATAATAAATTGATCAATTTACCAGAGAATAAGATCCATTATTGAGTTATTAATCGAAGCACAAATAATAATAGAAAGTAAATTAACAAAGACGTCTGTTTATCTTGTCCAAACGTTACTTGGTATAACCAAACGACACACCTCTATTATGTTCAGCATATTTAATCCTCAGGCAATATCTTTGTCTAATAGCGTTCCTTTTAACTTTTGAATGACTAAAAATGGAACAATTTAAAACGAAACATAATTAATATTGTTTTTTTTTAATCGTAAATGAGACTCGATAACTTAAGATTAGTGTGAATATAACTTTTAACAGAACGTTTAGTTTATTCTCCTTTCGATGTGATACAGTAACTTCTGCGATTTAATAATGAATTAAATTTTTCAATTTAAAAAAGACATTATTTTTGTTGTATAAAGATTGATAATTAAGAGTTACGAACATGCAAACACGTCTATTTTTTTTATTTTTGTCTTTTCATTTTAATGATAGACATGCATTATGTAAGACTCCAGTTTTATTGTTTCCGAGTAAATAAATCTACAAATGAAACAAAGTAAGGTTCCCTACCATGGTAGATTAATAATCTAACCATGGATTTCAGAGTCCAAAATCTCCGTTTAAAACATATTATTATCTCTGTATTGTCAAACATAATGAAAGGTATGACAATATGTTTTATACGGGGATTATAGTTTCGGAAAACCACGGTATGTGTCTTGATCAAATGAGAAATCTGTAGACACGTTAAACATGCAAATAGATTATAGGAACAAGATTGTAGTGTATAGGTAAATTATGTTATGATTATTTTACTAGTATAGGTATAAAGCACTATAAATCAAGTGATAAGTTACTGGCCTTTAACAAAAGTAATAAAAAAGACGAAGTAAAGAGATAATGCAGTAGAAAGTTTGATGATGCCCATTGTAAAGACTGTCAATTTTTTATTTGCTTTATCATTTTTATTTTCCGTGTTCGTTTTTTAAACGCCAACATTGAGGTTGAAACCGTAAGAAGTGCGGAGTGTTGCTTTTGAAAATGCTCACCGTATTTCAAGTATTATTTTATAATTTTAAATGCAATTTAACAAACTAAAAAACTTGTAAAAAAAAGATCCGGAGCTGTTATTCCATAACATGGATGAATCTTGATACAGAAGTAGATAATTTTATTTTTGTTGCTTTTTTATTCCGCGCTACCGACGTGGCGGCCACAGACAAGTCTCCTTACAATACGAGACCGCACTTTAACCTCTAATAATGTGTTACATTATACAAAAACTCTTGGCAATTATATTTGGGTTTCAAATAAAATATTCGTAAATCATTTGGCGTATATTTTTATATTTTTGAGTACACATATTCTTTTAGAATAAAAACGTTACTTTATAATTTACACATAATTAGGTTATAATTTAAAACGGCTAATACGAACAAGTATATACAATAAAAACTTCATGATTATATCATTTAATTTTAGACGCAAGGTCGAGTGGCAATTTACTACAATCTAAATCCTATTTATCACATGTTCAAGGAGGATTTTTGTATTATAAAACTTTTTGTCATTCTTGATAGAGTTACCACCTTCGCTTTATCTACCGCTGTGGATATTTAAAACAAAAGAATATCATATATTAATAATTATAAAGTACTCTATTATTTTACAATTAACACTTAAGATTCAAGAGTTCAAACAATTCACGATATAATGACACGCTTAACCAGTTTTTATTTATTTTTTCTATTCATTACTTATCATAAAACTATTACTTACATTATAGTAGACAATGGAAATCATTCTTTAAAAAATAAAGGTATACATTCAACACTTAAAATAAATATTGCCCCTGAGAAACATCCAGGATCAGGCTGGAATTAAGCTGAAGTTTAGAAAACTGGTAACTAATTTTACTATCTTAATTTTAATTCAAGGTCAAATTAAAAAGTATTCCGGACCGACGTAGGAACCACACTTCGGGAAATCAGGTGGAGCTTGTACGAAGTCACTCTCCTCGCCGACTTTTAATACGAAGTCAAGTCCTCTCGTCCAATGAGCTGATCTTTCATCTCTCATCATCCAGTACCCAGGATTATCCGCCTCGAATCTTAGCGCCACGACGCCAAATTTTGGTATAACAATAGTATCTTTAATGACAGGATCGATTAAGTTTGTTGAAATAAATAATGTTCCTTTCTCATTCATTTCTTTGATTTGTTGCTTATCAATACTAGTGTTGAACTCGCGTATACCAACCACATAGAAATTGTACCCATGGAGATGGAATATGTGGTCTGATTCGCCGCCTGCAAGAATGAAAACCAATGTGTTAATTATCTTCGCCATAATAGTTATTGTTTGTTTTTTTAGATGCTTATCTATAGTATGTTTTAAATATAACTATGTATATTTTTTAATTAAAATTACAACTATTAGTTAAATGGAACTTCCCTAAATATTAAACTTGTTACGTCTTGTATATGTTAAACAAAGGGCACGTAATTGCTCTATTATTACCACATAAACCGAAAGGTAGGTGTCGAAATCAGTTATGCTATACATAATATAATTATGTAAGACGAATTTACGTTGCCTTGTGGTCTGACGTGCGAGAGCGTGTAAGGTGTAATTTTTATATAGGGTTTTTATTGATATTATAACTGTCTTGCAGAAATACTTAACCTATACTCATGACTTAATTTTCTTTTTGTATCTCTTATTTATTATATTAGCGTCGGTGGCTCAGGGGTCAAGCACTTGACTTCCAATCTGCAGGTCCTGGGTTCGAATCCCGCCATGTACCTATGTGTTTTTCGATTTCCGATTTACATATGTACATTTATCTGACGTTCTTACGGTGAAGGAAAACATCGTAATGCAACCTGCACATATCTAAAAAGAAATTCAAAGATATGTGTGAACCAACCCGCACTTGGCCAGCATGGTTGACTATGGCCTAATCACCCTTAACGTAGGGTAGGCTCCGAGCCCCTCGGTGGGGACGTATCATGAGCTGATGATGATGATGATGATCTCTTATTATCTACAGAATACGAAATAGACTACCGTGACTTTATTTTAGAATACGACACTACAATTAACTTTTTAATTCCAAATAAACACAACAACACAATCTCTTTGCCAGACTGAACTTAATTGAAATGTTTACATTTAATCCATTAATGCTACAATCAGAAATATAGGGTACAACGGAATGTACTCAAATTTATTATGCAATGCTCACATTGTTTGTGCTAATTAGCAAATGTTTGTCCACACTACAGCAATGTACAGGTGTTTAAATAATATAAGTACTTAAATACTCGTATGTTTCTAAGGTTAGTTCAAACATTACAAGACTTTTGAAAAATCATACTAATCCGACAAAACAATAAGAAAACTCCATCTAAGTTGAAATATAAAGTACTTGGTAAATGGTAGAACAGTAGTAATACAATTTAAAGGAGAAAATGAATCTTAATCGGTAGTAAAATCGTACTCTACCATTAAGTTCCGATCGGATTAGTGTTTAAGAGTAATCGTTTTGTAAATTACTTAAGTTTTCTCAGTTGGTACGTGCTTATTTGAGATTCGAGATTTCTCGACTTATCGTTTCGCATTGAAACGCTCGAATTATCTTCAATTTGTGCAGTTTTCACGCGTTCTCAAAACATCTTAGAAACTTATAAAAACCAATAAGTTTCATTTGGTCATTTGTGTAAAACACATGGCTATAAGCTAATGTACTTTAGTATCACTATAGCGAGCCTCGAGTGACTTTTAGGGATGTCAAAGAAAGTAGTATGTACTACGACTAGACTAGTAACATGACTTCACAAATCCAATAAAGTTAGCTATCAAATGGATAAGAATTCATAATATCAGGGAATTATTTCGATTTCTACAAACTTGTAATACTATTAAATTAGTATTTCTCATGTATTTTCACTCTGGAAATAATATTGTAAAGCTACTTTCTACTGGGAATATTCGTGCGATTTGAAATTAGCCCCTGGGGAAATTGTACACTAACATTTTACTATCCGTGCGCGTAATGTTTTAAAATTGTTTTGAAACTTAAAATTAGTGGAAACAGCAGTCGATTATTAATGTTAGTGGAACAGAGTTTTAGTGTATCTATACGAGTAACGTCAACTCTCAAAAGGAACACTCACTATCAGTATATCGTGGATTTTTTCATTTAACATTTTTACATAATATCTCTTACATCTAGAGCTTCATAGAATAAGTGCTTTACAATCATTATTTATCTATTCATAACTGTTTAAAGCTGAGGTTTATTAATGTACCAATAATTGAAACATACAGTATGTATCATTACTACGCGAAAATAAAATCAATGAACTGTCCGCATTTCGCATCCGCGCAATAAATACTTATGTCGCAACCGGACAAGTCATCACGAGAAAGTTAACATTCAAGTACTTGACACAGGTCACAGCGAAATACCTATAAGCTTACCAAAGGTCGTATGATAATTATATACACATATAAACCTACATATAATAAATACATGTACTATGTAGCTCAGCATCAATTCAGCGATGTTATTTCTCAGTCACGTCCCTTCCATACAAACTTTAGATTGCAATTTCGTGAGTAGATTTTAAATCTTTACATCCTAATCCGGAAGAAGCTTTCCATTAAAACTTTATTTTATTTGATTCTACTTGACGTTTTTGCCTTTTATTCTAAACTTACTCTTTACTTAATTTTTTTTAACAAGCTGACTACACCTTCTCACCTAATTATCACATTAAGGATCCGTGTACTTCTTTTTTCAAGAAATCAATCAGGCGTTATGAGTATATTAATTTTAACTTGTCATTACTATAAATTGTTTGTAGTTAGAGTAATAACATATCTATTATTATATTATTAAAAAGATTAGTAATGATAATAAATTACATAACTTTGTAAAAAAAGAAAAGTCGTTTACATTGCGACATCGCACGAGTTAATTTCACGGTTATGGTCAACTTCGTAAAAGTTAAATTATCAATTCGAAATTTGTATTTGTCATAACATAAACTTTTATTTTTATTTAACTTTTTTTTACAAACAGTGCAGTGAATGGATATTGAAATTGAATATTACCCAACTCTCACTTTCATATAATAAACATATTGGCAGCATTACTTGTAGAGGTTGAAGTATCGAATTGCCGTAAAAAAAATTGAAGATAGAATCGCATTTTATAAAACGCTATGTGTTTTATTTTATCCGTATCTTAATAAAAATCTGAAATAAAATAACAGAATACGAAGCATTAATAATAACGTATTTTATTTAGTCTAATTAGTAGTTTTATTCACCACAATTAAAAATAAATATAAAAGATATTATAGTGCATATTTTTAAATGGCATTTATTTGCAGTTTAGAATTATCTTGCAAAACTACTAAAGTAAGTAATTTCGTCTTATTGTTTTTATTTCTGTTATTTTGTTTAAAAATTACCATAACTTACATCGCATACTCACTTTATTTGCAAATTTTTGAAAAAACGAATCTAATAATAGTTGTAAAATAACCTAACAGCAAAAAAACAGATAATTTAGAGGAATAGTAAAAGTTTTGTTGTAACTTCACAAAGACAACGGATATTTACAATAACATTTGAACCTATAAGCAAAGCGGACACCAACACATTAGTCAATAGACTTAGTTACACAAGTGCCGATGAGAATATTGACACCAACAGACATCTTCCGTCAGGCAAAGTACTAGGAAAACATATGTTGCAGAACTTTCAACAGAATACCGTCAATGCCTTTTATCTGTAAGACAAATAGCTCGTTTGCTATACGAATAAAAATTCCTATCTTACTTCTTACGAATAATATAAATGCGAATGTTTAGATATATGGATGTTGAAGATATATCTTGAGCGGCTCAATGGATCTCTATGAAATTTGACATACATACGAGTATAACATATAGTCTGGAAGAACCCTTAGGCTGCTAATTTTTTCTTAGACCGTGCGGAGGGAGTCGTAGGCGACAGTGTGATTTATAAAATCAATACTCTAGTAAGAAAATTATCAAGTTTTTTTAAATATGGGCTAATTGTTTTTTTATCAAATTCATCTGGTTTTTCTTCAGAGGAGACATAATGACACATTTGTTATTTATTATCGATTATTTTAAAGTACGTTACAGACTATCTTTAACAATTCAAATAAACAACACAGTCCACGTATAAAAATCACAATAATAACCAACACCACTTAAAGACACTTTAAAAGGTGTTGAACAAACTTATTTAGCATGAACAAACACCTTGACAGCGTCTCAAGTCTAAGTCTTCATACGAGCTCTTTGCTAACTAAATAATCTCCATAAAGGTATACTGGAGATGATGAACATACGCATTGGTTAGCGTTATTTTAGAAAATTTGTATTTAAATAAAAATTAAAAAAGAAAACTGTCGGCCGCGACACAGGCCGCGCGGAATTAAAAAAAAATTAATAAGTAGCCTGTGTGTTATACCAGCCGAAGTTCTACGTATATGCCAAATTTCAGCGTGAACCGTGCACCCGTTTTGGATATACTTTCAAACAAACATTGGTATTTATAATATAAAGTAAAATTAGTAAGAATTAATTTATACATAATCTGAATATGTATAATTAAAATAATAAAATACAATAATCTGTATTCCCTTTGTGATTAAAATTCACGCTTTAGCAATGTTCAACACTAACAGTGCGTCCCGGAGGCCTAATTTAGTCCTCTTTACCTTCCCACCCTTTTTATTATAAGGAAAGGATGGGAAGTGGGAGTGGACTTTCCGGATGAGAGGGTGCATGGAAAGGGAAAAATATTTTCTTTCTGTGCATCCTCTCCTCCATCAATTAAAGGTAGGCAACGCACATGCAATTGCCTATGTCTATGGGCAACGGTCACTTCGCTATTTCAGCGATTTCAGGTGGCCGCTCGCTCGTTTACCACCTTAGGATAAAAAAAAATAACAACATAATTAATGTGAATTAAGATATTAGCAACAATAAGCTAATACTTTGAATAATTCTCGATATTAGTACGAAAAGAGGAAATTAAATAACATTTAAAGGATATAGGAAATGCGACCTCTGCAATTGTAAATCATTTAATCTATTATAAAATAGTCGTGAATTATTCATAAGGTCGTATAATTCATTACATTTTGATTATACGTAACATTCCATGACCTCATAAATAATTCATAGGTTGACCGTACGAGAACTTTTGTAACATAAATTTTTATTGTTATTTTATCCTTGTAATGTTAAACTTTTAGCTAAATTTTAAATTCTATTCTCATAAACTTAGTTCAGACATAACTAATTAATCAAACCAAAATAAAAATTATTTTTAAAATGAAACTCACGTTTACTAATAATTTTATGTAAAATATATCTGCTACATCTAAATTCTTAATGTTGTGTATTATGTATAAAGCAGTGGTTCCCAAACTTATTTTGCCTACTGCCCACTTTGAGAATCAATATTTTTTTAGCGCCCCCATATTTTCACTTATTTAAAAACCACTATAACTTCAAATTAAATTAATTAATTATTGTGACCTATATTTGTATATTAACGGAGAATTCTAAACGAAACTTTTACTATAACCCGCAACTTGAGACCTGCAGCGCCCACAAGGGGGCGTTTTCGCCCACTTTGGGAAAGACTGGTATAAAGCATACTGAGAAAATAATGATATGGCAAAGTTCTCACTGCCGAAACATCTATACAAAACATATTGTTATCTCTTTTTTTGTCATTAACGATGAAAGGGATGCCAGTATATTTTTACTCAAGCGTTTCGGCAGTAGAACGGTGTCATAAACATTTCTTACCTTGATCAAACATAACCAACTCAACAGTAGACCTCAAAGGAATGTTCTTAATGTGAACACATTCGTCGTCGTTGGAGCCTCGGGCGCAGATTGCTTCAGAGGCCACGTCACTACCCTGCGTCAGCAGGGGAGATGCAGGGTACGTGAAACGGAAGCCGTCAGTCTGACCCCAACTCTCTGCAACGGAATATGAGGTATTGTATAAATGACATCTGAGAAGTCATCAAGTAAACTTGTTATGAAATACGACCGACAATTGAGGTTACAGTGGTTTACTGTGTATAGCAGAATTTACTGAATTAACATAAAATCAATGCACGAGTAGTATGTCGTAGACCAATGTAACGTCACGAATATAATCGAACTAACCGTGGGTTTCTGGCACCAAGATCCCTGTTCAAAATATATTGATATCATTGTTTTGTCAAAGATAAGGGACGACAGTACATTTTATACAGATATGGTCTCAGAAACAATTGTATACTTTGAAGGTATTTAAAATTGATTGATGGGTACAGAACAGTTAATTAATTTCAGATCTAATAACACGTCAAAATCGCTAAAAATTATGTGTACAATAAAGATTCCAATGCATTAAAACTATGTAATCTAAAATACAAGATGTTCTTGTGTACGTGATAGTATCGTGAGGTGGCATCTTCATTCATTCATGTGTTTATTACGCAATTAAGCACAAATCGTTAATATTCATGACTTGCGGTACGTTGCTTTGAATAAAACGCATACGTGTATTGAAAATTGGGTCAGCATTGACTAACGCATCGGATAATAAACAAGATTGTCCAAATACTTCGTTACTTTCAACATGGCGCCAAATTAAATGAAAAATGTAGTAGATACTCTTTAGTTAAATGACGTTTCCACTGATGAAATAATTTTAAGACAATAAACGTATGAATGTCAATATGTTTTAATAGTGTGTTTCTATAATGGAAATTCACTGTTTATTCAACCACAAAATCCTACGTACCTAACTTGTACAAACAAAACTCACAATTAGATGATAGAACGTATTTAATTCCTTTTCTACGGCGTTCATTAATATAATAAGTTGTAATTTCAAGAGAAACGAGAATCAAATATTTATCTACGATTCGACAAGTCAATATTAAGTCAAATTAATAGTAACAAAATGTTACGTTAAATAAAAATGTCAAAAAAAATAAATTACGCAAAGATTTGATTCGATTTACACCGCGTCACTTATAACTACTTTTGACAAATAAAACTTCAATAACAGAGAGTCGGGAAATAGATTTTCCGTGGCAATTTCCAATTTAAACTTCCAATGCAAAGTTGTGGAACTAAATTGCGTTGGTATTTTATGTCGACCGGATTATGATGTTCTCTCAATATTATCAGAATATCGCTTAGATCCATTTTCATTTATTCACTTGCCTAGTTGTTACCGAGAATATAAAGACTTTCATTTAAACGAATTATGGATACACACGAACACTATACGAATACCACTAAAATTCTAATTTTCATTTGTAGCTTTCAAAACAATAAGAAATTGTTCCATATAACTTTATCGTGGTTCCAATTAATTTATACATATAATTATAACTTATCTAACTTCTTGTTTCTCGTAATTATATAAACAAACGTAATATAAAACGAGGTTTAAACCTGTTTAAACAGTCTATAGTATCATATTTTAATGGTATCACTACATACTATAGAGCGTCGGTGGCTCAGGGACCAAGCACTTGATTTGCAATCTGCAGGTCCTGGGTTCGAATCCCGCCATGTACCAATGTGTTTTTCGATTTCCGATTTACATATGTATGTTTATGAAATTCAAAGATATGTGTGAAGTCAACTAACCCGCACTTGGCCAGCGTGGTTGACTATTGCCTAATTACCCTTAACTTAGGGTAGGCTCCGAGCCCCTCGTTGGTATAGTAAGCTGATAATGATGATGACTACATACTATGTATAATATTAAACGCCCTCACTACTTCTGATAGAATGCGACGAAAGTAAAAAAACAAAAAATGTTGTTGACCTTTGAACAATTTACATTGTTTGTAATTTCACTAAAGTGGTGTTTTAATTTGGTTATATTCTCATACTAACAACAATTTTACACTTAATTAAAACACACAAGAATAAAAGCTACCTTATAAGCTACTATCTGTATAAAGCCGAGGCGTTTATAAGAATAACATTAATTATGATAATAAAAAGTAGATATATGTATACAAAGCACTCTGTGATCTATGCGAGTGAACAACGCCTCCATACTTTCCCCTAATGAAAGGGCACGAGCATACAATAAGACGTACAAGTACTGTTTTAAAGTAAAGGTCGTCGGAGACAAAAATTAAATACGTGTTTAGAAGTGTTTTATGGGAAAAGTTTAATCGAATTCTCAGAATAACGAACCTTATTAAACGGTTTTCTTAACGTAAATTTGTTGAGTAATAAAATTTCTATATGGTTGGTATGCGTTAACTTATATTAGAAGGCTCTATTCAACTAAACTGCTATAGTTTAATTAGTAGTAGTAGTTATAAGTAATTAACATTAATATAGATTGGATTTGATTATTTTAAACTGAAAGTACACATTTTTAGAGGTATCAGATAGTTAACTCGTAAAATCACTCGCCTCTTTTTATCTTCCCGCTATTATTATGTAAAACCATTTGCAGTTGCATAAATAAATATATTATGAACAAGTGTTTTTATTACTATGCAATATTATAAAATAAAATTAAATTAAATGTACGTGGTCCACTCAATACCATTAGTATTAATACCTCGCTCTACTCTAGTCAATTAAATGCATGATAAATCTATCATTATATTCGCAATGTAATTACGACAGTTGTTAATAAGCGGGGTACGTAGAGCTCACAGATTGCGAAGACAGTAGTACAGCTGTCTGCAATCTGTTGACGTCACTAGCGGTTGCAATGCATGCGATTATCTCCAGACGTTATTACTACACTTTCCTTGCGTTCTCTTAAACCACCGTGAAATGAAATATAAAATACACTTATAAAACTCTTGTGGTATAGTCTGTTGTCAATTTCTCGTGTAATTTATGTCCTAACCATAGTGTTTTATTAATTTGATTTCCACAGATTAGTTTGTATATCTTGGGTGTTTAATTATTCCAGTTTCTACAAACATTATTACACACTTTCGAATTATTATAATCAATCAGTAAATAGTTTTTTTGTGTTGTGTTGTACAGAGTGATTAAATATATTAGTTGCATCAATCTCTGAATTGAAAATTTGGCTGGAATTCAAACTTATAGTTGGTAGAGGGTAGAGTATTAAGACATGACATATTATATTTCAAAAACAGTGATTCATACTGCACGGTGCACAAGACACAAAATTACAGTTACAAAATAATCGCGACCTACTTATTGACTTACCTAGTTTGGTTGTTATGTAAGCGTCCTGTACGGTTAGCAAAACGCACTGTGCAACCGAAGGTAAAAAAATATCATGACACCAATTACGTATTATTTGTCGCTTGCTGACTGTACTTACTCGTAAGTTTACGTAGTAGTAGTATTGCAATATACTTTCAAACAATTTAGAAGGACCTTCCATATTTGCATAGCTTCACTTAATTGGTCACAATTCATTGCAATTTTAGTTGACATATTTCATGATTTCAGTAACATTTTGTAAAGTAGGTACTCTAGTTTAAAGTTTCCAAGCTAAAGCTTGAGTAACTCTAATATTAGTAATTTATGTATAGAATTAAAATTACTATAAGCAGCTCTATTAAAAAATAATTGCGAAAATAAAAGGAAGACAAACTTTGTTGTACGTCATCATCATCATCAAAACTTAATTCCTATATTAAAAATAAGAATAATTATTGTAACTAGAGACACATCATGTGATAAACTATTACGAATACAGGCCTTGTTCATCAGCCAAATCGATGAAAACATAAAAATGTTATTACGCTTTTTCCCTCTCAAGGGACAGAAAAATCAAGATAAATGTACGGAACAAAACATTCTATACACCTGTATATTCAATGTAACCAATTTCATTCCCTTTATGGAAAAACTGGAAGGAACAAACATACATTTCCAATATTTTTTCCCAAATATTAAAATTGGGAAAATGTTTGGATTAGAAGTCGTAAATTTATTATCCGTTAAAAAATAGAATAGAATAACAGTCGTCTCGTACTCTCTAACCGCAATCGCCTATTATGATTTCTATTATTTCTTATTATAAAACAAATATTATCGACATTTTTTGTTAGTCCTATACTATGATACTCGTATATTCGTCATTTGCTGTTTCTTGAAATACTATTTTCGCCATAAAAAATCTTGAAAGACAAACTGAGTTTGTCTCAACTAAGTACAATGAAGTGTCATTGACATGAACAAAACTAAGTTCAGTAAAAAAGATGACTTCTCTTAAATGCCTCATTAAGGTAATAATGTTTGTAGCAAGTTGATAGTTTTTTGTTAAAGCTTTATAACAATGACTTGACTGCTTAAAGGCATTACTTATAATTTCTTTGTATTTCAATGCTTTTACCACTTTATCATGTCTTTATCCCAAAGCGGTAAGGTAATGCAATTTTCATACCATTTATACTTGTAATTTTGACTTCTCTTCTATAAAAAACCGTTTATGTCACCGTCTCGTTATAAGTGGTAATGTAACTTTAACTTACCGACTCGTTTAGCTGATATTTGTCTTGTGGAATAGTTGAAAGGCACATAAATAACTTCATCTATAGCCGCAGCGAGCTTGGCCGGAAACTTGCCCGCTGAATGTATTTCATTCAGACACAACACTTTGTCACTGGCACACCTGTCACTATTCACTGTAGTTAGTTCACGATTCACTGGCAGATTAATGTTTTTATTTGTTTTTTGTAGAGTTTTCCTATCCAATGTCTTATACACTAACTCTGCCACACCTTCAAGATTCTCCTGACAAGACTTCTCAGCTACGACTCTCATTTTGTATACTCCGCTAGCTTTATTAGCGTCTACAACGAAGTCAACTCTCTCTCCTCTAGCAAATGTTATAGCGTCAACTTCCACAGGTTTTATACTAGAACCATCTAATGCAATAATTTTAAGAACATGGTCATCAACAGAAAATTTGATGGGACAACTCTTGGATCCTCCACCGTACATAAGACGGAATCTGTATCTCTTCCCATTTTCAACTGCAAATGTAGTTATAGGAGCATTAGAATATTCGGAAGATCTTCCCTTTCCGTTAATTAGTAATGATTCAGCGTTGGGTGTGTTGGGTGTTACTCCAGCTAACGGTCCCATAGAATGTCCCCATTCAGCTACAAAGATCGTATGTTCAGTAGCGTCTACATCATAAAGTTTCCTTAAGGGATCTAGTCGAGGCGACTGACGCACAATAAACGCACCGGCTAGTCCGTCTGCTGCATCTGCTGCAGAATGCGCATGGTACATATGCGTGCCCACAGATGATGCTCGGAACTTATACTGGAACGTTGTATAAGCGGGCTGCGGGCATTGAGTCAACATTGGCGCACCATCCATGAAAGGAGTCTCCCGCTGTGGCTGTCCACGCCAATGTATTGAAAGGGCATGAGCTGGTGCTCGGTGTACCACATCTACGACGAGGATATCGTTCTGACAGACGTGGAAGGATGGAGCGGGAAGTTCTCTGTTGGCAGCCAATACGCCGCGTTCTCGACCATCTGCTGTTATGCACATCGGAGGACAATCTGTACCGTGTGCTTCGGCGCAGTTATTACAAGATCTGGAAATTATAGTTACTTAAGAAATAATTCTACTGCATACAAATGTAAAATGAAATTAACGCTATTTGTTGAAAAGATAACAAATTTCAGGTGCTTACTTGCTGTATGTTTTGTAAACTTCTATGACTAGTTTTACACGACAAATCATCGGCCAATCCAATTCATGGCATTCACGATCACAGTTTTCAAAATATTCCTCTGCAAAGAAAAAATATAATCAGTATGATTTCAGGCATTATCATAACCCAAAATTTAATTGAACAAGATCCTCAGAACCTATTATATGTATAATTAGAGATCAATTGACTTCAGTAGACACAAAAATGTAAGTAGCCGGTCCCAGCTGTTTCGTTTAAAAATATTATTTAAAAATAAATCAGCAAACAGGAAAGGACATATAAAATTTCCATACCTGGCATCGGCGTATAATAAACAACAACAATTACACCGGCCAATATTACAAACAACACGAGTATCCTCTGCAAGGACATCAGCATGTAGTTAGGTTTCACAATCACATCGCGTGGATTGACGCTTTCCTTCTCCATCTTTTATGGTAAACCTTAACTTCAATTCACTAGTTGAGTACAGCCGCGCAATCGCTTACGACATTTTTGAGTTGCACACCGATTCCTTTACAAGATAGTGACGTCAGAGCGTGACGAGGCGACCATGCGAGCCGACCATTGAGTGGCGACTGGTTGCTGGTTGCGGCTTGGACTTGCGATCCGATCCACTATCTGTTTACATTGCAACATCGAGGTGCAACGGCACGGCGGGCGCGGCGCCTGAGGCTAGTATTTTAACGTCGCTACTCGATGCATTAAGAGGGCTCCAATTCGGAAGTAAATTGGCGAGCCCCGCGAACGAACTCTCTCCACATCGTGACGTAAGTTATTGTGCAACTGCAATTAAAAGACAAGTACAGATGGAAATTGTTGTTAACTTGATTGATGCCATAACTGCCATTAGTTACAATCATACATCTGTTATTATTTTACATTAATAATAGTCACTTAAAAACTAACACACATAATGAGCACTTATTAACACTCGGTAGTTTATTTGCCACTTGACCTGATCTTTAGTACATTAATATTTCTTATTTAATGTAAGAAAACTGGAATTTGCTTTTTTCAAATAAAAACATGTTTTATAAATGTGTAACTACCGAAAAAATTAAATCTAAATTCACACCGAAAAAATAGTTAGACAATAGCAATTCGGTTAATTATTTATTCTTACATTCATTACAAAAACAATTTATTCAAAGTTCAAGTTTAGTTACACAACACGAAGTTTTTATCTTCAAATCTCTCCACATTCGTAAAACAGACCACAAAATATATTTCTACACAAACGAGTCCAGTCGGCGACCCGGCCTTGACGCTATCGACATTAGTAACGCCGTACTCTGAATAATTTGCATGTTTTTGCAATTTACGAGCGTCGCTGTGCCGAAACCGTAAACATACACGAATATAAATATTTTTTACTCCTACCTCTCTTTGAATTCGTATTTATATCTTCCTAAAGCTACAGTGATTAAAATCTGTATTTTTAAAGTAATGTTAAGAAGTATGCTAAAAATATGATGGTTATGACAAATTCATAATCGAAAATAAGGAAAGCTCTACACGAACTGCTTAAAGCGTTATATGACGGCGATTTCTAGTGGTAACTGCAAACCTCGCTCCATGTATGGCACGCTTACATTTATACAAAAGCAACCTGCCGCTAAATGGATAGTGGAACTTATTATCAGATAAAATTGACCACTATAGGAAATCATTAGGACGATGTGAATATAGACGTCGAAGGGGTGCAGGTGGGCTGTAGCTATAGGATTTCGGGCAGTCTACACCTCCCCAAATTATAAAAAAATTCCATGTTGCTACTAGGCCAAAAATTTATCTTAGATTTTGTGCTGGCAACGTCTTTGGTACGATCTGTAAATCTGTTCTACTTTTAATGGTACACATAAATAAAAAAAAACTTAATATAACATATTTTATTAATTCACACAACCTTATTGCCTATGATTATTTATGAATGAATTTAATTTGCTACAAAAAGACTCAAGAAAACTATTCTTACATAACATTGTTCACCTACATATTTATACATTACACTCGTAAAGTAATACACCAATTTCTATACTCGACAGTAAAAAATAATATACCAGTAATCATTTTTCGATTTGGATTTGAATCCGTATCACATGGGATTTCATGCGGATAATTACGTAGGTTACAGTAGGTTACGTAGGGACGTTTAGAAGGAAAACTAATGGCTGCCTCCAACTCCCTTTTTACCCATAATGGTAACATAAAGTACATCCGAGGAGATTGTAAAATTATAATAAAAGATAATTTTATAATAATACCAATAATATGTTTATAAAACGCAAACGAGGATACCTTGCATTAATAAGCAAGATGGTTTACATTTTTATGCAAAAGCTTAGTTACTTTTTCAATCGATAACGATTTAAGAACAAGAACCGTAGACAAGATATATCTGTCAACATCAAAAACGTCAAGAACAAGAACTTGAAATGTTTTAAATTGTTTTGAAATGGTCTCTAATATTTTGTGTTAAATAATTATAGTTTTACTGTATAAAATATAAATCAAGTTCGGTTTTTGTAATTCATTTAATAATGGAGATAACAAGAAAGAACTTTGCTGAGGAATTGGAAAACATAACCAATAATTTGAAACGTTCATGTTTTGTTGGATTCGATGCTGAATTTACTGCTTTACTATCAGGAGAGTGTTTTACGTACAGGTGAGAAGATAATACGAACTCCTAGAAGCTCATCAGTGTCAACTTAATCAATGTTTTTTCTTAACTCAAAAAACTAGAAACTAATTGTTTATCGGATGTTAAGTCTTATTCCTGCCTACAATGCCACTTATATTTCATACTTAAACATATTTTATACCATTTTACAGTAATTTATTTATCAATTTAACCTTCTGGTTACAGACTGTTTGACACCAATGAAGAAAGGTATGATAAAATTAAAGATGAAGTTAGCAAAATGATTATATCACAAGTGGGTCTCACAATGTTCCAGTATGACAGAGACACTGATGGGTATAATGCTATAGGGTATACATTTCACTTGTGCCCACAAGTATTGGGAGATATTGACCAATCATTCATATTTCAAGCATCTACACTCAAGTTTCTGTGTAAACATAATTTTAATTTTAATAAGGTAAGCATGAATTGATCCCAATAATGTATCCCATGGGAGATGAGACTCTTTTTATCAAATGGAAGTGTATAGTGAATCACCTAAAAGTAATTTTGCCAATATTTCAACTTGTTTCTTTTTTAATTTCAGTTCATTTATGAGGGTATTCCATATTTATCAAAAGTTGAAGAAGATGAAATCATTCAACAAATAAAAAACAATAATCTTGCTAGCTATCTAACTAGTGCATTAGAAATTGAAGAAGAAAAGGAATTACAATATTATAGCAATAAAGTCAGTGAGTAAGTGAAAGTGTACCTAATTATGAACAAAGGTTCAGTTTTGTACTAGATTAAAAATATAAATCTATGTTGGAAATGTTATGAAAATTTAAATTATATTATGTCAATAGATGGCAGACCGTATTACTAGATCACGGTATTAATTTATTTAGTATATTTATCGACTTGCCGATTGCATTTCATTAAAATTGACTCGCACCAAGATATAACCAGTGTTTTATTGTGATTACTCGATGCATCTCCAGTGAGAAGGAGTCTTTTTGAGACTGCTTTATACTATGATGTCATTTCATTTTGTGTTTTTTTAATGGTTTATTTAATTCCATTAATTTGTAAGATATTGAACAATAATATTTTGCATGTTTTCAGAACAAAAGCATTTTTGTACTCTTTAACTTTTCCACACCAATGGAAGTTCATAATAGGAAATTAGTTCATAATATTTCTAGTCTGATATTAAACTGAAGTTCACAATTGGACGGTTAAAAAACTTAACAACTATATGTTATTCACAATAACATCATAACAAATATGGCTTTTAAAATCAACAGTTTTTTATTGATGTTTTTTTTTCTTTCCAGTTGGCTCCACAGCAGTGAAGATGGAACAATGTATATAGATGTACAGAACCCAATACAAAGATACCTCATACATACAGAGCTTCGGCAAAGGTTCCCCAATATTCTTACAACTGATAGCTTAGGTAATAGCAATAAGGTAATTTTGTAGCTTAAAAATAATAAATAGAAGTATGTATGTATTAAATTTAGATAACCTTATCATTCTTAACTAAAATTAAATATGAATAATTATTAATGAATAGCTATCGACAGCCATTTTTAATTCTTAACTACATACCTGTAAAATTAAAAAAAAACTTAATTATTAGCCTATGCCTTCCCGGATATATTCTACTTCTATGCCAAATTTCAGCAAGATCCATGCAGCCGTACTTTCTATCAAACATCCATCCATACATCCAAACATTTGCATTTATAATATTAGTAACATTACTTTTGTACTTAGAACCAAATGTCAATTAAAAATGACAATTTTATGCTACATTCTACTATAAAATATGGTCAGTACACATGTAATGGAACCTGATAACTTTCTCTCTCTTGTACAAAGATAATGACAGGGATGGCAATAGTATCGTAATATAACTGTCACACAAGTGGAGACTCACCATTAGAGAAGAGGAAAAAACACATTCTATAACATTTTTTTTAACTTATTTTAAATTGTTTTCTTTCTTTTTTTCAGATTCTAATATATCGAGATAAAAGTATAGAAGGTGCTAACAGCGCACCAATGGAGACATTAGAGAAGAATTTAGTTGACAAATTATTAGGATTTTCACACATAATACAATTGTTAGTTCAACACAAAAAACCAATAATCGGTCATAATATATTTATGGATTTATTACTTTTACACAATCAATTTATAGGGCCATTGCCTAAAAAGTATTGTGTTTTTAAAAAGAATATACACAGTATGTTCCCAGTTGTTTATGATACTAAATATATTTCACATGAAATGGGCAAGAAATTAACTTTGGATGAAGTGTGGCAATCAAATATATTACAAGAGTAAGTTCATTTTATCCTTTATTTTATAATAACACTAACTGTCGCCCTCGGGTCCGTCCGCGGTGTTAAAAAAACTTAATTAATAGCCTATATTTCCGTTCAGACTATGTCCTACATCTATGCCGAATTTCAACGAGAACCATGCAGCCGTTCTGGAGATACCTTCTAACAAACATCCATCCGTCCATCCAAACATTTGCATTTACAATATTAGTAAGATTTTATAAATATACTTAAAACTACTAACTACTAAACTATCTCTTAATATCGAATGTCTTTTTTAATATAGAATGAGTAGAAAAGACATTTTTATACAAATGTTTTCAACTCTTTTTTTTACAGTTTATATGAATTTTTCGCTAAAAGAAAATGCAAAAAGCTGCAAAATGGAATAAACTTTATAACGTTAATTGCTCCTTTTAATGTGAACCAATCATATCACGAGGCTGGCTGGGACTCTTACTGTTCAGGTAATAAGGTTGATTGTTGCAAACACGTAAAGGATTACAACTTTATAACATACTAGAATCATCTATTAAAATGTAAATTTATTTAATTTAAATCAAAGATAGCTCAATACATTTTAGATTTAAATAAAAAGTAAATCAATAACTAACAATAACAGCTATTTAATATATTTTATTCTGTATTTTGTATAATATTGTTTGCATGTAAAGTTACTTTTTCTTTATCTGTTGAGAATTAAACCTTTAAAAACATAGAATACTGTATGTAAACAATGCTTTAGTTATTATTTCTAACATTATTAGTTTCAACTAATAACTATTTACTTGATGAAACTTGTTTTATATACATTTTATTTCAAACATACTGTAGTAGAAAGCGATAGTTCCTCAACTCCAAGTATTTTGCACGAGAAGTTGCCAGATCTATGTAGATCCTCGGTAATCCATTATGGAGATTCTAAGTGACAGTTAACCCATTGTCCAGGGTTCTGCTTCATCAGGCTGGGTCATTGGGCGGCTTGCGATAACATGGGAGTATACCGGCCGGTGGGGCCTACAGAGAAACTAGCCGCCCTCGCCCCATACTGCAACAAAGTCAATGTCATACGAGGCGCCACGCCCTACATGGTATATTAATCAAATACTAGCTGTCGCCCGCGACTCCGTACCCGCAAAAATAATCTTAGTAGCCTATGTTTTCTTCCAGGCTACGTTCTACGTGTTTGCCAAATTTTAGCGAGATCTATGCAGCCTTCTAAAGTACAACCATCCATCCATGCATCCAAACATTCGCATTTATAATATTAGTAAGATATTTTAAAGATAACATACGTAAAAAAGCAAAGAAAAAACCGTAATTTCGATGTTTTCCATCACCCTCATCCATCCTCAAACAGTCTTATATAATTAACCTGTCTTTTTTAATGATAAGATTTGCCTAATCAATACCATACGTGTAACTTTAAAAAGAAAATATGGAAGGCAAAGATTATTATATTAAATTCGTCAATTACGTTCCAGAGTCTCGATGAAACGGATCCGCCCACGCATCGTCCCAATTTGTTGCACATCAAATCTCTAAAGGAGCGAATTATGAACATCGATAAGGTAAGCGCAATAATAGTAAATATCTAAAAGATGCTTTCCAGATATCATAATAATTTGCCAGCTAACAACTAATAATAGTTCGAGCAAACGTCGGCGTTCATTTCGACCTTGACGAAACACATTGGCCAATAACTATCACAAAGTTTACACTAAACCTGGCAGGATAAAGACGTTTGAATAAGGAGCTTTGCATCATACTATTTTAGTTGTACCTCGTAAACACGACGCGCACCCTCTAGGGATGCACCTCAACATTAAAATATTGATATCGATTATAATTTCATTCTTTGTTTTTATTATTATATTATATTGTTCAAGATATCGAATACTTTCAAATCGATATTTTCATTAAGAGTTAAATTAATATTATCTATAAATGCTTGTAGTGTAAACAATTTATGTTGACTTTAAGATGTCGGGCACAAAAACAGACAGACATACAGAGACAAAAAAAATGGTTTTACGATATACGCAAATGTATTTGAACTTGTGCACAATTTTTTCGATATTAATTACAGACGCTCCAATTTTATAAATATGTTTAAATGATGCATATCGAATAGTCAAAAGTACATCACTAGTTGTGTCCGCGTTGTCTCAATACTAGCCGCCAATTTTAGCGACCGTATGTTGTTAGGGAACTGTTATGGTAGTATAATTGTCACCCGGGCCGGCGCTGTGCCGTTTCGATGAGTTTTCCAGTTGAGCGCGAGCACAGCGCAATGTTTGGGATGTCTTTGAGTTTTTAACGACACGCCGACACTGTGTTTGACAAACACGCCCGTCAGAGATGCGGCTGACGTTTGGCGACCGGCCAGCGCCCGCTTCACGCACACTAGCGTAAACGAACACCCACACAAATACCGCCAGCATATATTTCCCGTCGCCAGTTAAAACAGATTGATAATGCCCAAGTGTCACACGGATAGAACTTTATTTTAGCGCTGGATTCGTTTTTAAAACGCCACCCGGGTGTTTGATTACTGGAACGTACAGGCAGTCATTTTTCATGCCACTGTCAAGGTCGATTTGAGGTTATGCTATAAATAATATTGGGTTGCGAATGTGATCGAGAGATGTGAAGATGCTCGTTTAGGCCCTTCGTACACAAAGCAAAGTAAATCGTCGATACTAATTTACTCAACGTAATATACATATTGCGTTGAGCGCGCTCCGTACACGTAACTTTAAGTCGTCAAAGCGAATCGTCTATTCGGTCAGTACAAACACAGCGACTACATGTCAACTCTATGCTCTGCCATCTTGAAAATTGCACCGACTTATCTCACGTCGATCTTGACAAACAGGTTGCGCGTGACATTCTTTGGATGACAGATAGAAATGCCGGCGATGCGCGCTGCCTACGAACAATTATGACAATGTCTTGCGTAAGTCGCTTTGCAACTGGTATCACGGAGTTTCGAAGATTTATGGTAACTTGTGTACAAAGGGCCTTATAGATATTGTTAGGAGGCAGGGCCTGGGCGGGGGTGATACAGTAGTGTGCGCTGCAGGTGGCGAGCGCGGTGGCGGGGTGCGGGGCGGCGGACGTGCGCGCGCTGGGCCGCCGCGCCGCTCTGGTCGCCGCTGGCACGCACTTCACGTAAGTATGACGTACGAATACATAATTAATGCAATTTATTCCTTGACGTAAACGAATCAATTTAGAAACGTGTAAATTAAAAAAAGAACAATGAAATGGTTAAACACGTAAGAGTTTCCTTGATGTGGGTATCATAAAACTTGAAATACACTTGACTAGAATTTCGTCAGTAATGCCGGCATTTCAGCTTCACTTGATAATGTCTATCAGGAATTTCTTTCTTTTCTTAAAGACCTATTAACGTGAATACAGATAAGAAAGTTTCTTCCCTAGTTATACTAACACGAATAAATGTGAAAATCGACATTCAACAAATCATCTTAACTTTTCCAGGGCTGATAAAATTCTAAAGAAGTTCAAAGACAGCCGGGATTACAGAGTCTCAACATACAAACCGTACGGGCAGTCCGCAACGCGTCGCCTCGCAATCTGGTAAACACTTATTTTAGACATTTATTTTAGCTTATGGAAATATACTAAGACAATATTGCGTTCGTCTTGGCACAGTACTCATTTTACAATTTATCCTACTTTACTACTATAGAAGATTAAAAAAAACAGATTCTTTAACCTTTATAAGTTAAATGTAACAAATATACATATGTCCTCTCTTTCTTTGGGTTGTCTACTGAAGACTAAATAAGCATTTTGCATCTAAAACATCTTTTAAAAGCCATTAAAATGGCATGACTCTTAAGAAGATTTTTTTTTTAAATACATGAAAAAATTAATGCCCTTGTGGGTCATTCGTGCAATAAAAAAGAACCAAGCGACATTGTATTGTCTTTGTAAAGTCCCAGAGAAATATATTTTTAGAAAGTACTCGACATTGGTACAATCCAATGATATAAATAAAATTCATTCTACATCGGAACATTAAATTTTACGTATTTTAATGTACAAGTGAAATGACAAATTTTACTGCACTTTATGAATTTCATAGCTTTTATTCGATATACGGAGTAACAATTTTAAACAACGCCCACACAAAATTTAAACATAAACAAATTTCGGAACATAATTTATGTATTATGTGTCTTTTACAATTATTGTTTCGAAAGTTTATTGTGACATAATGAAAAATGTTTGTTTTGAAGAAATAAATTCCACGCCTCAACTCAATTGTAATAATCATTGAATTAATATTCCAATGAACTTCTTGGAAGTTGTTACAAGAAGAGTTTTAAATATAAATGTGCAAATATATTATGTTAGGGATAGCAGGCTTCACTATGGTTAGTTTGCATTAAAAGTGATATAGAAATTGGTATTATAACTGAAATGAATGGATCGATTTTGTAAATCAAATATCATTTAACACAGTAAAGGTGGGTTTCTGAGACCTGTGTATAAAACATATCGTCATTACTGACATTATCTTGGGCGATAACAATATGTTTTAAATGGAGATTTTGGTCATAGAAACCCACTTTAAGTGAACACAAGTCATGTACACAAATCAATGTTTTTAAAAAATCACACAAAATAGAAAATAATTGGAATTTAAATATAGAACTGTAATTTTAAAGAATTATCAGAATTTTACACAAAGAGCGAACATCCTTTAACAAACACCACGAATATAAAGCCACAAATGTTCACAGATTCATTCATTCAGTTGTCCGGTCATGTCATTCACTCGGTGACCCGTGTCCAGGTGCATTAGACATTATCATTTTTATAGCAACTTCCAATTTTATTGACAGCGTTCGTTAAAATGCGAAATAATTTGATTTTGCAACTTAATGTTTTAAACGAATATTTATGTTGCAGGAGCGGTGCTTTGATCACGGGAAGCTTGTTAATAATGCTACTACATAAGAAAGTCAAATCGTAAACATACTTGTATCACTTTATTTGTATTTACTGGTCAGTATAATTAAGTGTTAAAAATGAATAAATTAAAAGAAAATTAGGTAGAAGTTTAGTGTTTTTTATTTTACTTTTAATCGCATGTTAGTGTCTGATTTTATATACCACACAAATCTAGTGACAACTAGCTATAAATAAATAAAAAGAAGCATCAGTATGCAAAATGTTTTACATTCAAAAGGTGACTCTTTGAGTCTTTGTTTTTTCTTTCTTTAGAGACGCTGCTGTTGCAGTTAATTCTGTCAGAAAATCTATAAAATCTACATGGGCATAGAAAATGGCATTTAAAAAAGCATGACATGACAGCTATGGTTCGAAAAGTATTTTGTGACGTTGACAGAAGGGCGCTAGTGAGCTGTCAAAATTTAGCTTGAGTTATGGTCTTAACCTTGTCAGTCTATAATATATGGCAGTGTTGCCGTTAAACAATAAATTATGAAAACGGTTACATAAGACATTTCAAACACACCATTGTAATATCTATATCGGTATTTTGATTCACTACATCGGCCGTAAAGAAACCTAAAACCAATAGTCCATTAAAGCTAAAAGAAACCGCTTCAAAGACGAAAGTTGTGGATATACCGCCATCAATCTATCATCGGTGCTCGAGAAATAAAATTCGCGTTAAGTGTTCCCATTCCTCGACGTCGAAACAATAAGTAGGCAAGACATTAGTTATTTCAGCTGAAAGCCGTTTATTTGCGGTGCAGGCGCGGGTGTACGTCGGCTCCATTGAGTGCACGTAATGAAGCGATAAGCAGGAAGTTGCTCCCTCGCCGTGTAGCTATTGTTCTGCTAGTGAGCGGTAAATCACCATAAATCATGCGTGTCAAAATGTTTACCCCGCTACGCCGGCGCGGGCGCATAAGTGAATTCGCCTTTACTCAGTTATTAAACGCAATTGATTCCATTCCAACACAAATGGATTTTATGCAACATTAACATCGGATTCACTCATCACTCTAGATTGTCAGTTTGATACCATGATTTATGATTTACATTGTAATTTTAGACAATTTCATGTATTACGATCCTTACATACCACATAATGTTTCCGTTTTGTAGAACAAAGCACGTACTTTCTAAGAGTTCTAGAAAGAATTATTAAATGTGCACTGATACTATAGTTAGCTAACAAGAAAGCTTTTGCATCAAGCAGCAAGACATGACAAAGGATATTTTACCAGGAAGTATCCGAATGTTGTCCAACAAAGATTTCCAATGCATAAGTACTTAATAATTTAAATATTTCAAATTTGTCAAAACCACAACCATCACTAATGGGTTCATTAATTTTACACATGTCAATTTCCTTTCGACTTACCGCGGAAAATCTATAAAACTTGCTCGCAGTAATAATGTTATAAAATAACCGTGACATCTGGAATATGCCCAATGACGTTAACCGTTAGAAAATCATTTAGCACGCCTGTACCAAGTAATAAATTTAATGTACACATCGTTAAAAACAATGTAATTGGTCCATACCGATATAAATAGTCTAATAACATGCGGCTTATTTATTGTTCCCACATAAATATAAAACTAAGCCACGTCCGGAGTCGTGATTTTATAATAACTGTCAAAATTGCTGACTTCCTTATGATAGTAATTCAGGATTAGTATAGTAAAGTGGATTGATTCAGTTGATGAGGTAATTAGAGTGAATCTATTTGTCTAATTAATCAAACTCAACAATCTATTTATACTCCTGTCAATACGATTTTTTTCATATCAAAGTTACTCGCCAGGCAATTCGGTGGCACTGAACTTGTTAAAAATGGTTAGGTTTGCTACGCCGGCTGCCACTGACGAAATCATATTAACGACAGATCTGGTGTTTCCCATTGTGCCGATTCGTCTACCGATCAATCAACTCAACGGGATTGAGTCTATATAATTGGTCTGACTGATTTTATGGATTCAATCGGCCCTACGGGCAACACCAGTACTTATCTGATGTCACATGTTTTTTTTAATAATCATTTTTGTACACAACGTTAAAGTTAACGAAACTCATCTGCTTACAAATTAAAGCGATAGACATTTCATAATACAATTTGGTTTTCGTTTAATCTGTCAACAAGATGTGTATACTTTTGCTTTAAATAGCCTGGAAACTTGGTACATTTGTCTGGTTATATGGGACGCATTATTCTGCCGCCGACGCGATTCCTGGAAACTGACCCGCCGACACATCAATTGTACACTGTCGATCACGCCTGTCCAAATCTAAAAGTTCATAGTGTAAGTAACAATGATTGATTTAATGTTATGATTAATAAAAAATATTCCATAACAGTGTGCTATTTGGTAGTGAATTTGTATGCGTGGTGTGGTGTCGGAGAGCCATAAAATACTCCAAAGACCAGGGACGTTGTGCAGCGATTCATTTATTTATTGTAAAGGTAGTAATGAAACGATGGCTGAATGGATTGGAGTTTCTATTTGAATATAGATACGTGATATATCAGTCTTCTAGGACTTACCACTTTATTTCAGCACATTACAATTTTGGTATAGATTTGTGATCAGTCATGAAGGTTTAAGTTGCATTATGTTGTGTTGTTGCACTACGTTGCGTTCATCTGCAACATAACATGTTGGAGATGTCTATGACTATAACAAGTGTCATCCTAACACGTTTGGCGACATCTTAGTATAAAAGTTGAGTTGTTTCTGTTCCTTTTGTTTTATTTCATTGCTGACTTAAATAAATTAAATTAAGATCACAGACCGTGGTAACCGTCTACAATTTCTTCCTGTGTGGGAGAGGAAATCGTGGTTGAAGCCGACCGTTGTATTTTATCGCGCAAAACCATCAACGCAAACTTTAATGCGTTTCAGTTTAGACGGTTCGACTAGTATAATTACAGGGCTATAAAGCTATAAGCGATCGAGTAAAGATTGCTGTACATTTGATGGCACGCAGCAAGTGGTCGCGTCGGTGATCAAGGGTAGAACAACGTTACCTCGACCTATTGTTTGCGCACACGACGTTCCTTTCAAAAATCCACTCTATTTAATTCGCTTGGCAGCGTCGCCGCTGTGTACTCGGATTCAGTGGCGTGGGACGTAGTTTCAATATAGCAGGTGACTGACGTCGATTTTTATTACCAACTCGCATTGATATCGACCTATTGTTTTATTGCTTTCTATAATATACGTGATATTGACGTTCAGCTTATTTTCGTTGCCGTTTTCATATATCACTTAGTTATTTCAATAAAAGTTATGCGTGCGCACTAGCGCCAGGTCAGGAGTGTGGCAATGATATTTTTAACAGACAATTGTTTTATGTTTAGAATACTACAATTGAATCACGAACAGCTTCCTTTATTTTTTTAGTACCATCATAATACTGTGTGTACAGTTTTATAAGATAATATTAGAAATTTTTAAAAAACTCCTGCTGCTACTTTGCTTAGATCGAGTAACTTATTTAATAGAAAAAAATCGTCATAGTATAAATTCGAAACATTATAGCGTCCAATCTCAACCAATATATTTAGGGGCAATAAATATGTCAGATGTCCATGTTTATTGCAAATTAAGTGTTTGATAAAATAAAATAAATCAAGACGTAAATATCGAGTAGATATATCGTTTGATTTATTAACGAGCGCATTTTGCCGGCTTTGGTCGGTTATGTTTGTTATTTTTTTTTATTAAAGTAAAAAAAAATTATAGTTATTTATTTTCCTTTTATATTAAGATAACTAACTCTATTCTCTTTTTGAAAAAGAAACAAAGGATCACGTGACTAGGAGCCGCAGCACCCCATAGACACTCGCACAAAATTCACACGCTTATGTTGCCAGTATTTATAAAAAAATAATTTAAGATTCCACAAAAAGTTACAGTGAAAGGAGTTTTTATATGTGAGAGCAGGCAACGGGCGAGGAATGGCGCTGGTTGGTCGGGGCGCGGTTTATATTGGGCGCTGCACGCGGCGGCCGGCTGACATCGCATCGGCCGCGACGCACGTCGCGCGACAATGACCACGCCGCATCTGGCATAAGTCGCTCTCTGATGTCCGATTGCCAGACGCAAATAACATAACCTTGGATATTTTTTTGACGAATTATTGCTGTTTCTATTTATGTAAACACCTTGGTTTTGATGAAAAAATGAGGTCTTTTATTGATTGTTTACTATAATTTACTGTTGTAAAGTATTTATGTTTCAGATAAACTCATGTGTATATTTTTTACGCTAAATAAATCAGCCCTTGACCAAGATCCTATCTGATGTTAAGTGATATGGCCGTAAGAGTAATTACGGTATTTAAATAAATTAGGCTTTCATAAAAATATATACTGAATTTATGATCAATTATTCCAAATAAATTTGAATAGAATTTGGATCTGGTACAGGAATGATGGATTCGTCCGGATTGACCTTTTTGTAGACCCTGCCCTAAACCTTGAGTGAAACTCATTGGGTCAATGGCAGGATTATAAAGCATGCTGCTTTGCAATTATTACTATTATGTAATCGCCGTGGAATAATAACGTAGTAATAATTGTTCACCAACACCAATCTCTGAAAAGTGCTACCACATTGTTTTTCAAAGTTTATAATTGAAAATAAAACAAAACTAATATTATTGAAAACGTTACATTTGTTTTAATATATTTCAATATACTACAAGATGTCGCTATATTTTATAAGTGATATTTGCCAAACAATGGGCGTAGATCACGATATGAGCAGCGCCCGCGGCGTGTTGCGACAACTGCTATTATGTATGGCGAACAGGTGGACTGATAGCAGTCTCCAGGGTCAATCAAACGCTTCTTCACTACATCATTCTACTGATTCCGCATCTTTCGAACCTCGTGTAAACAACATTGCCAAGCATGTTCGTAATTAACTAAAGTACCCGGCGATACTCGAAAACCAATTTTTACGTAAAATATTATCCTATGTTACTTTGGAATAATGTAGTCTTCTAACAGTTAAAGGCAAAATAAGGGCTCAAGTATAAAACTTTTGTTTTATGCAATAACTAGCTGTCGCCCGCAACTCCGTCAGAGTGAGCTTAAAAAAAACATTATTAGTAACCTATATATTCTTCCTGAATATGTTCTGGAGATACTCTCAAACAAACATTTCCATCCGTCCGAACATTCGCATTTATAATATTAGTAAGTAGGATGTAACTCATTCTACGAAAGATACTTAGTGAAATTACTAGCCCGACTCAGACATACATCGTCGCTGCGTACTAATAGTACTAATTTATATGTTTTGAATGAAAACTGTTTGCTTACGAGCTGAAAATGTGATTGATGTATCAGTGTTGGATTAAAAATCTCCGATCAAAGTATTTAGGTATTACTAACGTCAATCACGTTAGTCAGATATATAAGCGATGTTTTCTCAAAATAATCACATAAAGACGCGTCTGTTTAATGACGTATATATTCAGTCAGTTTTTTAAACTCCATCATAAAACACATTTTCAGCAACTATATATTACGTTGTTTTATTTATGAGCTGTCATGTTCGACCCATTATATTGATTTATATTCTACATAGAACATGTTTCAACGTTCTAATAATTATGTGTTATTGTAAGCTATTATGTACTTCCTAAACCTCAAAAGGAATTTCCCAAATAATAAAGTTATAAGTATAAGTGAATAGTTAAATAATTGCCAGAAACTGCTACGTTTCCTCACGTGATTTTTTTATTCTATAATTAAGATAGTAAATTATTTTGCTTATCTGTAGAAAACATTTTGCTCGCTTTTTTTGTTAAATATTAAAAAGAAACTCACATAATTAGGTTCATTAAAAAAACTATTAACCAGAACACACAATTGATCAGAAGACATAAATTAGTTTTTATCTTTTGACTCAGTCACCTTCGAGTGTAAAAGAAAATGGCGGGCATTAAACTTGGTGATCACAAACGCGGCGGCGAGGACGGTCTTCTCTCAGCAACACCGTCGCCCGCTGGCCGCTAATGACATAATATTTCGGGCACCAACTCTCCAACGCGCCAGTCGCAGCCAAGGACACGTCACCCTCCGTACTCGATCTATTTATAATCACGGCCACTACTCAAAGCTCACATTGTTTTATTTCTAGCCAGTTGAAAACTGTCTATAGGAAGAATCGTTGATCACCAATCTTTAACGAAAGAAAGTAGCCTAGCCCTAGCCGTATCTACTAGCTTCTTTTGCGAAGATAATCTCTAGTATAACGAAGGTTGCTTAGTTGACGAACTGTGAAAAAATACTAAGTTCATTCCCACAAAGTTTTTTTTGTATTGAAGTATTTTTATAAGTAATTAAAAACGCCGTTAACGACTCATAATGACTAACCGCTTTTAGGCGAAACGCCAACCGCATCGGAAGTAATAATAGTAAAATAAAAATTCCACATAATGAAAAACAAATTTGTTAATATCTTTATTTTGATGTCTCACTAGAGAAGATTTATTATTTATTAATGATTGTGGTGGAGCTTCAAAAATATTAATAGTATATAAAATTAATGTAACACTAATTTATAATTTTCTTTACTAAATTATTTCCGGTTGCCAACTTCGTATCCCGGCGATTAGGCGGCGTAGCTGAGCTGACATTGGCATATTGTCTCTGCCCACGTAAGAGACAGATCAATGTCAGTGAATAATGATCCAAATCGCATCGGACGAGACGTGCGCGAGCACAAGGAGAAATCATGTTCAAAAAGCTCTTTTCGAAATATAATACATCGATTTAACCACCTTGTCACTTCTGTAAAAAATAGTGAACCAACTTTACATTAATTTAAACACAGAGATTCAACAAATCGATGGGTATATTTGATAATAACTCTATTTGGTAATTAAAGTACAAAAAAAAACGTACTAACTGCGTACTGTATGTGTGTAATACTGTACCACTCAGGGTAAAAATACGAATTGAATGATACGAAAAACATTACCATCCTAGAAAATATTAAACCAAATTGCTATTACAATTTCTATTGATGCTACATAATCGACTTTTATCATTTGACACTCAGAGTTGGAAAGCAGAGACCAATTTAATATTGTGTAAAAGTTAATAGAACCTTATCTAACTAGTTGTAAAATTTGAAACATGTGCCATAAATATCATAGCTATTCTAAGACTGAAGAAATGTCTTATGGTGATGTAAAATCGCATCATCGAGCTCATGGTTTATATTTACGATGGGCTTAGCCCTGAGCAAGGAATCAAATATTTAACGTTCGAATTCAAACCGGAACCGATCCAACAGAATGATTTTATAAATATATTTATCGCAGTGATAAAGCTAGCAAGTATATTCAATTATATTTCTTGCGAAGTCTTTAACATTTTGCTTATTTTGCTTTTCAATTTCTTAATGTCGAAAATATTGCCAAGAAAGAAATAAAATTACAGGTATAATTAACTGTTCCAAAGAACAATTATTTCATAAAAACTCAACAAAGAGATGTGGGAATTTTGTTACTTTTCCATCTGCCAGAATGTAAATACTATGATTGTATTGGAATGTCTCATTTTATAATACTTTGGCTCATGACCATTTTTTGGTTTGATTCTTGGTTAAACCGGGTTTACCTTACGACTAAATTTAAAAGACAATAAATGTTATTATTTTCTCAGATTCTTTTCAACGTGCCAATGAGGTTAGAGAATTTACAAGATTTTTTTTAGTCGCTAATTAAAAGGGTAAAGACCTCTTGCCTTGACGTTTGTTGTTAAGTTATTTTGTTTTATTTTTGTAGGTTCAAATACTTCGAATTTTTGTAGTGGATTTGACATTTTTATTTATATATTATTTACAGTAATATTTTTTTTGTTAATAAAACATTTTTTTAGTAATTAAAAAAGTGGAAATAATCATTACGATGCTTTTTCCCCTTTTTTTGTTTCACAAAAAAATTAGACAAACGGTTTATATTTTAAGGCTATTAATGTTCTAACCTCTTTTGTGTGCGAAACAAAATAATGTTTTATTAGAGTTTAAATAAAAAACAAGTATACATTATTAAGACAGTAATTAAAAGTGCAAACGAACTATTGGAAACGATTGTTGCATATTTTTATTACAGAAGTCACCTGGGAAATTAGCGCTAGCTGCCAGAATAAACTAAAATCTGAAAGTAGTTCACAATTTTCTGGTGCATATGTCACTGAAATTGGAGTCGATAATGGTTCTGACTTATGTAAATAAAAGAAAACTCGCTGAAAAAGTTTCTTAAGCGTGGGCAAAAGTTTTTCGTTATAAAAATAAAAGCACTTTCGTTTCTTGATCTGCACATGGATTTGTTGTATATATCTTATAAAAACTTCTATATTTTTCTTAAATTACTTCTTACAAATGTTATAATTGCCTATGTTTAGATTGATGGATGTTTGTTGGAAGGTACCTCTAGAACGGCTTTTTGGATCTTACTGAAAGATGGTATAGATGTAGCACAAAGCCTGGAAGAACACATAGAATACATTTACATTTTCTTTTTGTGCATCCTCTCCTCCGTCGATTAAAGGTAGGCAATGCCTATGCAATTGCGTATGTCTACGGGCAACGGTCACTTCACTATTTCAGCGATTTCAGGTGGCCGCTCGCTCGTTTGCCTCGTTATAAAATAAAATAAAATATAGGCTAACTAATTAAGTTTTATTTTTAAATTTGCGCGGATAGCGGTGACGGCTGGGATGCTATAAGTGTAACGGCAACATTTACAAAACGAGATGTTACTGTTTATGATTGTTAAAGTCCTGTATTTTTTTTCTAATCACGTGAAAGAAGTCAAGGAAAAATCTATTTAAATTAAGTAGCTATAAAATCATAATGCGTTTGGACCGTTAAATAATAATCAAGAATTTATAGTTACTATCGATTTCATAATTCTTTTACGAGTTACTCGTACATCCGTGAAAATATACTGCCAAATTAATTGCCAACATTATGATCGTATGTCTCAAAGAACCAGATATTTGTAGTGACTTGCTCGATATAAAACTATTTTAATGGATACAAATGCTTATGAAATCCTACTACTAGAATAAATAATAAAGCCGTAACATTTTGCATAAGCAGTTTATGACGTTTTATATTAAAACTACCTGACACCCGCGATTCCGTCTGCGAGGAATTAAGTTACTTAAATAGTGTTTCCACATTGTATTTTACATCTATGCCAAATTTCGGTGAGATCCATGCAGTCCTTTTGAAGAAACCTTCTAACATACATCCATCCAAACATTCGCATTTATAATATTAGTAAGATTTTGTACCAAAATATAGAAACTGTATTGATCAGATGATATTTTTTTTAATTATATTATAGTATGATGAGTAATAGACTGAAGTATTTGTTCCAGATATTTGTCACGCTTGCAGCATAACTAAAATGCAGTGGCTTTCAACTGCTACACTAAAAAAATAAAAACATATTATTTCAGTTTTTTCAAGGAGAACGAGATGAATGACGACATATTTATGCATGAGTGTGTCAGCAGTGTAAACCAACTATTATATTTTACACGAGCGTGTAAGACTTGCTCTCATCGAACACTATCTATTTTTATACGCCAAGGTAAATGCACATAAAAATGTACATGTAATATTATAGATATTTTTGGTCCGACACCAGTCCGACACATCCCGGGATTTATTGCGGATATTTATAGTAGACAGTACGACATTCAATATTCTACGTGTATTGTTAACATTGCGTTTTCACTGCAGACACACATAATGTGCATTTCGATGCCTCCTTGCCGCCGAGTCCTGGCAATTGATCCTCGCACTTTAAGCGGCCATAGGAACGCTTAGATACTTTTCAAGAAAATAAATGCGCTATAAAATCACAACATTTTATATTGTACGATCTATAATATAGTTTTACGTTTAATTAAATAAATAATTGAAAGCAAAAAAAAAACAGTAGAATTAGTTTAAATGGTGACGCTTAAGACATTTTACATTAGCCGGGAAAACGTCTGCAGTTCTGGTGTTGCGGATGTCCATGGTCGTCGTTCATCTTCTTTTATAAAAAAAACAACGTTCTACATGTGTTAATATTATTTATCGTTTAAAAATGGAGCAGTGTTTAGTTTGCTAAAAATAAATAATAAAATTTATAGACATAAACAATATTTAGTTTATGTATAATATATTAAAACACAGCGAGCATATAAATAAGTCTCTATGTTTAAACAGTTCAATATTTGACCCGAGCTTATTTAACTTCTAATTTGATATTACCACGTTGCGCATTCGCAAAACATCTCGATGCTTAATGCTATTGCTAATGTCCATCTGTAGTTTATTTTAATTCGCTACCTACATCGCTCTTGATATTATCAATGTCCGCAAATTTACATTGGATCTATCAACATCGTTTCAAGCAACTTTAATCGTCAGTTTCCACTGCCAATACAAAGAAATACAAAAAGTATCGTCATCCTTATCATTCTGGTTGACAAATAGAGATACCACTATGTTTTAATCAATGTATTACAGCAAAGAGCGTCGGAGCAGGTTGTGGGTTCGAATCCCACCATAAACTATGTGTTTTTCGATTTACATTTATTACGACGTTCTTACGGTGAAGGGAAACATCGTGATGTAACCTTCACATATATGAGTAGAAATTCAAAGGTATGTGTGAAGTCAACCAACCCGCAGTGGGTCAACATGATTGAACAAGACCATAGTCATCCTTGATTTAGGGTAGACTCCGAGCCACTCTGTGGGGACGTATAGTGAGCTGATGATGATTACAGCAATGGAATTTTACTTTACAACTCGCGTAACATGTTGCATGACACAGTGCATGTCACAGTGCTAGATATCAATAATTTGTGCATAAATTATTAACTTTAATAGTAGTTCACTTTGTCTTTATTAAGCCAAACCTTCTATATGTCTGTAATACTGAATATAATAACAACAATGTATCGCCTCGTGCACTATAACGTAATAAAATTTACTTTTCGTTGCAGTCGCTTGCCGACCGACGACTATGAATAGATAGGAATATAAGATCTGTTTTGTTAACTTCAAAATACTTTATAGCACTCTTAAAATTACTTCTTTTATGTACACAACATTCCATGCATTATTCAATATACCTATATATAAGCCGATGAGCAATATTGTTGACTGGTATATAGCTTTATTGCATAAAGAAAAAAATCTAAAAAATTGAACAGCAGCCGATCAAGTTATTTATGACTTTTTCTAAACGTGTGTAAAAGCCCGCAACGACTGAGATGCCACCAACTCATAAAAGTGGCGTAAGATGAAAGTAATATGCGATTTTTGCAAATCCTGTATTTATGTGGTTCCTGTAATTAATTCTGATTAATCAACAAGCAAAAAAAAAAGTTCTTCTGTAAAAATGATCTGTAAAGCCAAGAAAGCTGTAGATGCTTTGATAGTAAATTTGAGCCTTAGTTGTTAAAGGATAAAACCTTAGTATAAAACTTTTATTTTTTTTTTATCACATGCCCATTCTTTGCATCCTCGGATAAGACATGTCTCATCGTTGCCAAATAATTCACTTTTTGAATGATCACACGATGATTTTGGCATCTATACTAGACACCTAAATGCAATGCTTTGATTTGCAATCGTTGAACATGATATGTTGTAGCAATTAGAAATCATTCGCACAATAAAAAATGATTGATCGATTATTATATTTATTACTCACACCGGCGTACACTTATTTTTAAGTTCATTGTCTTATTAGTAACTGCTGATTAACCTAAACTAACTCATGTGATAACTGATTTAGTCAAATTCGTTATATAAAAATATATTTTATGTTTTCAACAAGCTATAGAATAAACGTCTTATGATATTTATCATTCCGATAAATCATTTATCATCATAATAACTTTTATCAAATGCCATAGATTATATTATATAGAGAAGGGAACATAGAATGATGAGTTATTTTTTTTCAAACATAATTTATAGGTTATAAAACACGTGACAATTAGACATTTACTTAGGAAATAAAATTTAATAGAATATATACAATAAAATCAGATTAGCTACTATGATTTTTCTATGGAAAAGTGCCAACGATCCTCATTTAAATTAATTATTATTTTCCGCGCATCTAAAGTTTCTATTATAATAACGTTCGTATTCCGTCGCAGGCGGAGACTATATCTGTCCTCTCGTATATTTATGAGTGTTTGATTTGCTGTCTTAATATCTTGCAAGACGATAGAGAAAAAGTAAAATATTGCTGATAATTTTATATCTATGTACATTTAAGTTAATGTTTATCCTAGGCCTCTTTCGTCCATTAGTTCACTGAACATTTTCAGTTGAGCTAAATGAAAAAGTTTCCATATCTTAAATTTAAAAGATAAATCTGAAGCAAAAGGCACGTAAAACTAATGGCATGTAACTCATTAAAATCTAACAATAGGCCAATTTTTTACGCCACATTCTCTGTTCCGTGGATATACAAATAAATAAAGAATTATTCAGTCCCAGACATACAAGTTTTAGGGTTTTGTTTATAAAATAAAGCATGATTTATTTCCCTTGGCGGGGTAATCATTATTATTTTTACATTCACATATTGGCCCTGAGCGTTGATAGAGTATAAAATATTAGTTCCGTGTTGTTTTTGGGTTTTAAAGTTTTTTTTAAAGTATACAAAATGATATCTTCATAATCTTTATGCCAATTTTAAAATACACCCATCAATCATATATATATAACGAATAATTTCTTTAGTTTGACAAGTAAAATTAATTATTTTCAAATATTTAATAGTTAAGGACCGGTACTAGATGTAAACTAGAATCACTATCCTGCGCCTGCCTACACCAAACTGCACATTTACTTTGTGTACTAAGACAGAGGAGATATCGTATGTCTCTTTCTCAAGCGGTAAAGAGGTATAATTGAAACATTATTAACAAAGATTGCAGTTTACCTTATGACTCATAACGTGGATTTATTATGCAAAAACTTTTACGAAATCATTGACGTCAAACAGTAAAATAGATTAACTTATTATTGTATGCAGGCATAAATTTTTTAATTCACCGATTCTTTCAAGACACTAAATAGGTTAGACTGTAGCCGTAAATAATTTCAGCTTTTATCGTTATACAAGGGTCGGCAGGTGATTTCTGGCGTCCGGCCAAATACTATGGCCCCCGCATATCATCCACATTCTGAACTATCTATAATCAAATAAAATACTTATTGCTAAACTATCAGAGTTGATTTTTTTATCCTCCTAGTGATCCGAGTAGAAATGATAATCAGAATCCCTACACAGCCCTCTGCCATGAGCTATGTCGTTATTTTTACTTTGAGTTATGGTACCGATTTGAAATGCGGCACTATATAAATAGGCACCGCATTTCTACAGAATGTAGTCCAGTAAAGACAACATGCAGTATACCTAAGAATAGTTTCGAAGAATGTTTATCAAGAATTTACGGCTCACAAAGTTAAAACTTTCGTAATAAATATTATACATAATTTAATCTATTTCGTGACGGCACTCTTTTCAAAGATAAATTACGCGTTCGGAAATAAAAAAAATTGAATATATTAATAGATATAAAATTATACGTACACAGACGTTACCGACGTTAGTTTAAATTTTAATCCACTTTAGGTCGTCGAAATAATGAAGTGCGGTAATTACTTCCTAGACTTCAGTTTTATATTCCTTTATCCTGATATACTTACATCTTAGACGTATCTATATTTAACACATCCCAGTCTTTGAAACCATAAATATCGTACAGAACATTTGCCAAGATTGTATTAATTGTTCGCTTCTAATAGAATTCGTAATGAAGCTGCTAAACATTTTTTCGATAGGAAAACTTTTCTGTCGGCAAGCAGCTAATTTAAAAATTACTTTCACGAAAATCTTTTCACCTTCAATCTCGAAGATTAATAGAGATCTTGACAGACGTGTAGTCTGCAACATACATAGTTATGTGCGAAGCAACAATAGAGTGACTTTGCCAACTGCTTGCCAACCTGCCTTAGCCACGTGCAGATTAATTGTCTTGTTGTAACTACAATTCTGATATTTTTGAAGACTATGACATAATAGAGTTAAAAATCCCATAATAATTTACCAAGTTAATTAACTTAATACCTATGAAATAGAAATACCTTTAGTTACAGTAAAGTGATAGTTAAATCTGACAATTGTATGGTGATATGAGTTGGTACGATCGACTAAGTTGCAATTCTTAATGGAATCTTGAAGTTATTAAAAACCACAGTTCACTTATAAAATTTATTTGCAAAATGACATCACCTAATCGCATGTATATAATGGGGAATCGTCCCATTTCAACTGTAATATAAATACCTCCGTCTTCCGCGTACATTTCTTTGAATAAAAGAAAATGTCTCAACTTCAGGGTTACGCGTATCGCACTGACATATCCGACAAGAAATATTTCTGGTGCTCACATGATTTTATCTCTATAGATTTCTACACATAATTTAATTACGTTGATTGCCAAAATTCTAGTATTATAATGAAGTAATGACAACATTCGCATCGCGACAGCAACGAATACCTAATATTGTTTTAGCTTACGTTAACTCATATTTCTTAAATTTAATGTTCAAAATGAATTTATATATTCACGAAACGTGGAATATAAATGTACATTTTCCAATAAATATAACAAAAATCTATGATATTAAATAAAATATTCTTCTTCTTCTAGTGCCTCTTCAGTCTTGAAGGTTGGCCGCTAACTTCGAATATTAACTAACTAGTAGCTAACTTTATGGAAGAGTCAAATAAAATATTAAAAACGAAAAATTACATAAAACTTATTATTGAAAGGAGTCCCTTTAGGCAAGGTTCCGAAGATACTGGCAGCGTTCCCTCTTTGAATAGCTTAACTAACTATCTTAAAATAACTGTCCATAAACAAATATCTAAATCTCTATAAGGCCGTAATTATAATTTCTATAGCACGATAAATTCCGGAATGGAAGGGAAACAACCATGGATTTTCAGATCAAGAGGTGCCATCATCATACCATATCTATCTGGCAATCCTCAACCGCACGCTTTTGTTTCTGCCTTATACTTCCTCGTCGTGCAATGGTCTACATGTGCCGGCAACGCGTCCGTGATTTCTCTGGTGTTGCGGACGCAACACAAGAGAAATCAGTGACCTATTTCCCCTATCATAGACATCCTTTTTACACTAAATTCAGTTATTTATGTTATGATATTTTGCTGCGTAAAATTGCTGTTATAGTTACGTTGAAATATAATATATACAATTTTTTTTAAATAAATTCTAATAAAAGTACAGATATACATTTATGTTAGATTTAATAGTACAAAGAATCAAAATTCACTGTCACTCATGACGTGCGCGGGTGGACTTGTATCTGCAGATGTACCATCATTTATAAACACGCGGCCTTTGTTATTTGATTGATCAGAAAAATAAACAATTCATCAAACAATGATCAACTATAAAATAACTGCTAAAGATCTATGTTTTGGGACGTACAATTACTCAAACGATGGATACTTGAGCGGGAATTTACAGTGAAAGAATGACTCACATTTCTCCACATGAGACAGAAGAATGAACCGCAGATAAAAAAGTAAGAAAAAACAAATGAGAGCGTAAAAGAGAGAATTTTTTCGTTTCAAAAAAATAATAATAACATTTCTTAATCTTTTGAGGTAACTGTTAAATGTACCGTTCAATCATTATCAAGTACTTAACGGATGTAATTAATAAATCGTTTGAATATTACAGACCCTTACAAAATGCAGTTCCAGGATTTTATGCGAATATTACTATCTCCACTCTTGAGCCACGTAGCATAGATGTTCTTCCTGTTAGAGACGTTATTATATAGACAAAAGGAGTAAGACCCATGGCATAGCTATTCACGTAAAGCAAGGTTAATCGAGTCGTTGCACTTGTCCACGTCACTGAGCCAAATGGGATGCCAAGCTACGTCGTTAGCTACGAAAATAATCCGAGATAACTACGTAATGCCATCAAATTTAATTACTTGGCCTGGGGTTTCTTTTTCAATATTTTAAAACAACAAATGTGATTCTTTACACATGTTTTATTCTTACAACAAGGTACCTCTACGTTTATATTAATCAGTCGTAGTGGTTTGATTTTGTGAAAATGGACGCGTATTTTTTTTTCACAAAGTAAAGATATCTTTGCACAGATGTAACATAAGAAAGAAAGAAGGATATCCCACATTTTACACCTATTTATAGGTTGGATTCCATAAAACAATACAATTTCAATGCTGAATAAAATCATATTTTACAACAACATTGTGTGCTCAATTCGCACTAGGCTAGAGTAAGACCTAGTAACTCCTGTCTTGGGCTCCGAGCCCGTCGGTGTAAGAGCTGACGATGATATTATATGTCTTATTAAACGAGGCAAATACACAAATTAGTTGTACAGGAATTAAAAAAAACTAGAAGGTGTAGAACTAACCCATCTTTTACTCTTTATAATTAACGTCCTGCTACGCCGTAGCAGCTCGTAGCTACGGCAGTGATTATATTGAAGGTTATAGTGTAATCGCTACAAGTTTTTCTTTAATTTTGATGAAAATGATTGGTTAATACATCTAAAACAAGATCTAATTAAAAATAACCTTAAGTTATTTTACTTCAGGTAAAATATACATACATATTCTTTTCGTTTGTGGTTTCTACAAATGTGGTTACTTACCTATTTTTGCTAAATGTAAGAAAGAAGAAAAAGAAACGTCTAAACACTTTATTTGTTTTGAGTAAAAAGACCTGAAATATTCCAGTTTTTGGCCAAAACATTACTGATAGATTACATCCGTAGAATACCGCCTTCTTCTTATATTTCTCAAACGTGAAAAATGACGATGTGTTTTGTATTAGTGCAATGGAAACCCACGTTTATCTAAAATGCTTACATAACTGACATGTATTTTGTTTGTATTAATTTGTAAATTAAGGCAAAGCAACGTCAAGGGCTGTCACCAGGAGTGATGTTCATAACATAAGTTCCTTTAATCGTTTACATTCGACTGTGGACCTTGTTGAACGGTGTTAGGTTATTGAGTGGGTATTTTGAGAGGTGTTCGGGCGTCGAGTAGATCTGTAACGAGTGCGCGCTGGCAGCTGGCCCACCGCCGCCGCCACCGCCGCGAAGCTTATAAAAGAGGGCGCCTCTCTGCTCCCACGCCCGGCTCACAGCGACTTCGAAGCTGTCCTCATGGGGCACACTAACCTTCCTTACTATAATAAATAAATACTAATAATTTTATGTTATAAGTGTTCGGGACCAAGTGAATAGTGATACGGTAAGTTTCGTTGCAAGTTTGTGATGGTGCTATCAAAACGGAACTGTGGCCTGTGCATTGTGTTTGAGTTCAGTGTTGCCCGCCGATAGAGACGCGGCCTTGGATTTGAGCAATAAATGGATGTTTCTAGTGCGAATTATATATCTGATATAAAATTAATCATTATAACTTTAGCGTACGTGAATTACTTTGTAAGAAAATAGAACAGCGATATTCACAATAAAATCCAGGGTTGCCATATGTAAATAAATGTGCATAACGGTACAATATCTTTAAAATAATACTAAATAATTGATTTTAAAATAATGGCCTTAATTTGCCAAATACTTTATTTATGCAATAAATAAGCTCTCACAACTGTGTTACTCTAAAATTTTAAGAGAACACAAAAAACAAAATGGTGGTTTTCAAACCATAACTATAATAAGAAATGTCACAAAAGATCAGTTTTCTCAATGTAAAGCCAATAATATAAAATTTTAAGGTATGTTAATGATAGTACGAAGTAAGTACTAATTGCAAAAAATATCGCTATAATATTCTTAAAAATAATAAAATTGGGTACATTTAGGTTACAGAAATTTGAGAGCTTATTTTGTTATTATAATAGTGATATTTATACAAATAAAATATTTATTAATTAAATATGAATAAAAACAAAATAGCCGCAGATAACTGCTTTTGTATACTTATGCACAAAAAATATTTTAATTTACTTTATTACGTTTTTCATAATTTTATGCTCATATACTATATAAAATCATCGTGTTATGTTTTCTTAGTGTTTTGCATGATTTTATACTTAATCATGATTTTATACGTAACTAACATGTCTGTGAAATTATATTTTCATGTTAAAAGGACATAAATATAATCCTAAACCAATATACCCTGAACATATAAATACAAGCTTAATGTTCCTAATGTTTTTTTTTTTTTACTTTAACAATTATGGGTTATATTCTTTTAAGAGTTTAATTTTTTATAAGAGCAAAGTGAAACACCACACGTCGATGCAATATCTAGACTGAATTTATTATACATATTTGCCAACATATTTACGCGAATATTCAAACTCAAGGAAACTGAAAATTATTACGACACGCTTGTAATAAGGAAATGAGAGATTTGTCTAAATCAGAATTCGAACATATTTTTTTTTAATATAACACCGGCAATGTATTTGTAGTTATGATTTAAGCTTAAACAAACACATAGATATTCTAGGAAATGCATAAAGGAAAACATCTAGGAGAGCTGGTTAACTTTCGAGGAAATTATGATTGCATACGCTGTACTAACCTATTAAATAATATGCGATAGCAAACGTTTAATCGCATTATTACCTGAAATGTATCTTAATTTATAAATCCAGTTTTAATTATTAGCTACGGTAGATAAATATGGTAAAAGAAATTAACCAAAACTATAACTTTTTTTAAACCTTACCTATCAACTAACCAGTGAATGTCCTAGTCAAAATAGTACTAAACGATAAGTCCATACCAAATTAAGGTTAGTTAAATTTTCTCTAGATATGTGAAGCTTAAATAGAAAAATAAAAACCGGTATAAATTATTCAGGCGGAAACGATAAAGTACAACAATTAGTTTACAACAGTACGGCAACAGTAATTTGTAGTTGTAATACAATCATCACTCAACATTGATTACTCAACTCGATTAGGTTCCTAAATCAATAGCTATCGCATACCAACTCCGCACGTGTATTTAGAATTTGGCTGCGAAAAGTTCACTCAGCCTTTCATATCAATCCAATACAACACCTAAATCCCTCGCGCGGACGGCCAACTTTAGACCTGCCAAAGCAGATGGTTACGACACACTCAAGTACTATTCTATTTCGATTATTACCTTCGCCTGTTTTATTTCTAGATGACGAATCGCCTTACGAATATATTATGCGATAGTGGTTACAGCGTGCGTACGCACCGACGTACCGACATACATCTCCTCGTTACATTATCAAGGAATTTTAAAAGCATTTCTCCACGTATTCAATATTCAGCACACCGGCCGTCGGCGTATTTCTAGTTAAACTCGATCAAAAGTTCATCTTAGATCAACTATTATAGATGATGGAGTTTTATTTATTATCTTTGTTTCGTAAAAGAATAGAAAAAGAATTTGTAGTTTTAAAATCAATTTATTTTTATCCATTGTATTTTTCCGTGTTGCCTTGGAAATTGATTGAATTTAAAATATTGATTAGGAATTAATGCATAAAATAGTAAAAATAGTAAAGTTTCTTGTTAAATTCTTTCAGAAATGTATAGAAATTAGCTTAAAACGTGATACATTAGCGATTTTGTTGTGATCAAAATCTGTTATTCTAGGGGGTCGTCAGTCAATGATCTAGGCTAAATCTAGGAGGGAGGTTGTGTCAACATGGTCCAATTTTTTAATCCATATCTTTTTTGATCCATAGGCATTTTAAGCAATTTAATATTTAGCAAAAGTATGTATGTATATACTATATACTATTTTTTAATTTTTAAATTTCAATTTTTTTCGATTCAAAGTGGGAGGAAGTTTCCCGTCCCACGGCTCCCGCATGCCCCAATTTGAGGCCATTTCATTTTTAGGGTTCCGTACCTCATAGGAAGAAAACGGAACACTTATAGGATCACATAGTTGTCCGTCCGTCTGTCTGTCAAGACCCTTTTTCTCAAAAACGCGTGAAGGTATCAACCTGGAATTTATTAAGATATTATTCCTGTTATCAAAGTGATGGTAATCGTTTTAAAATTTGTGTTATCATATGCATCAATTACGTTGAGTCATACTTACTTGAAATCACAAGTCTAAAAGTGTTTAAAGGAATTTGCACCATATTAACGCTATAACAACTACAAAATTACGTAAAAAGTATACGTAATTGATAATTATTTTATAAATAAAACGAGCTAATGTTAAATATTATGAGCATGGAGATATGTGGATTAGTACGCAGTCTGGCTAATGTTTTTTTTAATCGATCGTTAATGTCGTTAAACGTAATCCTTTACTACAAATGTCTGTATTGAATTAACGGTAACTGCTCACTCGATTCCAATAAAACAATTAACCTCCTTTGTATTTTTATAACATTACTGGCCAGTAACAATAGATTTTTTTCTTTGTGTTGTGTTCAGTGTTTCATTTCTAAAATAAATAAATTAATGTTAGCAGAATTGTCTCAACCTCAGTTCATTCGGTTTTAATATAATAGTCTCCGTTTTTCGTTGCTATGCTAATGTACACGCATGTAACAGTGAAAACAAAACAACTTGTTTTATTTTACATCAACCTTATTTCTATATAGGATTCGATAGAATCGTAGATTCGTAGACCCGTAGATCCGTAGACCTAGATGCGTAACTATAATACTTGCGACCACTTATAACGTAGTTCACCATTCGGCCAATGACAGTAATCTTTTACGTATAACGTAATGTCATAAAGTCTTTTTGGTGTTATAAAATATGCGTAAAAAACAAAATGCTCTCGCTCCTAGTCTGGACAACTTTGGTATATTTGATTTTACAAACCAAGTAAACAAACTCAACTGATGCTTGAAAGGTTTTGATGTTACACTTAATGAAGCAATGTTTTTCCAAATTTAAAAATGTAATTGAAGACAGAATAATTTTAACTAAGAGAGTTTTTAAATAAAAAGTTGTTTTTGCGTTTGCACGTAGCATTAGTGTTTGATTTCATACCTACATTTTTATTCGGGCCACCGAAATAGCTGTTAACATTGGCATTCAGCTGTTTCCCTGTCATTTTCTATTTTCTCTCTCTAAATATAATAACATCGGTACAACACAAGGCTGACATTTTTCTTTAGTCGCCGGGAGATCGTTAGTTAGAATATACTTTCAACTGTGTCATAAAACTCAAGATTAATGTTTTTAAAATTTTAAAATTGGAATGTCATGCATAAAATCATCAATTGTCGCTGGCGTTTTTTTTTTCTAATAGTTATAATTGTAAACATGAAACCTTAACCTTATGACGCAAGAGTACCGATCTGACTTTGATTGAACCTAACCGTGTGTTTCCACAGCCTTCTCATGCCTAGAAATTAAGATAATATATTTTCGGATAGGTAATTTGGCAGTGTGATACCACGGTAAAATTGATTTAAGATTGCAATTGTCTGAAGTCACAAACCTACATATGGAATATATTTAATCTTGAAATGCAGTCAAGTAAATTATAACAAAAAAAAATATCACAAAACCTTGCAAGACATTGCAATATACGTAAAACAAAAGTAAAACAAAGATAATCTTTATCAATCATAAATTAGTAAAAACGTAAATGTGTATAAATCTTATTCGGATGTCTTTTAAAAAAAATAAAGGTGAACACAAACAACGTTGTATATAATAATTAGCAACTAGATCTACTATCGTATTCGTAAGCGAAAAAGACATATTTTAAGGTAATCAATAGCTTATAAATCCATTTATAGCTTCTCACCAATAAAAAGCTATTATTCAGATTATGTGTTGTTAAGCTGAACTTGACAAAGTATCTTCTTTAAATTTAAGATAATATTTACGAATACACAACACTGAATAAAAGCTGTTTTGCATCGCTTTTTTTAGTTGGCAACCCTACCTATTTGTTAAAAACAAATAAAATAATTAAATCCTTTGTGTATTATAAAAATATAGATTTTATGATAAAAAATTGTAAACGAAAGATGATTGTTCTTGTTAATCACTTTAATTCAGCACGGGTCGTTGATCTTCAGATAAGCGTTGTAATCGGCCAAGGACCGAGAAATAAGGTTCACGCACAAACAACGACGTAACTAGGCTTGCAAAAACAAAAGCAATTACTGATGTTTCTAAATAATGAGAGTTTATACTTGACCTCAACCGCCTTGTACGTAGCCATATAGTTTCACCAATGTTTTTAAATATAAACAAATCGTAATTGCATTCGTTTTTCTTATTACTTTCCATTAGATGAAAATAAAGATAGGAAAAAATATTTCCAGTCCAATTCTCTTGTGTCCAATTCGAAAGAAAAGCAAGTCGCTAGCGAATGGAACTTTCAGAACGACAAATACAAAGACCTGCATGTCTTTTATGTCTCTACAATGTCCAATGCTGCGAGTAGTAGAGTCACATTAAAAGAAGTGCTTTAAACATAATTTAAGTTTATATGATAACACTAAATTTATAGAACTGCATTAACAATATGTCCTAAGACTAAGCTACCCAATAAATTGTAAAGATTTTTACAGAAAGGAAACTTTAATTTAATCTTTAATTGTCTTTATGTTAAACTATGGGTACTCGTGTTTTGTTTTCACTAATTTTTCCGACTTCGATTATCACGAGAAGTACTTGACTAATTAAAACAAATTTTTACATATAGCAATACTTCATTCCTACAACTTCGCTACGAAAGTGTATCTGGAGAAATTTGAAATGTATAAATAATTAAAAAAAAATCATTTATAGTTGAGAGTCATATTGTCATTTTAAACAGACTATGACGAACGATACAAAAATATTTATCCACATAGATCAGTGTCACAAAGTATTCAAGCTTTGCCAGCAACTAGCTCCAATGTCGAAGCGTCGCGTCGCCGTCGGCCACGCTCCAAATAAACATTCAGGAGATGATAATCACCTGAGAAAATATCAAACCAACTTTTCTAGAACACCTCACGTTTATTTTCAAATAGTACCAGTTCATTTATACTTAAAATAATAAACTACCATTTTTATTACCCACAATAAATACAAATTACATTTCTCAATATAAAGTAGATTAGAAAATAAACATAAATACAAAATCCAAAAGAATTCAAATCTAAAGGGTTTCAAAACATTTTAATCCAGTATAATGGCACTTCCTTATGGTTTCACCCAATTTGTTATCCCATAAAAATCCCATATCTATGGTCATTATTATGCTAAAAATTACCAGGGGTCGCGTAGATGAATTTAATTACCATCACGAAAATGCAGCTTTTAATGGTAAATTAATTATCTCATATTTTATGAAAATAAACAAGTCTTTCTGTGGACGATCTAAATATAGTTTTCAAGACAATTCTTCTCGAATTAGAACTTCGAAAGGAAAAAAGTTTGAAAGCAATAAATTTTAAAGAATGTATCTAGTGGTCCAAACAAATATCGCATATTTGTATAGTGGCGGCAGCTCGACCCGGGCAGCGCCTGCTATAAAAAGATCATCATAGATCGGCGGACGATGGCGGCTGCGCGACATGCAACCCTGGACTCGGCTATACCATCGAGTACTGTTGCCAAAATAATTAAAGAAATCTCCGTCGTGTCCCTCCGCCGCGCCCGCGCCGCTCTAAAATCGTCGCTCTTTGCCCGGGAGTCGCTACTCGGGGCGCGGCGGGAAAACATCTCCCGCGTCACTCTTATTTCTTCTTTCCTTCTCGCAGCTGTCGAAAAAAAATTATTCAGTAAGTCCCTAATTTAAAATCCATAAAACAATTTTACCGTGAGTGAATTAATAATTGCAGTGAAATAAAGTGCTATATACGGTTTATTAAATTTAGTGGTAGTAAATAAGAGTGATAAAGTGTTACATAACCCAAAGAAAATTATGTAGCTGGTTCTAAATTTTAAAAATACCGCACTTTCTAGGCGCCTGTGGCACAAAAATAGCATTACGTCACGTGGTATAATTTCAACCTATAGAATTGCTCCACATTTATTGGACATCATAAATTATATTCGTAATGCTACAGTTATATTCCTTCGTCCATTTTTCTAATATTTGTATTTTAGTAACTGCGCTTTAAGCTCGTTATTTAATTTCTTTTTTATGCACGTTTTGACGAAAAAAGATATTAGTTTGATTTAACTCATTCTTGACCCTTGTAATAGGTGGCGCTATGAGCAACGATTTTTACAACGTCAGTCTATGAAAAAATGACGGCTGGATTAGATACGTGTTCGTGTAGTTTATGATATTTACGAGAAAAAGTATTTGCTTAGTACAAAATTTAGTCTTTATTTTATAAATTAAGGTTAAGGCTTTTTTATTTAAGTGAATTATTAGAGGAGACAACACCCTCTCATGTGTTACAAAATTTGGTGAGTTTGCAATGGTTAAGTCAAACGGTGCAAAGTATATAGGAAATCGCTCGTTATCCTTTTTAGTTCCTGTCCTATATTTAATTCTTCAAACATTCAAATCGTCTACAAGTGTGTTTATTGTTTAATATATGTAGCGCAACCCAAAGTAAAAAACTTATCATAAAAATAAATTTCGGAGATAGGCAAAACTTAAAAGAGGTTAAATAATTTAATACGCATAAACCTAAATTGATACCATTTTCCAAAAAAAAAAGCAACTACGCAAGTAAAAAAACAATGGCAACATAACCTACAAAGCCTTCAATCGAGTAGACAATGATGACTTGTCATTTCTAACCTAAATTCTTTTACATTTTAGAACTGACGGCAACGTAGAAATTCCACCATGGAGGACGCTCACACGAAATCCGTGGATGAAGTCTTAGGATACTTTGGCACAGATCCAGATAAAGGCCTGACTCCTGATCAAATTAAGAGGAACCAAGACAAATATGGGCCAAATGGTAAGTTCTTTGTTTACTTCATATTATTGCGTTCTTTTATAGAATAAACCACTCAGAGCAGATTAGTTATGTTATCTGATGTTTTATATGTCAGGAGTAATGTGATTTTTTGTCTTATTAGTAAAATTGAGTTGTAAACAATAAAGAAACCATTAAGGTTAAATTAACACTAACCTGCTAACTAATGACCTTACAATAGCTTACAGAAGTATTTTAATTCTCTTAATTACTCAAATTCACATGTTTACTTTGATGAGTTTTTGGAAAACTCTCCATCGGATTGTTATGACCATTACTAAGGATACATTATAAGTAAAAATAGCAGTTTACTTCTGAAGCAAACTCTTTTACACTTAAAGAAAGAGTTTTAAGTAAAATATTGTTTAAGTGGTAAAGAAAAATACAATTTAGGTGTAAAAAATGTGGCCGACGGATATAACATTGACCTCGGATATTCATAGACATAATTTTTTTTAAACACAATTATAAATTGAGTTAAACACTATTTAAATAAAAACCTTAAGATGATAAGTTTTTAATACAATAAACATTGTTTCTTTTATGTCCTTCATATCTTACAAATATTATAAAAAGGAATGTTTAGATGGAGGGATGGATAAATGTTTGTTACAAGGTATCTACAATGAAGAACACATAGGCTACTGATTGTTTCTTTTTTTAATCCCACTCTGATGGAGATTGTGGGCAACAGCTAGTTCCTTATAAAAGATAATAAGTTACATTTTGTTAATAATCTTTTATTTCAACTTTTAGGTTGCTTATTTTTCTGCATATCATTAATTTAGTTAGTACATGTTTGTGTGTCTGTTCCTCACTGCCCTGAAAGGAAATCACATTATTCCCTTGAATGTAATGTTGGTACAGCCCGTCAGTTGTATATCTTGTTCAAGTGAATTTCTAAACAAGCACAATATCTTCTATTTTGCCTTTTGTAGGTAAATCATGTTTTTCATTTGCACTATTCAAAAAAATTTAATTTTAATTCTAGGAAACCAATATGTTTATTTGAATTTTCTTTCTTATCGAAAATAGTTTTTTAAAGTAATTCAAGTTGTCTGCAGTAATGAAAATTTTTGGATATCTCATTGTTGCAATTTTCCTGTAATCTCCTGTCTTGCCCAGCCGCATTGTGGAATGGTCTATCCTCAGTGGTAATTCCAAACCAGTGTGACTTAGGGACCTCAAAGTAAGCATCACTCTTCTTCAAAAGTCAACAATGCATCTGACGTTCCTCTAGTGTTGTGGGCGTTGTTCAGCTCAGTACTCCCGCTGCTAGTTTGCCTCCAACTCTGATTTAAAAAAAATTGATCATAATATTAGTTTCATTATATTCTCACTAATGGACATAATATATCTAATTTTAAAAGTCGTTTTCCTATTAGTCTTACTTTACATTAAATTTGATACTTTAAATTTTCTTTGAAACCTTCCGTAGCTTATCCAACCAACAAATAACTTTTCTTCCTCTCTTTTATTTCATATTTCAAAAATTTTATTTGTATATTATAGCTAAGTAATTCAATAGGAAAATTTGCGATCGCTAGGTTTTATTGCTGTTGTATGCCAAGCAATTATGAGGACAGGACATTTTTATTGAACTCCCGTTCTCTAATGCCATTTTTTCAGACCAACTTTTATGAGCTGTCTCTATTTCCATCAGCAAATAATTCATCTTTGTAAATGAATTCATGTCGTAAGAAAAAAATGTATTGTCTATGGATTTTCGTAAAAAAAAAATAGACGGGTTTATTTATAGCACGTCGATAAGTGGGCGTCAATAGTCCGTGTGCCCTTGCTCCTTGGAGCGTGCACGGGGCGCCAATACCTATCACCTCGACACCCCTTACACCTCGCTTATTTATAAAACCTCTCAACTATATTATGTGAAAAACAGACAATTTATTACCACTCTCGTCGGTCAGTCGCTTATTACAAATTACTAAATCTAAATTAAAAATGGTTGGGCACTGTGAGTTGAAATTATTATGAAAAAGGAGATCGGACGAAAATATTAACGACTAATAAAAGAATCGTAAATATTGTATTTAATTCATTTTAGCAATTAATTTACCGTTAATAAATTGTTATTACCCCACTTTAGGTTTCAACTACAAAAGGGGATTTGTATCCCTTTCGTTCTCTTAAGAATAAACAGAGATAACAAAATATTTATGTAGGGGAATCTATGGTAAGGTGACCGTTCCGCTGATTTCGTGTTCTTTTAGTAAATATAAATTAAAAAAAAAAACTCAGGAAAGATTCTTAGCTTCACTAATTCTTTTTGCTTAGGGCTTTATTAAAATTTTAAACTTCGATATTGCCTGATTTTTAGAATGATTTAGGATTGTGAATGTATAGAGCCAAAAGAGATGTACCAAGGATGACCTACATTCTATGTAGGAAATCTATAATCTTTATCTATGCTTATCTCTTTAGGTCACGAACCTACATACTATGCCTAAAACATCACTATAGATACGTTTCCTTTTTTATGTGTGAATGTTAATCGACATAATTACAGAGACACGATGAAATTTCTCTGTAGAAAGTAATTCATGATTAACTCCCTAAGATATATTGTTGTCCTTGTTTATCCCCATTAGAATGAGCAAGACGATATGTTTTTTGACAGTGGAAAGACAAAGTAATTATTAGTTTTTAGTGAAATAAAAATCTTAAACACACTGTCATAAAATCATCATCTCAGTTTGGAGATGTCTCTGTGAAAAATAAACGTTATTTTATGCAAGTCAAATATTTGCGGAGAAAATAAAACTGCGCGTGAACGCAAACAAGATATTAAAATGCAACTGTGATAAAAAACTGACGCCTCGGCTTGCATTACCAATGTGTAAACTTAAGTTTGTTACTAAACGCTCTGTTTAATAAACGATAAGCTAAATCTTAAGAACAACTACGATAACAGACTCCGTTCCCAGTCATCTTTTATATCGTATACGTTACTTTAAAGTTGGTTAAACTCTACAAAATCGCTAATTAGCAGTGAGTTAATGACAAGTTGAACAGTATCTTACCGCGCCACGTCGTACGGATTTGTGCTTACATTCCAGTAATAACTTTGAAAATTGAATTTCTTTTAAGTGATAATGATTTTTCCAAGAATAGTAGAATAAATAGGACTAGTAGACTCCTTCTCATCGTGTGGTCTTCCTTATCCTATGTGATGCGATGCACCGGCGGAATTACAAAAAAATCGTAATTAGTGTTGTTCTATGTGTTATTCTAGGCTATGTTCTAAATCTATGCCAGATCCATGCAATCGTTCTAGAGATATCTTCTATCAAACATCCCATCGATCTATCCAAACTGTCGCATTTATAATAAGTAAGATTGTTAATTTGCTCTTTTTCCAATACTGTTATTTTTGGTTCTATGAATAAAATAAATCCCTACAGTGTATTTTCAGTTCAAACAGACGTCCGCTATTGATCTATGAATAATTAGACACCAAAACTGTTAATATCGATGTTTATTTACAACAGCAGTAGCATTAGATGTCTGATAGTTTGCATCGGCACATCGCGTTCGCGTCACTTCGCCACCGAGCCGGTCACAATACGGAACACTTCAAACCAGAATAGATTCGGCCGAAACAAACCGCTCCCAGATCAATATCCCGACGCTTTGATGTTGAACGCCGAACATTCGACTGTTTACATATTAACTCCCTTAATGCAATCATATTAACATACTTTTTCACATTCATTAAGCATTTGAAAGCTTTAAACGTTAAATTAAATAACGCTGTGAATTGAAATTTTACAACAAATAATTTTAGCTTAGGGAATATTTTTTTTTTTTAATTTGGGCAACCTACTTCTATAAGCGAGAAATATGTAGCAGTCCCTTGGACTCTCTTTTATCCAAGTTTGACTGTATGTCGACCATGAAGATGTTCAATGGAAATTTATCAATGTTGTATTTCCTATGTTTTTGTATACGAACGACGATCGCTAAACTTCGAAATACATCGACCCTGTAACTATGGATTTTAGTTGATCATAGTTAAATGCTTTAAAACGTTTTCTCTGTAGCGCACAGGTTTGTTAAATACTGTTATTTATATCAACAATTTATGTTTTAGTAACAAGTGCAAAAATATAACGCTTTGTTACTTTATTAAACAAACTTTCATATAAATTAGTGAATTTTACAATTATAAACAATATATATTTTGTAGTGAATTATAACTGAAAATTGGCTAACAACTGGTAGTTTTTAATTTATATAACAGCTGTTATTGGCCATGTGTTCTTTGAGTTGTCGAACGCGATATGCGCGATAAGTTATTCTTCGCCTCTGAATCACTACACGTTTACATACTAATTGTATGCAAGTATGTAATTTTATTACTACGGTTATTTTAAATATAATTATTGAATGAACACGTTATTAGAACAATGTATGCCTTTATTACTCTTTAAGACTATTACTAAAACATCATTAGGGAAAAGTAATAGACTAAGCTAAATAATTTGCACAACGGTAAAGTTTTGGTACGCTCTAGTTTCCGAAGATGAGGTTTCTAGGTGAAGACCATCATAATTTTTTGCATATTTGCAATAAGTTGTGCTTTACATAAGGTCTACAATGTTTAGTATTGCTCCACACACCCCTATAATAATAATATTACTATTTTAGCCTATCTTTGAAGTATCACAGATAGTAACAAGATGTTATGCAAGTAGTGACCTGTACAAGATAATAAGGTATATCGAGGATGTCGGACAATTGATGTGCATTAAAAATTGTTAGAGCTGTAGGTAGTGGTTGAGAAGTGCGAGAGTGCATTAAGCAGTTAATGGGCAGTGCTCTGAGCGTTGAGGAGCGTGCAGGAGGCGCCCGGGAATGTTGACGCGCGGTGAGCTCAGCGTACAGACTAAAATATAATATAGATGGCCACCAGCGGCCGGTTTATTTTGGACTGCCGACGTTGGCGGCTTGCGTCTACAAATGCGGCAGACGCGCTATCTTCTACCACTATTATATATTTATTTAATAAATATTCTCATAGCCAACGATTATTTCAGCGCTCCCCGAGCTTCAATTGATTTTATTTATTCCGTTCTCAAATTTAATAAGTCACTTTATTATTGGCAGAAAGAATTAAATTTAGCAACTCGTTTGATCTGTTGGTAATAAATTAAACATAAAAGTGCAGTAGTGGGCACAAAATTTATTATTAATTATAATTATAATAGCTGTAGTAGTAGCTGCTCTTGTCTGGAAATATGTGTGGGAAGAAGAGGATGCAATTTACACGAACGCACATAAATCAAACTTGTGCTCACTTTTATTCTTTATGTGCAGTATTAGACTATATCTACATACAGCATACATACAACGTTAAACTGTTGAAGCTGAAAATAAAAAATAGCACAATATAATGGCATCCTGTCACGTTTAGAACGTTAAAACAGATAGCATTTGCCTACATTGATTAGGTTAAGAAGACGTGAGAACTTATTTATCAATCTAAGTGTCCAAGAACTCAAACTAATCGTATCTTTAAGCCAAAACTCCTAAGCATTTCATGAATTTTAAAACTAGAAGAAAAACAAGTAGTTTTATACACACTTTGATACATTTTTAAATAGCTCATTTGTTTGCAATGTAATTTATTCAGTCAAACAGTTCGCCGGCAAGGGCGCGCCGCGGCAAACTTTTAGTTCAATGTTATTACCGGCCACCTGTAGACGCGGTTACAACTAAATCGATTTCTTTCCTAATCCATTCCTCGTAAATTATATGCTCGAATTGAATAAACAATTGTCACACAACTAAAACATTCATCTAAACGAATCATTCCGTTTTAGAAACGATGTCTTCTCTTGATTATTTAAGGGCGCAACAGAAACGTTAACTGGATATAATCATCATATTGGAGATTTCTAAATAATCACCTGTTACCGTATTGTGACGCAAACGATCAGATGCCAACTGAATGTGTTATCGTTGCTTTGACTAATTGCTAACATTCGTCTCGGCGCGGCAGCGGCGGTCGGCCTCACTGTACGCAAATAGTCTATACGATTGACTTAGCGCACGTTGCCTGATTACACACGTCTATTGAGACCTAGAGAGGTAGCAGTTAAACCGTTTTATAAGGCCCCCGCGAACGTGATCGCCCGCGCCGCGCACGCCCGTAATGCGGACAAACATTTGCTAAACACGCGGAAATTAACGACGCAAACGTAATCCCATTGTTGATAATTACACACGAAATCTTCGTAGAACACGTATTTTCCGTATTCTATATCTATCTTACATTAAATCGATAGAAAATTTCAATTTATTTAATCTAAAGTAAATTTATACGTCAAGTTGCGATCGAATGAATCAAGTACAATACACTACGCTCATCCCGTATAGCACCTGGAGTAGATTTACAAAGTGTCGTGATTACGTCAAAGACATACACGTAGCGAGGTCAGTGTACAGAGTGCGTGTGGGTCACGCACGTCACGGACAGACGTGGCCCAATGTGGCCGCTGCTCGATTAATTAACATACAAAAACCACACGACACGTCAATATCCTTCTGAGAGCAACATCTTTATTCAAATAGCCGCTCGCCAAAGGTTGAGAAAGAGACGTCCTGTTGCCCTTGACGATATCGTACATGTTTACTCTAACACAAACCACATCGTAACTAAATTCAACAAAAAATTAACACATTAACACAAATGTCTTATCTGTTTAGATAAATCATGTATTTAATTAATTCCTTTGTTTTAACATTTATACAAATTATGTAAAATCAAAACGGAAAATATATGGTAATAGAAATATCAAGTGTGTAGATAAGTCAGTGTCGACAACACTCTAATATTATATTATTTGTACAACAACGAATCTCAAGATTATTCAAAGTACACGAGACCATTCAATACGTCACAAAATACGTAGCGTTCGCTGTCGATACAAAGAGGTTTACTAATGATGTCATAACCGCTGTATTGTTAGAATCTTGTAACTTTGAAGGCAGTAGATGTTATTCAGCATATACAAATGTAGTCAATGTACGTGTATTTATGTGAGAGCGTAACTGCCGAGATAGATTGCATGCATGCTCTGACTGGTTTATCGTCTCTAAAATTTATTCCTTTGATGTTTTATTCAAACCTCTAATTACGGTGCTTTTCTGTTTTCAGAACTGCCTGCTGAAGAAGGTAAGCGAGATAATCATTTCACATATCGATTTGCGTTACACTAAAGATTACAATCCCCCCACGTCCATCCGCTTTTCGCTCTAAAAGTAGTGTAACAAGTAATATTTCTAGAGCAAAATTTAAAATTGTAATTTTACATTCATGGTATAAATGTTTCTATCCTTGTAGTCATATCTTTCAAGTCAATAACTCACGTGGTATTAAATAACAAATAAATATCAGCAACGCACAATTTAATATCCACTAAATCAGATATCAGTTTATTTATAGTATGTTTCAATTACATAGCTACCAAGTTTACGGTTTGTGGAGCGTTACAATTACATAATATCTTGACCTGATTTAATTTTCCGCTCTCATCGACGATTACGTCAACTTAGAAGCCTTCTAAACGTCTTCTTTAACCACCAAGACTCCGATTTATATTTTATAAATAATTTTAATTCATAGGCAAAAGTATATGGCAGCTAGTTCTGGAGCAATTCGATGACCTCTTAGTGAAGATTTTGTTGTTAGCCGCTATTATTTCCTTCGTAAGTATTAACGAGAACACTAAATTGTGCATATGTATTTAAACGTTTTTTCAACATGATCTATAAAGTTATATTTTTCTTCTAGGTTTTAGCTTTATTTGAAGAACACGAAGACGCATTCTCAGCCTTCGTAGAACCATTCGTTATTTTATTAATTCTTATTGCTAACGCTGTTGTAGGAGTATGGCAGGTGAGATATTTATAATATACTTTAATGAAATAAGGTTCAATTAAATATTCGATTGTATTTTTGTAGGTTGCAAGTTCTAATATATTGAAATCTTTCCAGGAACGAAACGCAGAATCTGCCATCGAAGCGTTAAAAGAATACGAACCCGAAATGGGTAAAGTTGTTAGAGGAGATAAATCCGGCGTACAGAAAATCCGAGCAAAGGAAATCGTGCCCGGCGATATTGTTGAAGTATCCGTCGGTGACAAAATTCCCGCCGATATCCGCCTTATCAAAATCTATTCCACCACCATCCGTATCGACCAGTCTATCCTGACTGGTGAATCGGTCTCCGTCATTAAACACACGGATGCCATTCCAGACCCCCGCGCTGTAAATCAGGACAAGAAGAACATCCTTTTCTCTGGTACAAATGTCGCTGCTGGTAAAGCCCGCGGTATCGTTATCGGTACCGGCCTCAACACTGCCATCGGTAAGATCCGCACAGAAATGTCGGAGACCGAGGAGATCAAGACACCGCTGCAGCAAAAACTCGATGAGTTCGGCGAGCAGTTGTCTAAAGTCATCTCCGTCATCTGCGTTGCCGTCTGGGCTATCAACATCGGACACTTCAACGACCCCGCCCATGGTGGAAGCTGGATTAAGGGTGCTGTGTACTACTTCAAAATTGCCGTCGCTCTGGCCGTCGCCGCCATTCCTGAGGGTCTGCCCGCTGTGATCACCACTTGTCTCGCCTTGGGTACGAGAAGAATGGCCAAGAAGAACGCCATCGTCAGATCCCTGCCCTCCGTGGAAACCCTGGGTTGCACATCCGTTATCTGCTCAGACAAGACCGGTACATTGACAACTAACCAAATGTCCGTTTCCCGTATGTTCATCTTCGAGAAAATTGAGGGCGGTGACAGCAACTTCCTAGAGTTCGAGATCACCGGATCCACCTACGAGCCCATCGGCGACGTTTACCTGAAAGGACAAAAAGTTAAAGCCTCCGAATTCGATGCTCTCCATGAATTGGCCACTATTTGCGTTATGTGCAATGACTCCGCTATCGATTTCAACGAATTCAAGCAAGCCTTCGAGAAAGTAGGCGAGGCCACCGAGACCGCCCTTATCGTGCTCGCCGAGAAGATGAATCCCTTCAACGTCCCCAAGACCGGCCTCGACCGCCGCTCGTCAGCCATCGTCGTCCGCCAGGAGATCGAAACCAAATGGAAGAAGGAGTTCACCCTCGAATTCTCTCGTGACAGGAAATCTATGTCGACATACTGCACACCCCTCAAGCCTTCCCGTCTCGGCAATGGACCCAAACTCTTCGTTAAGGGAGCGCCCGAAGGCGTGCTCGACCGTTGCAGTCACGCTCGTGTCGGAACTAACAAGGTGGCTCTTAGCAGCACCCTGAAGAACCGCATCCTGGAACTCACCCGTCAATACGGTACCGGCCGCGACACTCTGCGCTGCCTCGCCCTCGCCACCGCCGACAACCCGATGAAACCCGACGACATGGACCTCGGCGACTCCTCCAAATTCTACACCTACGAAGTCAACCTCACCTTCGTCGGTGTCGTGGGCATGTTGGACCCTCCTCGCAAGGAAGTGTTCGACTCTATCGTCCGTTGCCGCGCCGCTGGTATCCGTGTAATCGTCATCACCGGTGACAACAAGGCCACCGCTGAGGCTATCTGCAGGTAACGATATCGCAATTTACCTATTACTAATTTCTATTTATAAGGTCGATGTAAGTTACATTTTCCTTTTTGTAGACGTATCGGTGTGTTCGGAGAGGATGAGGATACTTTCGGTAAATCTTACTCTGGACGCGAGTTTGACGACTTGCCCGTGTCGGAGCAGCGCGCAGCGTGCGCCAAGGCTCGCCTCTTCTCCCGTGTAGAACCTGCGCATAAATCCAAGATCGTTGAATACCTGCAGAGCATGAACGAAATCTCCGCTATGGTGAGTACCACAAAAATATGACATTGTGTCATCGACCGAATGATAACATTAAATATTAGTGCATTACAGTGTTGAGAACTTGGTATTTACACCACACTACATTGTACAACATAAATATAAAGACCCGTTATCAGTTAATCGTTCCTTAATACGTTTTATTTTTACTCTAAAACATTTTACGATTAAAAGACACATCAATAACTTAATATCAATAAACGATAAGGTAAACATAATCGTCCAGATTGTATTGACTTTTTAAATATCATTAATGTAGAGGAATCAAATTTATGTTATCCATATTACCCTTGTGTAGAAAACATCAAAGAGAAATCTGACTTAATGATTCTGAGCAACTAATGGAAAATAAATATAGATTATACAAAACGTAATTCACAACACAATTTCGTTCGTATGATATTTATGCATCGAATAAATTTCTCAATATTTATTGCACTGCCAACAATATTTTTAGGTGGGAGTATTGGCTGGTGTTATTTGATGTTTACATATTATAGCAACCGTTGAGAATGCTTTCCAAATTGTTTACGCGAGTCGGCGAGCCGGCCGGTACTGTTTATAAACTGTTGCAGTCGCTTCTATCAAGACATTATTCTCTATTACGATAACACAACATTTACTTAAATGCCCTAATATTAAGATATTGTTATTATAAAATTGTCATCCCGAACAAATTTATGATACGAATCAACAATTTAAACGGTTCCACTTGATTGATATTTTAACGTATAATGTCGTCTTAACATCCTACCAAAATGTCATTAAAACCAGTCTTGTCGTTTAGAAACGCACAGAATACAAACAAATATAGATTTATTTATACAGAAGATTTAAAGTAAGCGTAAAATGTTACCCACTAAAACCACTTTGGTAGCAATCTTTACTCGGAGGTGCGACTGGCGAGGCTCGGGGATCTCCGGTAGAACGAAACGTTGCAAAACATAACTAAACGTATCCAATGCTATTTCAGACTGGTGACGGTGTGAATGATGCGCCCGCGCTGAAGAAGGCCGAGATCGGTATTGCTATGGGTTCAGGAACCGCCGTCGCCAAATCCGCCGCTGAGATGGTGCTCGCTGACGACAACTTCTCATCCATCGTTGCTGCCGTTGAGGAAGGTATGCCAATTTACAATCATACAAGAATAACTTGTAATATTTTCCATAATTCCGTTAAGTATTATAAAAAACATATGATTTACTTTATATCCACATATCTCACCATATGTAGAATGTTGTTTTAAAAAAATGATTGTTAAGATAAAATATTATCATCAGCACGAAGTCATCAAATAAGACATGATATTAAACTGTTCATTAGAATGTTTGAAATACTAAATATCCGCAATGACCAGGTCGTGCTATCTACAACAACATGAAGCAGTTCATCCGCTACCTGATCTCCTCCAACATCGGTGAGGTGGTGTCCATCTTCTTGACCGCGGCGCTCGGTCTGCCCGAAGCTCTGATCCCTGTACAGCTGCTGTGGGTCAACCTGGTCACTGACGGTCTGCCCGCCACCGCCCTCGGCTTCAACCCCCCTGACCTCGACATCATGGACAAGCCCCCGCGCAAGGCTGACGAGGGTCTCATCTCTGGATGGTTGTTCTTCAGGTTTGTCTTCTACTCTGTTTTGTATGAAGAAAATAATGTAAAAAATCTATGTTTATGTTATATTTAGTTGGTTGTAAGAAATGAGTAATGAATTTGAAAAGACTTGTAGAAAAAGTTTGTGACTTTTTAAATATTATCGTTTGTCGCGTTAACTATTTTCTTATATTACACAAAGAATAAAAAAATATATGAATGTTGTATAACTTGAACCGAGATCATTATCTACGTAACATGGTTACGACACAACTTTCAAGTATTACATAAAATTAACAACTGAAGTGTCAGTATATAAAATATCTCTAAATAAATTGAAGCTTGAAGATTTAACTCAATTGATACAGACTTATTCTATCTCGTTATTGAAATTATTTCTTTTTATTTTCCTACTTTGATTTTCTGATTTGAAAAATTCTTGACAATTGCTATACCAACCTCGCTCCTTCAAATTTTGTTGGTACAATTGACATGTTGGTGACATAACCAGGTACATGGCAATCGGAGGCTACGTCGGTATGGCGACAGTCGGCGCGGCTTCCTGGTGGTTCATGTACTCCCCGTACGGACCTCAGATGACCTACTGGCAGCTCACTCACCACCTGCAGTGCCTCAGCGGAGGAGATGAATTCAAGGTAACATCTCTAATTATCAGTCTTTAGTATTTATTAACTACAATCAATTGATTTATATGTAATCTTATGTTTTGATTATTCTAAAAATCCTTATAATGTGAAACTTTGTATTTATTACAGTTATGTGTAACATAAGTCTAGCACAGTCAGTGTTACATTGTCAGTTGTTGTGGTTTGTATGTATTTATGTAATTTGTTATTGAAAATTTGTATTATGAATGTTGCAGGGCATCGACTGCAAGATCTTCACAGACCCCCACCCAATGACAATGGCGCTGTCCGTGCTGGTGACAATTGAGATGTTGAACGCAATGAACAGTCTCTCTGAAAACCAGTCCCTGGTGACGATGCCGCCCTGGTCCAACATGTGGCTCGTCGGCTCCATGGCGCTGTCCTTCACCCTGCACTTCGTTATTCTATACGTCGAGGTCCTCTCGGTGAGTCACTTTATCAAATAGTGAGCCTGCAAATCTTAGCATTGTAATAGCCACTTTCATGTTTTACATAACTCAAAATCATATAAACAAACAAAAATGCCTCAAGGAAGGCAAAAACTGTAATAAATTCTTGTATTAATTATCCACTTGAAATAAAAGTAACAAATATATGTGTTGTGTGCGCGTGCGCAGGCGGTGTTCCAAGTGACCCCGCTGTCGGTGGACGAGTGGGTGACGGTGATGAAGTTCTCCATCCCCGTGGTGCTGCTGGACGAGGTGCTCAAGTTCGTCGCGCGCAAGATCTCCGACGGTAATGCGAGCTCGCTGCAGCACTGGCTCGACGGCATGCAATGGATTGTGCTCATGTGGGCCGTCTTCTTTGGCATCATCCTCTACGGACCCATATAAGCTGGCCCGCCCTCACCGCCGTGACGTCACCGACCCCCCCAAACCCGTTTGATTCATAACTTAATACCCCCCTACCCACCCCCATTTCTGCGCTACCCACTTACCATTGTTTGTTTCATACCAAACACTGTTTATTGCAACATGAGATTTATCACAAAATTGTCTAAAATTAATTTTAATCGTCGCAACAGATTGTTTAAAGATTTTACGTTATTATTTTGATATATTATTATTTTGTTGAAAAATTTCAACGCGTTATTTATTATTTATAATTTTTATTACTGGAAATATTGTCAGTACAGTTATTTTAGACATGACCGCAAACATAAACTTATAACGGCCATTATTACCTTATGACAATGTTACACAATTATTTAAAAAAATATGTGTTTGTGTGATATCTCATGTTGTATAGGTATATGTGTGTGAGAGTGAGTGGGTGGGTGGCGCGGAAGCCGCTGTGGAAACCAAGGAACTATGAGCGCGGCTCACCACAGCATCTAACCGTTTGAATGCTAATCCCGGAGCACAAGTGTGTGAAGTGATGTTAGTGCACGTGTTCGCGTTTGGACCACTGAGGAGCGCGGCGATACAGCGACAGAACATTGTAATGGCGGTGCTACTTGATACGACAGCGCTCGCGACGGCGCTCATACAACCTCTAACTTAAGTTTTGTAGCGGTCTCTCATAGATTTATATCTAACTGAGGTTTGCATTTTGCTCGTGCGAGACAATAAATTAATTTTCTTAAAACTTCATAGCCCTTGTACTATGTTATCTTTCGTGTATATAACGCGATGAGCGGCTGTGAAGACCATCCTATTATACGGAACATCAAATTTTCTATTGGTTATAACAAGGTTTATTAAAGGCTGTAAGTTTACAAATGTTATTTAATGAGTTTCTTTAGACGATGAAATGTTTGTCTAATTCTACTGTAACAAACTCGCACACAGCTCAGTACCTTGTCCTTGTGGACTGCAGACATATTTAACTTACTTTTAATAAAGATTTCAATGCATATATAATATGAACACTATGACATCAGAAATCTTATTAAAAAAGATCAATTGTCATGACTTCATGATGAGGAAAGAGTTGTCATTCGTCAACTAAATGTCAATGCGATGCCATATTTTTCTAATGAATTAATAATAGCAGTTAATTAAAAAAAATTAAAAGCGTTGAAAATATAAAAACAATATTGAACGTACCTTCTACAAGTTTTAACAGAAATTGGCCAATATTACCATTGCATGACCGTTTGAATTCAAGTTGGTTGCACAAAACAGAACAACCATAGAGTAAATTTTTGATTTAATTTATAACAACAGCCTATATATGTATTGAAGTCTTTGTACTATACCTAGTAATGTGCATTGTTAGCATATAGTAATTTATTGTAAGTGTATGGTTAGGCTCAGCGGTTACTTTTTTTACTTTATTTTTTTTCTACAATTTTCTGCTTCTCGTGTCCTTTTACTTGTGGTCGCTTGTTAACATACCAGAATGCACTTTATTCCATTTTTTTTTCTCATCGCCTTTTTCTGAACGGACAGTGTTCTGCGAATGCTGGTTTGTATGCCTAATTCTAACTTTTGTTTTTTTTTTTGACTAATTTAATGAATGTGTTATGCGTTATAACTTATGTACATTGTTCGGAACATTTGCAAATAAATCTGTGTCTCGTTATTTTTTAAAATTCTTACAATTTAGCCGTGTTCTATATATTATAATTGTGGAATATTTAATGGAGTAATTTATGGAAGCAATATACTTAGTCATTGTACAAACACAATAACGAATAGTTAATCTTTTTATAGATTTGTTCTATAAAGAAAAAAAATATAATAGTTAAAAATATTCGGTAGCGTTGGGAATAATCACTACAACTTAATTGGACTTAGAAAAATTTAATCAATGGAGACATAATATTATCGTAAGTTTTACAAAATTGTAACAACTTAATTTGTCCGTTTTATTTAGAGTTAAGGTACAAGTCCGTACATACATAAGTCTTTTTTTTAATGATAAGATTGTGCATGTTTGAGATGCATGCTCTCTCAGAGAGAGTGCAGTTTATTTGATTGGATTTGATTTGAGACAAATAATGTTTAAGATAAATATTAATGTATGTAATTATAAAGTTACATTGAAGCCATCGAACACACATACACATACACCGACACTGCACAATGAAGGGCATGCTCAAAATTTGTTATGAACATCCTCTACCCCTCCGACTCTCGTATACCAAAATGTAGTGAACACAAACAGTTAAACATCCTCCCTTTGATTTACGTTAATTAAACTATCGAACCAAACGTTTGTTATTTTCCTTTTTTTCACAATATAAAACAACCTTCCATTCTATTTTTAAATGACATGCACACTCCTCGATTTGGAAAAAAAACAGGTATGAATTCCGCACAATTTACTAACCTTTATGTTGTTTTATTTTTCCTGCTAACACTACTAAAAAGTTTTGCAAGCTTAATGATAAATTGCTATTTGATATCTTAATTCGATTTATATGAAAAATACGTAATGTACGTATATATAAAAATGAAAAAAATTAATAAATTGGTTTATATAAAACGACACCAAATAAAACGAAACATTGTTCACTTGGAAAGTGTAGGCAATCGTTTCGCTCTATTCGGGCAGTCGTGTTGCAAAACTTATCAAATGGGCACAAATTGGGGACGAGTGCCTCCCTCCCCCTCCTGTCTCCGTCCCGCATGCACTAACGTGGTGTTGTCTGCCCCCCAGCCCAGCCGACGTGGAAGCTGTAAGCGCCGGGAGTCGCCGTAGCACCGCACGCATATATTCCATGAACACTCATTGTTTGTTGTGATCCCGCAGTGAAAAACTACACATAAAATATAACTCGGAGACTTTCGTGATCTCTCCGCACAGAGTAAGTTCGGTTGGCGGCGTTCGAGCGTGCACCACACTAACGGTAACATTGTTTTACAGCGAACGAGGTGGTCGTTGACAAGTGGTAACCGACCCACCATCGATCGATCAGTACATAGTCCCTCTGCCACTCGGACCGCCCCCGACTCCCGATATTACCATTGGCTTTTAGTTTCTGCGAAAGTTGACTCGGGAGCCCGCCGCCGCAGCTGCGATCACCAGAGCGGACGTGTTCATAACGTGTATATACAGTATACTTAGGAGGTTTAATCAATCGTTTTTGTTAAATTACGTTGTTTTTTCAAAGACTACATGGTGCCCGTCGACAGAAGCAGTGCGATAAACTATTGTGTACTTAAGTTGACAGCATGCTATTAATTTATTATTATATTTTTATGTTATTTCTAGTTTGCTTATCTAGAGTCGAATCTATACTTCTATTAGTGCTGACGCCTCGACGAGCAATATGGTGTCTGTAAGGGAAGGATATACTTATTATCCAGTGTTCGGGACCCAATAGGTCCAAAAAATTAAACATACCTGTACATTTTAATGTATTATTGTTTTGTACAATAAATCGTTATAAAATTACTAGTGTTTTTTTAAAACTCAAACCCTATATCTTACTATTATGAATTGCGAATGTTTAGATAGATGTTTGAAGGTATCCTCAGAATGGCTGAACGGGTCTCGATGAAATTTGGCATACATATACAATATAGTCTAAGAGAACACTTAGGATAGTGTTTCTTTTTGTAATTCTGCGCGGGCGACAGCTAGTACATGTATAAATTACAGAACGTAAATACTATGAAATGATGATTCATAACAATGAATAATAGCTACTTGCTGCTATAAAATCAGTGTTTTAACATTTAGTTGAAAATAAATTAATACAATCAACGGTCCTAAAAATACTTGGAAATCTGTGAATAGCGCCATTTTTAAATATTATATTTCATCAACAGCGATGTTGTATGGACTAAGGTTCATAAAGAATTAATTTATTAAGAAATTGTTTTTATTCACTCAAATACCTATGCCCAGAAAAAAACAACAGTTTGACAGTTTAAAGCAACAGCTGTCAAAAAAAGCACTTTCTTATCAAACTGTCAAATTAGTTAACTGAGAGACTGTATAGAAACTTAAACTAGATAAAAAAGCCGAAAAGCTGCCAGATTCCTGTTACGGATAAATAGACGGTGAATTGAGATAGATCATGAAGTTAAGAGTGCTACAAATATGAATTGGGACGCATGGTAAAATGGTCAGCTTGTAAAAGCAGTAAATGTAACGTTAATTTTCAAATTGAGGTGTTGAATTATCAGGAAAATGAATTAAAGTCTGTAAATTTTATATAGACCTACTTTAAAAAGTATAAACTTAAATTGTTAAACTGAGATTCGACAATAAACATTTAGCATGGACTCTGAGCTGCCAAATAAAATGGCACACTTGGACATAATGGAAATTGATGAATCTGTCGCGGAGGAAGCAAATAATGAAGAAAATGTAACTGCTACAACTTCACGTGTTTTAAGGAAGAGAAAGTCATTAGCAATCGAGCCACCTAAACTTTCTAACCGTCGAGTTAGTATAAGACCTAGAAAACGTAATATTAAAGAAGATGCAAATCAAAAAGAAATTGAAGCTCTGTATCTTAACAAAAAAGTTAAAACATTATCTCAAACACTAGAGACAATTTATGAAGAGCCAAAAGTGAGTGCCTCTGGCTCAGAGACAAATATTCATGGCAGAAAAGTTAAAAGATTGCTAACATTTCAATTGGGCAGCCACTACACTAAAGAAAAAATAAAAAGGCGACGGGCAAAGATTAAAAAGCTTCTGGGCAATAAAACATTTTTAAATAGGAAAAAAATACCAATGCAAGTATTTCTTAAAACTATTGAATGTCTCGATCTGGATGAAGTCGTACATTCAGAGAGTAAAACTATTGAAGATGGACCCAACTCATGAACTGATCATCATAATTCTAAGATTAGCCTCATTTATAGGCATATTTTTAATTATATCTTAGTACTTATTTACTAAAAGCAATATGTAAGCTGTAATATTTGAATTTTGTGTAAACTGATCATGTGTTTAATTAGACAACCTAGTTTTATTTCCTTTCCACAAATAATTTCTCTTGAATTATGGTAATAACTATTAAATATAGTACAAATAATTTACTTGAGACAATGAAAGAGAATCTTTCATTTACATGTTATTTATTTCCCTTGTACTGCATAGATTTCATGCATCTGCATCAAAGCAGTGAAAATGCAAGTTGACGCACTATAGATTTATGAACAATCTTCTAAAAAGATTTAGAAAAAACATTTAGCAGCCTTAAACCTTATTTAATGGTCAGAAAAAATAAATACAAGTTACTCTTCATTACATCTGTATACTTTTAAACTTACTGTTGTAAAATATTACACAATAAATACTAAGTTTCTTATATATGTGAGAACATTAAAATGGAATGTTTAGGTATTAAATTTGCACATTGTTGCAGTATCAGGACAATCAGGATACTTCTTCAATAAATTTGTACTGTCACTTTCCATGTCATAGTTGACGCAAACACAACGTGGTTTCTCTTCACCAGGTGTAAAGAGTTGCCTTGGAACACCCACCCAGTTACGGGCAATACCACCACTGTGAAAAAAAACATAACATAAAAAATCCTATGTAATTCTACTTGATGTTATAAATGCTAATATAACTGTAGAACTTCACTTCTCTAAACTAAAACTTACACAGCAATGACTTACTTTACTTACTATACTTTAAGAATTGAGCATTTTTTTGGTCTTTTGTTCATAGTTAGATAAGCTTTAAGTTTCATCATCGGCTCATATTCGTCCCCACTGAGGGGCACGTTGCCTAACCTATATTAGGAGTGACTAGACCAGTCAACCATGCTGGCTCAGTCCGAGTTGGTTGACTTCACACATATCTTTGAATATCTTCTCAGATATGGTAGCATAACAATGTTTTCCTTCACCATAAGAATGTCAGATAAATGTACATGTGTAAATCAAAATATGCATTGGTACATGGCGGGATTCAAACCCAGGACCTGCAGATTGCAAGTCAAGTGTTAATTTTAATTATACAAAAATATTGTATAACCTTGTTTTAGTGCACCATACACGTGAACCCTCTTCTTCATTCCAAGCAATGTTACATGGAGGGTATTTGAGATTTTCTTTATCCTGATTCATTTTTTCCACCTTACATTCTTTTAATTTGCTCTTGAATTGTTTTAAGTAATTTGTTTCTGTACCATGTTCATCATAGTATCTTCCATTTAAAAATCCTGTAAAATGTGAACAGATTAAAAAACTAAGCAAAATTTTAATGATTCATATAAGTTAATACTTAATAACTTACCTACAAACTTATACTTTTTTCTATAGGTTTGTCGCCAATTAAGTAATGTAGATAAGTCATTACAAGACAAATCTAGTACATGATCTTTCATAGAGCTTTCATCCTTAAAATTTCCAGTAACAAGAGCTCTTGACCCATCTTTACCTGCAATGTTTGCTTTGTTATTTTATTATATTTTTTAATTTATCTAAGCAATGGAATTGTACTCTGAAAGTTTAACACCACAGTACAAATTACTTGAAGATTTAATTAAATTACAATACAGAAGATTATAATAATACAGGTAATTCGGTTAGTGTTTTTATAATAACAACACAATTTTACAAACCAACGAAATAATGGTAAGAGGAGCCTTGATCATAATGTTTTCTACCATCTGTCACATCAAAAACTTGTCCAAGCACAGCCAAATAAAGCTTGTCTTGGATATGTCCATTATACTGGGTCAGCTGTTCTTGTGAGAACACCAGTCGATGACCTTTCTGTTTAGTGGTAATATGTTGTAGTTCTTCATATTTTTTGTACAACAAAACGCCTAGTATAATTACTATTATAGATACTAAAACTTTAATGTTCCCACGGAAACAACTATAGATCCCCATTGTTTATCTCAAATACTAGGAAACACATCCTTAAATATTTAACTTATTCTAAAAGTGGTGAAAGTAGAAGTTCAAATTCAATAAAATTACACAAAAAAAATCAAATGACAGTGACAGGTGACATATCAATAAAAATATTTATTCATGCAGAATATGTAAGAAGCAATTTGATCAATGGTGTTTTTATATTTATTCCCACCATCAAAAAACAAAATAATAATGAGAAATATGCATATTTAGGTATAAGAGATGGTACACCACCATATTTAATTTATAAGAATACATCAAAGCATAAACTATTAAAGACATTGTAATAGTGACCTCAGTTGCCTTTGCCTATGTTCTTGGACATGAATGACGACATTGAATTGACATGACATGACCAAACCAAAACAGAAATAATAATAGTTATAAACTAACCAAACTTTCATTAACTCGCAACCGTTTTAATGCGATTAATATAAATCAAATTCCTAGGCTAAGATTCCTCCTAAGTTTTATGTTTATAGCATATACATTTTAATAAGAGACAATCTCAATAAAGTTAATCTCCTCAATTTTATATCAACAAATGAATTAAATGAGCAATATCATCTATTCCAGAATCAATACAATGAAATTAGTACAACAAGTTAGGTACTTAACAAAATATCAATCACAAAGGCGTGTTGTAGTTTCCGGTTTAGGTGTCGTTTCTCCTATTGGAACTGGAACCAAAATAGTTTGGGACAATCTATTGAAAGGACATTGCGGTATTGTGTGTCTTCAGGAGGAAGATTACAAAAAACTGCCCTGTAGAATAGCTGGATTGATTTCAAAACAAGATGATGACGTCCAAAAAGCATTGTCGAAGGCTAACTTAAAGTCTATGGCGCCAGCTACATGTCTGGCACTTGTAGCTACAGCCGAGGCATTAGTTGATGCAAAATGGTTTCCTGAATGTGATAGGGAAAAAGAAATGACAGGAGTAGCTTTAGGAATGGGAATGATAGATCTAAAGGATGTTTGTGATACAAATGAGGCATTAAAAATAGGCTATAATAAAGTAAGTCCTTTTTTTGTTCCGAGAATCTTACCAAATATGGCAGCTGGTCAAATAAGTATAAAGTATGGTTTTCGTGGGCCAAACCATTCAGTATCGACAGCTTGTGCTACTGGAGCACATTCAATAGGAGATGCATATAGATTTATTAAATATGGAGATGCTGATGTTATGGTATGTGGTGGAGCTGAATCCTGTATAAGTCCTTTGGCTATTGCTGGGTTTTGTCGCTTGCGAGCACTAAGCACTTCATTTAATGATGAACCTGAAAAAGCATCTAGGCCTTTTGACCAAAAGCGTGATGGTTTTGTAATGGGAGAAGGAGCAGCAGTGCTAGTCTTAGAAGAGTATGAACATGCATTAAGAAGAAATGCTAAAATATATGCTGAAATTTTAGGTTATGGTTTGTCTGGTGATGGGTCTCATATAACAGCCCCCAGAGAGGATGGAAGTGGTGCAATGTTATCAATGGGAAGAGCTCTACAAGATGCCAATATTAGAAAAAATGAAATAACCTATGTTAATGCTCATGCCACATCCACACCAATAGGAGATGGCATTGAATCAACTGCTATAAAGAAACTTTTTGGTGGACACAGTTCTAAGATATCTGTGTCTTCTACGAAGGGGGCTCATGGGCATCTTCTTGGTGCCGCTGGGAATTTAGAGGCTGTTTTTACTATTTTGGCATGTCAACATGGTGTTATACCTCCTACATTGAATTTAGAAAACCCTGTTGATGATTTAAACTATGTTGCTAATGTCCCAGAAAAATGGCAAACGGAAAGGAGAGTTGCACTTAAAAATTCATTTGGATTTGGTGGCACCAATGCAACTCTTTGTATTGCACAAATATGAATGATTTTAAAATAATAAAAGAACTTGTTCAGAGTTATAATATATTAAAATTGAGTTACAAACTTTACCAACTGCTGTAATCCTGACAGTGAGGACAACTGAAGACCTTTTGATCATGATTTGAAGCTAAATAACAAAGAGCTAAAATAAATTCAATGTGTATTATGTAATATCAGTCACATAAAGCATTGAAAATTAAATAATTCAATTAAAAATGCTACTATATATTTCAATAAAAAGCATTCTAAGTTTTTATATTGTAAACATTTGTTAAATGCTGGTTGATCCAGTCAATTAATATCATATATAGATTCATTCAAACATGCACTTTGTTTCTATATAAAGACTACTCTATATTTTCCAGTCTAGTGACGACCTCTGTAAAGAGCCTAGCATTATATCTTCTATAAGCACCAATGTCTTTATCAAATAATGTTTGGTGTTAACAAAACCATTCAGATTATGCTAATTTCATTATTAGCATCATCAATAACATTTAACATGATTTCCTTTGATTATAATTTCAGAATAAATATAATTAAACAGTGTCTTATGTAATAAATTATAAAAATATTATAAAATATTCAAATTGTTTTATTTCGACCTATGATTAACACAGCATGCACACATGCTCAAAGTTGTATATTAAACAGACAACAGAAATATTAGAACAATTTATATGTCTATTTATCGGATATTATTTTTGGATGTGACACACATTTATAGTTTATTATCTACTGGTTTGGAAGCAATTACAGATTTATATCATTGTATTGTATACACAAATGTTTTAAAACGTGCAGTTTGAATGTGTCAGGTAACAAAGTTACACAGATTGCTTATCCGGTTTCTGTGTTATAAGAGGAGTGTTCGTTGGATTCACACAGAGCTGGGCAAATTTCTGACGTAAATTCTGTCTCAGCTCTTGTCTTTTTTCCGTTATGTTCCTACGTGATTTAAATTCTAGAACCTCTTCTATTGGTATGTAACTGGTGTCGTGTTCCTCATCCGATGAGCATGTGTCCTGTATGAAAAAAGAATCTCTTTAATAAACTAGTTTAGTAAAGAAAAAGACATTATTTGACAGACATTAACAACAAATATTACAAATATGAATGTGTGTTTCGTAGAATATTAATAACAGAATGATTAATTTTTTACTAACATTTTTATTTCGAAAATATACTCACCAACATCTCTTGAAGTGACAGAGTAAAACCAGTGCATAAAGATTTATCACTTTTGGCAATATCTGTACAGTCGCCTCTCTCGTGGTTACAAAATCCTTCGGAACATGCCACTTCAGAACCTTCCGGAGAACTCATAAGAGAAGATGAACCTGATAAAGTTTCACAGCAACCTCCGGTAGTAACTCCACCGCCCGATGCGTAACCGCAGTCGTGGGAGAGCTCGCTAGAAGTGAGTTCATTCTTTTTGTTCCTCTTGTTGCCAGATTTCTTGGGTGAGCCTATTTTTGTCGTAGTGTAGTCGTCTTGACACGATTGACAGCCATCCCCACTTGTCTCAAAACACTGATTATAGTCACGAGGTGAAAGCAGGTCGGTTGGAGTGTCCCTTTCTTCTAGTAGACATTCCTCACATTCACATTTCTCTTCTGGTTCTTCTGAATCAGCCTCCTAAATTAAAATGCAATATTTAATGATGAGCTAAACATGTAGTATATTGTATACTAAATGTTTATAACACTTCTAAATTTTATTAATTACATAACTTACCTTGCATTTGTTCTCGACAGCTTGCCTTTCTTTCTTCTTGCGTCGTTTTAGCTTTTTCTGTTCTTTTCTCTGCTGTCGAGTGAGTTCTTCCTGAGTTATTTCGTCGTAAAGTAACTGCAGTTTGGAGACGCCGCTCTTGAGTTCCACCGCTGTTTCGAATTTGCGATAGAGAGCTTCAATGCCGACCGCCGCTAACGTCTGACACGTGCCTTCTTCCTCTCTCAGCCGCAACGAGATACGTTGGAGACGTTCGTATATGCATATCCCAAGACAGATTAATACCTGATTGATAAATTTATGTTACATTGTCACCAAATCTATCATGGGACCATGCTCTTTGGTATTATCAAATAATTATCTGAACATTGTTTTTAACTTCAAAATCTAACTACACAAAATGTTAACAATATACAATACTTGCCTCTTCCTGTGCAATTTCCAATGTCTTTGCATGCCTTTCTCTATGATTACCCAGTAACTCTGGCTCGGCACGGGCTATGAGATACGCTATGTAGTCAGTCTTGGCCTGCAAGTGAAGGTGCTTGTCCAGGAGACATCTCTTGATGCCACCATAAAGTGCCCCCACATACCCTTTCTCCTTATGTGGCTCCTTTTCCTCAACAAGTAACTGATAAGCCCTTAAAACCTGCAGATTTTGATAACAAATAAGAGGTTAAGAAATTATATCTGTCTTCCTACCAAAAGTGAGTATAACAGACATTATGTAGTACAATTTATATGTATGGTATGTCCAATATCATAAACAATTTTCATTTAATTATGTAATTTTTTAATACTTAAGGCAAATTTCGTGGACGAAAAAAAAACACGATATCAGATAAAGATTGCTTATCATAATGATAAAAATGTCTATATGTGAATGTAACTTAAAACATTCCTACAAAGATTTATAATGCAATATTTTTCATTTTGAATTATAGTAGATTCGTTAATATAAACATACTCTTAAAAAATGTGTGTATCATAAACTTAGATTAAATAAAATAACAGACTTAGATAATGTTTCAGTCATATATAAGATGAAATTGAATGGAATACAGTAATAAAAGTTCATTGCCTGTAAATATAGTAATTTATGATTAAATTTGGTGTTGGAATTTAATAAATCACACATTTCAAATATAACAATATTAAAACTATGACTTACCTTAGTCTTACAATCAGCACAAAACCGATGCTTCCGGAGATAATTATGCAGAGTATCGTGGAGTGTGTTGAAATGTATGAGAGTGACATGTTCACGTGCGGAGGTTCTCATGGCGTCCCACGCGGCGCGCCACGCAGCTCGGCCGCCCCATCCCCACGCACCCCAGCCCCAACTACAATTCCCCATGCCCCACGAGCTCCAAGCCCCACATGCGCCATTGCTCGGTCCTCCTGTGGATGCTACACCCCAACCACGCGCTCCTCCAGCCTCTAATGAGTGTAATGTACACCGCTGAGACTTTTTCCAGCGTGGTTGACTTAAGATTAGACATTCAATCCCAGTGCTGAAAATGTTAAAGTTGTCAATCACACAATTTTAATATCTAGTGTTTAATGTACATAAATTATAATATCTTTACCTGTAAAAACTAGAATAAATACTATCCCACTCTAGCATAAGTACTACATAAAAATAGGTAACTATGCATAAACATTTCGAGACCGTGATTTTAAATCTAGGCATGATGCCCTTAATACTGATATTCATTAGTATGTCACCAATTCTGTCACTCACACTTAAATATTCACTTTCACTTACCTATGACCATTTAGCAGAGTAGCAAGTGACTGTGAATGTGTTATTTTGTCCTCTCGTATTGTCATTGTCCCGTCTGGGGTGAGGATCAGTGGATCTAATGTTGGATGTTCTGATTTACAAAGTTGATAGAATAATCGCTCCACACTGAAAAATTACAGCAATATAAGAAATATCAAAACTTATGTTATTTTTTTTTTCATAGTGTTTTTGGTTTCGTTATTGGTTGATAAAACAAAAAGTTGTTGGTATTTTTACATATCTTTTCAAAAAGGATACATAGAGGGATAATAATGAACAATTTAAAATTGGTACTACCTTCTTCTACAGCCAACACAAGGAATGCTTTGGTTTAGTACATTAAATATGTCAGACGCGTCAACCCTTAGAGCTGCTTTAAGTTCTTCTGTTGAGAGGATTCTATATTTTCGCATGAATTCTTCGTATTCCCGTCCCTTAACTTGTGGATTATCACAAATCAATCCCATTGTTTTCAAGTCCATTACCATCTGCAAAACAAAATCAAATACAATAACAACAATTAAATAATGTTATAAATTAAGGTCAGTCATTGACCGTCACTTTAGTCTGCTTAAACTTTTAGTTTTATTTCTTGAAAAAAGAAAACAATTTAGCTGAACGCATAACACAAGAAGATCAATATTGCGTGCGCATGAAATTATTTTTATTAACCACATGACTTATATTTTGTTAATGATTTAATCAAAAATCTACGTTTGATGTACTGTCAAAACGTAAACTTGATTACTTACAGTCAGGTTTTCATAAATAGTTAGCGGTAGTTGTCTTCTTTTAATAACAGGATCTTTTTCGCTATTGTATATATCCACTAGTTTAGCCATTTTTGTGATCAATCACATAAAATAGCCAACAAAATACACAATTAATAAAATGACGGCTGATGACGGCCAAGTTTTCCCCGATACAGGTCAAAGAATATATGACTTTAGGATACACGAATACACTTAGTGATTTCCAAAGACAAGTGTGACTTTGAGCATTGGATTCGTGTAGGTGGTTTTAAATATATTTTAATAAATAAAGATATTTAAAAATGTTCTTCGTTATTTAGTTGGATATTAAGCATGAATTTTTATTAATTGTTACTTATCCTATCACAAGTAAATGATTAAAAGTTGAAATGTGGTTGTAGGTTTTTAAATGCCTACTTGTATTGTAAAATGCCAGCGTGGTTGACTATGGCCTAATCACCCTAACTTAGGGTAGGCTCCGAGCCCCTCGGTGGGGACGTATCGTAAGTTGATGATGATGATGATGATGATGATTGTAAAAAGTACACCTTGTTTTATTCTGTGACTATCTATTTATTGTGAAATGTCAATGTCACTGAAAGGAAGGAACAGGAAGAAACGTAAAAATAATATTTGAATATAGTAAATATAAATTTGTTCAAATATAAATAAATGAAAATAACCTAATTAAAATATCGTTTACAGTTGATCTATCACGATGTCAAAAATATTTACTCCCACTAATCAAATACGCCTAACAAACGTCGCCATTGTTAGGTTGAAAAAAGGTGGTAAAAGATATGAAATTGCTTGTTATAGGAATAAAGTGTTATCTTGGAGGAACAAATTGTATGTGTTCTCTTTGTGAACCATTTTATTTGCAACATATTTTTAGACAAATTCAATAAACTTTTACTTTTATTTTACAGAGAAAAAGATATAGATGAAGTACTTCAAACACATACTGTCTTTACAAATGTTTCTAAAGGACAAGTGGCTAAAAAAGAAGATTTAGTTAAAATATTCGGAACAGATAATCAAACAGAGATATGTAAGGAAATTCTTGAAAAAGGGGAACTTCAGGTGTCTGACAAAGAAAGGCACTCCCAAATAGATTCTCTTTTTAAAGACATTGCTACCACTGTCGCAGATAAATGTGTTAATCCAGAAACAAAAAGGCCATATCCAGTATCTATTATAGAGAAAGCAATGAAAGACACCCATTTTTCTGTTAATGTTAATAGAAGTGCAAAGCAACAAGCACTTGATGTTATTCAGATGATTAAAAAAGAAATTCCTCTTGAGAGAGCACAAATGAGGGTAAGAATTACCCTTGGTGGAAAAGATGCAAAGAAAGTAATAGAAAAAGCTGTAAAGCTTGCTACTAGCGTTGAAGAAGAAAATTGGGAATCTGGTACAGCAAATATTATTTGTCTTATTGATCCTGGCAGTTTTAGGAATTTAGATGACATGATACGCTCCGATACAAAAGGCCATGGACAATTTGAGTTACTCAACTTGAAAGAAATGGTTGAAGGTGAACAAACCTTGTGAAATAAGTGGACACTAATTTTGTGTTATTTATTTACTCAGTATGCAATTATGTAACAGGCTTAAAATAAAAATATGTTATTTTCCACTTTTTGTTATTTTCTTTTATAATTTAAAATGTTTAAGGGCATTATTCGGCACTACAATAATTCATCGTAACCTAATAAAATAAAGAGCTTAAAATATCAAGTCAGTTGTAGTTACTATTGCCTTTACCCATAGAGATTTGTGACTTTGAATGTGGCTGTCTTATTTTGATAAACTACCTTTATGAATAAAGCTAAAAGTCATAAAAACATATGCAAATCCATGTTTTCTATTGACATAGTTAAGTAGTCAAATTTAAAATAAATGTTTTAAATAAGTATAAAGTATAACCTTGACCTGTGTCTATGGCTGATGGCTGATAAGTTTTAAAATTAAGTCATTGTAGTGTTAGTGACTAGTACCGTTGCGTCAAGTTCGTACAGTAGCAAATCGAGCACAAAGTAAATAAGAATTGAAATCCTTATATTCAATCGTGGAACAAATTTCAATATTGTATTTTATTAAAAGGGTTTTTACAACATGGCATCAATTTCATAGGCAAAAGCATTCGGCATAATATTCGTTTATTGTTTAAAATGACAAGTGACGACAAACGTTGTTTTACGTATCAGAAAAAATTGTAATCAAGATTTGTTACTCAATAATTCAAAAGAATAATAATTAAAAATTAGTTACTACAATCATACTTGCAAAAATATTATGTTTTCTTATGACTTGTAAGAATCTGTTCAAATAGTAGAGTGAAACGAAACGTAGAAGTGAATGTACCCATCAGCAAATGAATGACAAATTAAAAAGTTTTATTTTTCTTATATTGGTACGAGATTTTATTGATTGTTTTCTTTCAAGATTTTCGGCCAGACGGCGACTGAAATTGCAAGTTACTGTGATATATTTATTTTCAATAATTAACTATTCTTGTCAAACCAATTAAATGAGCAGGGATATCGAGTTATGTCTATAAGTAATGGAAGGTACAGAACTGGGTGGCGACCAGCAATTCTGTTTGAGATGGAACAATTTTCAAGCAAATATAACTTCTCAATTCGAGGCACTGCGCGATGATGAGGACTTCGTGGATGTCACCCTGGCATGTGAAGGACACAGGCTGGAGGCCCACAAAGTGGTTCTCTCTGCGTGTAGTCCTTATTTCAAGGAATTATTTAAAGTAAGTCCATCTTTCACTCCCCACACTTTGATGTGTCACCATTACAATGACTCTAGTGAAAGTTGTTATGTATAAAACACTTGATCTACTTACAAATGCCATGTCTTGCGTTCCGGTTAAGTACTCGTGATTTCATTTATTTGTACCTACTTTAGAATTCTGTTTCACAATTTCTAATTATCTTATTATCATTGAATTCCATGTCGTATGCGTTAAAAAAAGGAAAAAACAGAATTTCATCTCTAACAGCTCCACTATTTGTTTTAAATAGTGATTGTTAAAATGTGACAGACCTTTCTAAAGTTAATTCAAACTATCTAAAGCTGACATTATCCTATAATACAATTAATTTTTATAATAATAGACTACTACAATTTTTTATTACAAAGTTTCTCTGTGGAAAAATAATTACTGAACTTTAATTAACATTCAATGAAGTATGTAGTTCTATGATAGTTTCATTGTTCTGCATTGAAGTAGGTGAATGACATGTAAAATACACCCAATGAATTAGATTTCACTGCAATTTAAATGTATTAATAAATCAATGTTTCATATGTAAAAGATAAGATAATCACATTCATTGTGAATAGTATATAATACATAATTATAACTATAATATTGCATAGTTTAAAATAAACAGAACTTATTCAGAGAAAAATTTACTCAAGTATTTACATCATTGAATAGTAAATATGTGCATTAGAAATTCAAATTAGAAATAACTTTAAATTTGTATATTTTATCCAATCAATCCCTTGACTTTAAATACTATTACAATGCAATACAATAATAATCCTAACAATCTGATTTATCTTCTATGATATATAAACAAAAACCTTGTTGATGTTTGGATAGATATAGTTTGTTACATCTGTTTTGGTTATAAAAATAATGAATGATTAATAACCTTCTTCTTTTCAATTTTAGCTAATAAGAAAGGTAGATAGAAGCTGCAAAACATGTAATAGAATGATAAGAATTGATAGCATATTTCATGGTATTTACTCACTAATACTACAATTCTAAGTGTGAGATGAAAGCAAATACATTAAATAGTTTGAAAATATTTTCTACCTAAAATTGACTAGCTAAATGTTTTTTTTTATTCATCTTAAATGAAATTTATTAAAACTATCACTAATATAAATTATGTAAATTAAAACAATCTTTCTTTCTTTCTTTGTTCATTCAGAAAACCTTGAGAAAGGTTATCAAAACCTCTTGATTTTGCCGACCCTTAAATTTATTATTTTTTGTTTCTAACTTTTCAATACACCAAAATGACCAAAGTAAATCTTATAATTCTTATCACCGCCCATAACTGATATGTAATGATTTGTCCCATTACATTATTATATTAACTGTTACTAATTGTTTTAAAGTTTATGTAATTAATTTTTATATGAACTTTATACAACTAAATTTAAAACAGCTGAACTACTTTTTTACTTTTAATTTGCTTGAATACCTCTCAATATCTTTCTACTCCAGATTGTTAAAACTTATGGAAATAAATAGAGTCTTATTGATAGTAACTTCTTAATAAATATTTGTATTATTATTTGTAATTTCCTTCTAATGAGTCATCAATTCTATGATACTCTAGTGATTTAAAAAGATATAATAAAATGAAGGTAAAATATGTAATAATAGTTAATTAAAAGTGTTATTAAAAAGGCTTTAATTATAGTCTCGTTTACAACTCAGATGATACATTTTGACTTATATTTGTGTATCACATGAATAGTCATGTATATTGTCAATTTGTGTAAGTGCTTACAATCAGTGCAGCCGTCGCGATTTAAAGCAAATAGATATAAATACGGACCTTATGATTCATCTGGCTTGTACCACAGAGATATGTCTGCAAGATTAATTTACGTTGCAAGTATCTTATTCTCGTACATGACAAAATCTGTGTAAAATTAAATGAAAAGTGTTTTTTATTTGCTATGATTAAAGATAGGGCTATGTGCTAGATTAGTATTACAAAACAGTAGGTCACTTCATTCATAACTACCAGTCGCCCATGACGTTGTCCGTGCGGAATTAAAAAACACCTTATTAGTAGCCTATGTGTTCTTCCAGACTATTTTCTACATCTATGGCAAATTTCAGCAAGATCTATACAGTCGTTCCACAGATATCTTCAACCAAACATCCATCAATCCAAACATTCACATTTAAAATATTAGTAAGATTATCGTACTTTAAAGTTGACAATGTTCACATTTAAGTTTTTTTTTGAGGATTACAGTTGGTGTCCATGTTTTCACATAGATAATACAGGGTTTGGTGGGCTTGTACATATTTGTGTGTACTTACATTTTCAAATAGATTTTATCTTATACTTTACGTTTATTAGTAGGATGTTGACTCATGAAATTGTTTGCAGAACAATCCATGTGCTCACCCTATAATATTCATGCGGGACTGCGAGGTGTCGCACGTTCGCGCGTTGCTGCAATTCATGTACGCGGGCCAGGTAAACATCGCGCAGGCGCAACTCAGCGCCTTCCTGCGCACCGCAGACGCGCTGCAGATCCGCGGCCTCACAGATTGCTCACAACACAACGATAAAGTAAATATAACAATCTCTTTAATACAAAGTTCTTCTGAAGTTTTCTCTCTTCTAAGTAATTTTATTGTTCGCAGAAAGTCAATCGAAAGTCTCCCCCTTCCCAATTACGTAATTTGCTCAGCGCCAAGCCGTCACATTCTACCTCCTCCTCCAAAGCCGTAAACCAAAACGTCGAATCGAACGCTGCCGAAGATCACGAGAAGAGCGCTAGTCGTCGTTCTGCGAGAAATTCTCCCGATGTTGCCAGAAATAATCTCAGCGAAGAAGCTCCCTTCCAAATTTCTAGTCAAATGAGGCCTAATAATAATGAATATAGCGAACCCTGCACCTACCCTACGTTAAGGGTGAAAACTGATCTCGAAGCACCAGAGCTGAACAATGATGAGAATGATATTTTAATGGATTCCGGCGATCCGGAGAAAATGGAAAAATGCGGACAAGATTTTACCGCATCGGACCTTTTGGAACCAAAAATGGAAATGATGGAACAGGAAGCCAGCGACGAGGAACGGTCTGGTTACCAACAGATGTATTACAATGAGAACAATGCGCTTGCCAACCCGTTTGCAACACTGCCAGGTGAATTGCCTTCTACTGATGTTTTATTGCAATGGTTTTGTATATGTGATGTTATAATATTGTGTGTCGCTGCAGGTAACGTGGATCTCATGGGCGGATTGAGCACGGATCTCCGGGACGAGAAAGCAGAAGGTAAATATGCTATCTTCTCTCACTGTCACGTCATTCTCACACGCACACGTGTACTCGGACAGCCGCGCCCCCGGCGAACCTTTCGTTTTCACAGTCAACGTATCGATTTGTTTAGAACAAACATTTAGAAGAGAGCGCGCGCGATATTGTTCAATTGAGGTGGCTAGGCGCGCGGGTGTCGGGTGCTGACGCGCGGCCGCACACCCTCAAGCCCGCAACCTCCTCCAATGCTAACAGGTCTACCCTACAATATATTTTTCTTATTAACACAATAAACATTAAGCGATTACTCTAATGTCATCTACATTGTTCTGAAAAAAGACTTAACCACAATTTGTTCCTAGATAACGCAATGGAACGTCTTTATTTATCCGTACGTTCTTATTAAATGCCCGTCGTGGACCCAGCCTACGTTGCAATGTCAAAGTCAAATTACAAAGATCTAAATAAAAATAAGCAAAACTTTATTTAAAAAGGTAGAATATTTTTTATCTTTTTTATAAATTCTTAAAGCTTACGACTTTCTCTACTATCCTTTGAACATACCAAAATGTTATCATAATACCAAGGTCTGGCAAAAGCGTATAGGACTAACATAGAAATATTGATTTTTGTTGGCTAATGCGGAAAAAACAATGTTATTTACAGAGATGTAATAAACTTGTCAAAATAAATCTTATTCCAAACATCAATTCAAAAGTTTGCGAACTAATAGCCTTCATTTACTTTGTTTAATAGTAAAGCAACTACTGGTCTACTTTTATAAAATACTTTTAAGTACTTTTTAATATAAGTTTGAGAACGAAGTAGATACAAAACGCAGCAACGATACATAGTTCGGGAATGTAATTAACTATGAACTTATTTAAAGCATAACAAATCTTGGCACCCGTTTTGACTAAATAGAAGTTTACAGGGGAAAGTTTACTTTGAGATTACTATTACCCTGCCTTCAGTTGAGAAACAATGTACCTATTAGCATTGGAAGGTGTATATAAGCGAGGTGTGAGGAGTGGCGGTAGGGGATAGTGCGGGCCCGCGGTGCCGCAGTGCGAACTGGTGTTGTTGGCAGCGGGCGGCGCGGGCGCGGGCGCGGGCGTGCGGTGCGCGCAGTGCGGACGGCGGTACAGCAACGCGTCCAACCTGCGCCAGCACGTGCGGCTCATCCACGAGGCGCAGCCGGCGGTGTGCGACACCTGTGGCCGCTCCTTCAAGACGCCGCTCTACTTGCGCCGGCATATGCTGGCGCAGCACCCCGCTTGCCTCAAGCCGGCGCCGCCGCCGCTGCCCGCGCTGCGGCCTGCGATCCATTACCGACAGTAGCGCACGCGCTCTCTTACCCCTATGCTAAGCAGAAGACCGCGCACGGGACCAGCGCCACGATCCCCTCAAGATCGATTATGTCGCGCTTATTCTTTCATTTACTTTAAATACCATATTCTGGGGTCTCTCTTCGAGCTATTGCTCCTCCAGTTATCTCCTCTCAGGCTCATGCAGAAATGTCATGTCGTTTGAGCTTTGAGCCTTTCGAACAACGCGACAACTTGTGTGCAAATTTTTTGATATAAGTTTGTCGCTCAGCACCAGCGAAATTTCCTACACCTTTAAATATTAGGGAATCACTTGCAAGCTGCATTTTTATATGAATAGCACTTTGATTTGTAAAGCGTCAAACCGTCTTTTCAGCCAGGATACTCGTTCTTTGTAATTGTTAGTTTTTACATAATGATCGTTGCGCTGGTCCTTTTTGTAGTCTTCAACGAGGGGCACAATAGTGTATCAATCATAGTTTCTCCACTTTTTACGTTAGATTACTGAAGTTGCATTTATGAAACTCATCGATGCGGAAAGTGCGTATTCTATTGTTCCTCGTCGTTGGTCGCATTGCGATGACGTGGCTCATAGCGAGACGTCATAATGAAGACTGTCAGTAGATGTATCTAGTCTGTGATCGGAGTGTCGCCGGGGGCCTTTCTGCCGTCACCTCTCCGCTTATTGCGTGCCTTTCAATAATTATACCGAGTGCCAGACATACGTTGCTTTGACGAGTCCCATTTGGTTCGATAATATAAGTAACCTTTAACTTTATTTGTCAATTGTTAATTACTAGTTTTGTTAATAGACGTATACACCATACTACAGTATATGAAATGAGGCGATGAACTCAGCCCCCTGAGTCACGGCGACTCATGTTATTTGTAGGTTTGTGTGACTAACTGGGACTCGTCAAGGGAAACGCTTAAGTACCTTCCTTTCTGACAATAGACTGATCGTTGTTAAAGCATTTGTTGCAACCGGTGCTGATTTATCATAGGTTATTTACAGGTTACATATTATACATACATACATACCTACATATACACGTTATCCATAAGTTCGATACTTTCTGTCGCGTTCCAAGCAAATGTGTATTTTCATATATAGAGTATAATTTTTTTTTTGTACCGTAATCGCGATGGAAAGGGTCGAACTCCTCCGTTTTTGTGTCGATCTCGCGATGTTACATAAACTCGTGAACGACATCTACAATAGTGATATTTTTTATACACAATAGTTTATCTTTACACAGTGTTATATTGTTATGTGATTGGACGGCTCCCGGTTATTAGTTTGTACAAATTTCAGACGTAAAGGTTTAATGTTAAATGTCTTCAGATTCACGGAACGATGAGAATAATAATTGTTACGATGTTTATAGTGTTAAACTTGCCATAGCTATCGAGGAAACCAGTGACTAAAACACTGGATTCAGACTATATATTAGTATGTAAGGGACTTTGTATTTTTTTAAACTTTTGTGCACCTGATTTATTTATAGTTAGAATTTCATTTAAGTCAGTTAGGTGGGCTAATTAAAAATATTGCTTAGGAAGAATATAAAAAAGTTTGCCATGGAATAGAAAACATCTAGTCATTTTAAAAGAAACGGAATTTTGTAGTGTCACGATGTCGGAAGTATGGATTAGGGTTGTGAATGTTTATATTTTTTTCTTTATCCGTAATAATATAAATTTTACCAAACTATATGAGATCTCAAATTATTTTATGATCTCTAATTGATAGTGCATTTCTTAAAATATTACGTGACGAAATAATACGAATGCAAACATTGCGAAACGTATTTGCATGTTTTGCGATAAATTATAGGTAATAGAAGAAAATACACACAAGAATCGTTATAGTTAAATATAATAATATTGAATCAGCACTTTCAAATTTTGCAAAACAATTCACGCCTTATCATTATAATATTAAATTGTAAAATAAAAAAAATTGAATCTCATATTTGCCGAAATCATTTACAATTAAATCTTGCGAATATTTTATAATTATGAAAGCAATGTTATTAAACGTAAATTAAGAAAAAAAAAACAATTATGAACAATGGTTTCCATTAAGTACTAATTTAGACTATTCTTACTTATTAGTATTATTTGTAGTGTTTAATATTGACAATATTGGAATTAAAATAAGTTCAGTTTGATGCTTTCTGATTCCCGCCTCTGCAGTTCTTAGTAGAATGCGTATAGTAGTTCATAATTGTAACGAACATTGTTCTTTGTTCCAGTTTTTATACATTTTTTTTTACATATTTGTATTAAGAAATAAATTATTAGCTTTTTATGAAAGTTAAATATATCTTGTAACTTATCGAATACCATTTATTACGCTTATAAATAATTTTCACTGTTACATTTCTACTTTAATATTTTTGCAATAAAACGGTCAATTGAAAGTTTTGACTGTTCCAGTGAAACTTCATTACAATTATTATATAATTCTTCATTCTTCAAATATAATCAACTTCGTCTGTGCAATTGCTTAGTGCGGAATATTACTACTTTGTATGTACATAAATTGATGTAATTTTTTTACTAAACATATTAAAAGTATTGGAAATACACATTGATTTTTTGTTTAAATAAATTAAATATTTTTAATCGACTTTAAATTTGTCAATTTTAAATTTACAATAATTCTATTTTAAAGCTTTTTCAAAAAAGTTTTTATTCATAAATTTTTATTTTAGATTTTTTTTTAAACTTTTATTCATTTGTTTTTATTGCCGGTTTCTAAACGGTTGTATTCCGGTGACATTTAGAAACTGTTTTTTTTTTAGTTCTTGATAAATAAAGTGTACACAAACACCCATTACTAAAAATCTTACGTATTTGCATCATACAATCGTTACGAAGCACAATGGTAACACAAGAAATTACCCAATTTTTTTTATTATAGTTACATAATGTGTAAAAATGCTTGACATCTTTATTTATAGTACTAGAATGGCCACAGTATTGTATCATTCCGACAGCTTTTAGTATTATTTGGTTTAAAAAGAACCTTATATTCCAACAGAAAAAAAATAGAATTTTTCGTTAATTTTCAATGCCCTTATTGAATATAACTGTGTAGCAGCTTACAAAAAATATTTTTATTAAAACAAACGGAAAATGGTGTCGGTGATTGCACACACAGGTATAGTTATTTTTCCATATATACTTATTTAAGCTTTAATACTGGCCAGAATATCTCAACATTTTAGAAAATAGAGGTTTATAGGTTATCATTTATTAGACATATCCCCCACCGCCTCACCGCGACCGCGTACATTCCCGCGCAATAACTAAAGAATTTATCTCTTTCGTTCGCTGACCGTGGGTTTCCGAGACCGAAATCCCCGTCTAAAACATTTTATTTCTATTTTGTCATGACAGGGATGACGATATGTTATTATCGATCACACGTCTTCTACTCGTGGACTCTGCGCTGTCACGGGGCAGTTTGAGTTTAATTAGCGATAAACACTAGAATAAATGTAACCTAACAGCAACTGTGTATTGTGTGTACCAAGAAAGGTATGCCAGGTTTCATACTGCCTTCCAGTCGGTGTGGCGGGTTTGTACAACTATGTTTGTATGTAAACTTTTTACGCGAGTCTACTCTCCTTGTGTTACGAGTAATGCCATTCTAAAATCATTTCACATTGACTAATGCAGCAGCTTAGATATCTCCATAATAATTAGAGTAGTAATTACTCTTCTAGTTTAAACGTGTGACAGAGATTTTGCGTGCGTGTGTACTGAGCGTTGGTTATGTGTCAGCGGGTTGCGGGCGCTGGGATCGGCGCGCGCGGCCGGTGCCGGACGCCGTATGGCTGGAGCAGCATCGCCGAGCCCTGCCTTTCCTGCTCAAGAGAGAGAACGAGCGCGGCGCAGTCGCACCGAGGCTTGTAAGTTACCTTGCATTTATTATATTTATTTTAAACCAGGGTCATCAATGTCAATAAGTTAACAATCACTCTTCAATATCTTTTTTTAATGAATACCAGGAAAATTATTTGATATTTAAATTACTCATATGATTTGATGGTTTGTCACAGCTACTGATTAATAATGCCATTAAAAATACATTTTCGAATTAAGGTATCTCTGTATGTTTTTCAACCCTTGTATTGTTGAACTATCAAAATGTAGATACGGATCCCGTGAGGGATGTTTGAATCATATTTACTATATAACTCCGCAAGGGTTCAACATTTTATTGAAATTAATTTATTTTTCATCTTACTAATATTATAAATGCGAATGTTTGGATTGATGGATGTTTGTAAGAAGGTATCACCAGAACGGCTGCATAGATTTCGCTGACATTTCGCATAGATGTAGAACATTTGGAACATTTGGAGTCTGGAGGAACATATAGGCTATTTGTTTTTTATTTCTGCGCAGACGAAGTCGTAGATTAGGCTAGTGAATAAAATATATAAAATCTTCGCTTGTTGTAACAAATGACGACGTAATTATCTGTATATGTTTTATCTTGGATTGATGTTTTGTGTCAGTGAACTATCCAGGTGGTACTTATCGGGTAGTAGTAGTGATAAACGAGGGCGCACTCTTCGTTTTATCATTTATGCTTGAAAAGAATGCTCATATGTTTAATATACATGATATTTGAGTCTAAAATACTTTATATATATTGAATTGTAAGGTGAGATATTTGGTGTTTAAAACTAAGCTAGCTATCCTCTTCCGGAGTACTTGATCATATTTTACGATAGCTACGGAATGTATAGATAGATGAAATTATTAAAAATATGTGATCCATTTCCCCCCCTACCCAATAACAGAAACCACGGCTTTATATTTTACATGCTACCTTTTGAATTGTTGAGTTCTTGTAGTTGTTAATATGCACGCAATTGAGCGTGCATATGCAAACTAATACAAAACAAGGAAATAACGCTTTCCGTACAATAACGCATTCTAATAACTCCATAATTATACTGCATTAATTTTTTTTCTTTAGATGCAATGTATAAGTAAAAACTTACATCACATTACACGTAGAGTCCAGATACTATTTGTGGCCAGCGACTCCGTCCACACAGCAAGAAAAAACTTAATTAGTAGCCTATATGTTCTTCCAGTCTATGTTCTACATCTATGCCAAATTTCAGCGGGATCCGTTCAGCCGTTCTGGAGATACCTTCTAACAAATATCCATCCGTCTTAACTTTCGCATTTATATAATATAAGTAGGATATATATTTTTGTTAAGCACTTGCTGATGGTTTCTGAGACCAAAATATCTGTATAAAACATATCATCATCCCTGTCGTTATCTTTGACGAAATAGAGACAAAAGTATGTTTAAACTGAAATTTTGGACTCAGGACTCTTCGGTTAGTGGACCTTTAAAAAAATAAAATTAAAAACTTATAGGCGCGGAAATGAATGAATGAAAAAGGTTAAAGTTTATCATTGGCTTCTTCACTCACATTCGACAACGTGTTTAACTTCCACACAATGTCCAACGAGATTGTGATTTAAACTACTTTAAGGTTTATGTAATTTTATGTGATAAATGAAAAGATTTAGATGGCATTTTAATGTCTGTTTATTTTATAGCTACTAACAGCTATCACCCGCGAGTCTGTACGCATTAAATAAAAAAAACTTTAGTAGTATGTATCTCCAGACTTTGTTCTACATCTTAGTTAAATGTAAACATTCGCATTTATTATATTAAGTAAGATTTGATTAATCTTGTACTATACTAGTTATGGTGAGGAATCTTTCGTTATGTTTATATAGGAACATGGTATATTTCTGCAGCTAAGTTATAATATGCATGTCAATCAATAACTGACCTAACGAGATACCATATCGCTAGTATTATTATGTAAGCGCGATCCTTAGTATGATTTTGAATTTTGCGTATGTTAATTATAAGGTGAACTATTTTATATGTATTAAACATCGCTCCTTTTCTATTTTCATTCACTACTGAAGTTGGTCAATTTGTATTTAAAATATAATTTATTACGATACTAGCAGTCGCCCGCTACGTCCGCGCGGAATTAAAGAAAAAGGTAATTAGCCATTATTCTTCCAGACTATGTTCTGTATGCATGTGAAATTTCATCGAGATCCGTTCAGCTGTTCTGGAGATACCTTCATACAAACATCCATCCATCAATCCATCTAACATTTATAATTAGTAAGATACGGTCATATTATGCTATAGATAATTATTGCGGCGTTAATTTTATACGACGTGGGTAGATTAGACAGAATAAAACGTGCTATAAAATAAAAAATAAAAAACATGTTGATTAATAGTCCTCAGACCGTCTTATAATATATACCAGTCGTAAAATATCGAAAGTCTAGAACAATATTGACGTGAAATTGAATTGTTTTTTTAAATCTGGAAGACCAAGCTTTGCTCGGTATTTTTTTTAAATTGTGTTTTTTGGAAATTATATTTAAGTACGAATTACTAATAAAATGATGAAATATGAATAATATTTTTCGATCTTACCGATAGAAAAAGTTAAGTTTATGTTTAAGTTAATTATAGATAAAACACAAATAAAATGACATTTTCTAAAAATGGCTCCTAGCTAAATCGACATATCGCCCCCGAAACCCCCTATATACTAAATTTTATGAAAATCGTTGGAGCCGATTCCGAGATTCCAATTATATATAAATATATATATATATATATATATATATATATATACACACAAGAATTGCTCCATTAAAGATATGTACTTTATAATAATTTGTATAACTAATGAGGTTGACTTTTACTTGTGTTATATATATTATTATTTATGACCAAGAGAATGGTTTTGTTTATTTTTCTTATTTATTTGAAACGAAAGTAGTTGTCAGGGGTGAATTTTAATGTAGCAACACATAATAATATATTATCTGTCAAAAAAAATATTGCATGATTATTTACTAACGTGGAATAAAATCAAAAATTTGTAAATACATACTAAGATAACGTTTACGTTTGGTTAGAAATAGTCAATTAAAAAAATATACATCGTAAACCAAGTAAAATTGTCTTGTCTACGCTTTACTTTTTTTTATATTTAGTAGTCAATTTGTGTGTTTTAATGAAAATAAGTTATTACTCCGATATGGCCAATATCTGTGTGGTTTGCCTTTTTTTTATTTCAATGTCAAGTTTTTTTCACGACAACTTACATATCATCGGAGTAATATAAAAAATGAAGATCGTGTTTTATAAATACATAAAAAAAAAACTTTTAAAAATATTAAATTTCTGTCTGTCCTGACGTCTGATCTTATGGAAAATCTGTACAACGACTTTATCTCGGGTTATCCAAATATTTATAAATATTATGTATTAAATGTAAATATTTATCATTGTCTGGCATTATTTGGTAAGAAATAATTTTATTTATAAATTTATCTAATGGAAATCTCTAATTTTTAGCGCCTTAGGCAAATGTTTGAAACATTGCAGCAGAAATAAACTCTAGAAGGAGTAGATAGACGACAAATTGAAGTTGAAAACAAAAATTGTATCTCATTCGGCCTCCTATCTATTGTTAAATGTTAAAACATCGTAATCTATTACGACATGCCACACAACCAGTTTTCACGAGATAGGCCTATAGTTATATCGGCATAATTATCGCTCGGGTTATCACCTGCACGTGTCAATAAAAACAAGACCTTGGTAAAAAAACGTAACATGAATACATAACTGGTCACCAGATAAAGCTCGGCGAGGGTGTGGAGATTCGCGAGGAGCTGCTACGTGGCGTGAAATGGGGGGACTATAGGAAAGTGACGCGAGGGCTGGCTGCGGCGCTGTTCTCGCCCATGGAACTGGCGACGTGTTCGGTGACGGGACAGCGCTGGTCGCGCGCGGGCCAGGAGGCGCGCCCCACAAAGCCACCGCTCGACCGTCGCCGCGTGCACGCCCTCATATCCTATGTCAGCCGGCATTTCCCCGACGTCGAAGTCAGCCGCATCAAGCAGGTCCTCGCCTACAAGTGCAAGGAGAACTGCGCCGCACTCCGCATGAGGACCGCCAGGTGACGCAACGCTTTTTACCTATGTTTTTTTTTAATATTAGAAAGAATTAATTGAGTAAGCTTGTCCTGATTGTATGACTGTAACTATCAAAAGTTTTAAACTACTTGGAGCCTTTATTAGAGGAATAGGAAGACCGCAGCAGGAGAGGAAAGAAAGAGAGAGTAGATATAGGTATCTTATTGTTTCTTTTTTTGTCATAATCGTTTTAATGATTCAACGATGTTAGGGATAACAACACCTATAGTATAAGTTATTAAGATAATGAGTTTTAGATGGCTTTTTACTTCATCAGTTGTAAGTGTACTTGATTCATTAATAATTTGGTCATTTTTTTTTTAAATCAGGTATATTACGATATAAACAATACTGTCAGTAATATTTGGCACTACTAACAAAGTAATTTTATACAGTGATGGGATTTATGCTTGCAATTGTTAATAATATATTATGTTTGTCAAAGTAGATCTGAATGTCTCTAAATATGATATTACTTTGATGTTTCTGAACTTTGATACATAATACAAAATGGGGTCACATCATAAATTAAGTTTTATCACCGCAGCCCTACGTATTTGCATGTCTCAATTATTGCTTTGCCGATATCAACATGTGTACAATCAGTCGAATCTTATTTCGATTCGTTATTAGAATATAACGGGACATGACTTTGTTTTATTTTTCATAGTAATCGTAAGAACTTTATAATTTAAATATAGATTATTATTGCGCTGTTTGGAAATGTGCAATTCAAAACAAGACCACTTTCCGTAGATGGAGTAATTTTATGACCTTACAAACAATATTACTGTACTAAGCAGTAGTATTATTTGTAGTAGGCCTTCGTTTAGTTTTAAGGTCAATACGGCCATGTTTGTGACACCCGTGTGTATTTTTTTAACGAATAATGAACATAGTATTTTTTAAACCACTAATATCTCAGACAAAAATATTAGTGTGGTTTTCTCCGAAGTAAAAATGATTATTGCAGATAGTGACCATTCGTAACATAACGATGCATTTTGTAAAAGTTGTAAATTGTAAATTTTATCATGAGAAATGGTATTTTTATCTTAAAAAGAGAAACCAATAGAGACATATTTGTGTTTTTTTTTACATTTATAAAAAAAAAAAAAATCTTGTCAAAGAAAAAGACAGTATTACAAAAAGAATTTTTATATTGTGTTGTCGTATAAGTTCGTGTTTAAGCACAATTTAAATGAATTGCGTTTCAATTAAAATCTATATTTGATATATAACCGCTACGACTTAGGGTCCTTCAAGAAGCGAGCTTATCACCATCTCAAAGGCCGGCAACGCATCTGCGGTTCCTCTGGTATTGCTGATGTCCATAGGCGTCGTTGAACACCTCCGTGTTCCCGCTGCTCGTTTGCCCCATTCTGTTATTTAAAAAAAATGTTCCTTCTCTTACGTTCTTCTACAAAAAAAATCTTTTATCTCAAAAAGTTGAAATTATTCCCATTATGAGAAATTTTGTAATGATTGAAAATGATGGAACTCCGAAAGCGAATCCACTGCTACACATTTATTTTGACTTCAGTACCTTTGTCATAAACAATGCCAATCTTATTTTCCGCATGGCATTATTGCGGTTTTACAGAAAGAAAATCAAAAATGTCTAAAATAATTTTATTTCTTGATATATTCTACAGAGTACACAAATTGATAACAACGAACCGTAACCAAACGTTTTTCTAAAGTACTTAAATCTTCATATTATAATACATGACAACGAATTTTTACAATTAAAAATGTACGTGATAATAACACAAACTTGATAATAATAGGAACAAAAAAAAATCTTTGTAAAGATAAACCATAATGTTTTGTCTCACGCTCGATCAACTAGTGAAGTTAAAGCATAAAATTACGATAAAAATTTGAGGAAACATTCAACAGAAACTTATAACTTAAAAACAGATGATTTTTTTTTATAAAATAAAATTATTTTGTTTTTAATATTGTGTGTTCTATATTACCTCAAAATATAGTTCAATATAAAAAAACACGTAGTTTCCAATTTCAACCAAACAACTTTCCGTTTAACTTAATTCACAAAAGCTAAGATTACAATTTATATTATAAACTTTATAACGTCAATAAATCATTAATAAAACGTTAAGGGATATCTCACAGCGTTTTTATCATTTGTTTATATATTTTAAAATTAATTTATATTTTTATATACTCTTTGTACTCATTATGGTTAAGATAACACCATGTCAACCTCCTATGTTTACATCGCTGTCTCTTGGGTTTTATCATGACCTATGTTAACACACAGCAACATTAGTTCAACAAACTTGACTTACTGTGACTCATGATTGAAAACACTATAACACTTTTATGTGAACATATTTAACATAAATTTATATTAATTACACTAGTGAAACAGAGTGAATAGAAAGAAAAGTAGAATATTCTTTAGGATAAAATATTCTATGATTTTCACTAATAAAAATACACAGTTTATTTACCAAAGAAAACTCATTCAATGTCATAGTGTAAAAACTGTTTGTAGTTTTGTGTATATACCTTGATTTCTCTTGGTTTATTAGAAACTAACTGTCGCCCACGAGTCCGTCCGCGTGGATATATTAAAAAAACTTAATTAGTCTAGCATATGTGTTCTTTCAGACTATGTTCTATACGTATGCCAAATCTAATGGAAATCCGTTCAGCCGTTCTAGAGATATCTTCAAACACCCATCCATCCGTCCACATCACATGCATCTAAACATTCGCATTTATTAGTAAGTTAAATAAAAAGCAACTCTTCAAGGCATAAATTAGAAATAAAAAAAAATAGTCTATATCCTATATCCTATGTCCGTCTCCTGACTCTCACCTACCTCCTCACTAATTTTCAGCCATATAGGTAAAGCCGTTCTTGAATTATAAATAGCGTAACTAACCCGAATTTCTTTTATATATATAAAATAACGTCGGAATCAACTATATCCTATATATTTTTTAATTACATTTAATGGCTTGACTATCCTCAATTGATAATTTTCTGAACTATTGCTAATTTTATCTATCGCTGTTTTTAGAAGACAGAAAATTTGTATATAAATGTTCACTTCTGTTATTCGTAAAATAAATAATGAACTACATTCGCGTTGTCAAAGGTTATCTGTGAAGCTATAAAGATCAATTAAATTCATGGCTTCTGTGCAAAAATTGTGTTATAATGTGGATAATTTAATCTTTTCAATGTTACAATGGTCATGAACATTGTCAAGGTCCATAGTATGTCTGCAAGTTTGTAGTGACGTCATCAAGTCATCGTTTTGTATCGTAACAAAATGAATATTTATATATCAATATTTTTTTTATACAACCACGTCATAGTTAGAAATAGACATTATGAAATAAAATTGATATTATTAGCTCCTCTGTTTCCACTGTTCTACTAAATTCCATTACACATTCAACTACTATTATTATGTTAACTTTGGTCTGCACATTTCTATGGTTTACTCATCAGCTGTTTATAAAACGAGCTGAATGTTATTCTTACTAAAGTAATACATTTCCGCGTCTGGTGATGACACAATTTAACATAGTTTTACTTACTATTATATATTACCATATGAAAGAATTAACTGATCAGCTTACTTATGCGAGGATCATGCCAAATGAAAATCCGTGGTCTCTGACTATTGCATCTAACCATTGGGTTTTTAAATGAGATGATAATTTAAATATTATAACAAAAGTAATCTTAGGAATGCTAAATACGTAAATGGTGATGCGTAATTCGTAGTATAGAGTAGACGGTGAGTCTGATCAATTGCTTGCAATCCGCCGGCTCTCGCCGCCCCACTCGAGGCAGTAATATAATTTGAAGCAGGCTGTCCAACTGTTTCAGTGAGTCGACCAACTACATGCTGAGTGCGGCCGCGCGCCCGCCATGCGCCGGCGACGACGTGCCTGCGCCATCCACCGCGCCCCCGCTCCCACCACCGCCCGTCCCACCCGCCAGCGCGAGACCGTCGTATTCTAACTTGTAAGTTATCGGTATATTCCTAAGCACATGTTTTCGCTGAATACATGTTTGGGAATTATTTAGAAAAGTAAGAATTCCATTTTTTTCTCAGTACGAGCGAGGCATCGAAAAGCGGCACGGCCGCGGGCAGCGGAGGCGGAGGTGGAGGCGAGTACGGGGGCGGGGCGGATGAGGGCGAGGCGCCGCAGTGATGCTGCACCCTGTTGCATATCAATTTCATAATCTTGTTATTTTTTACCAAAAATGAGAAATTGTATCGCCGTCGGTGGGCGATGGTCCGCGCGGGGCCGGGCCGCGGCGCAGCCGGCCCTCACCACAGATTTATATTTACTCGCTCGCCGCCCGGCCTGCGGGGACGACGCGCCGCCTGGCACGCCCCTGTCAAATATTCATATTTATTTAGGTGATATTTTTCTATTGGCTACTGATAAGATTTTATCTCGTTATGGTGTCCGGAGGCGCCGGCGCATTGTCGTTAGTGTGGAGGTGGGAGGAGGAGGAAGGGGGGGGGCGTGCTCGAAGCTCTAGCAATAATTTATCAGGTTCCTAAGACATATTTTGTAGTTAGGTTCTATTGCACGAATTTTCGCGAACACTGCCGCTTGTTTCTAAATTTATTTCGTCGATAATTAGTCATTGATTGCTTCCTTTTTATTGTCGGTTTACAAGAGATACATATGTTTTTTTATTATATATTTTCATTGTTACGTTAAAATTTTGTATATGAGGCATTTATGTGCTGTACGAGGGACCGTTGCAATTGCAAAGTAATATATCGAAAAAAATAATGGCATAATTTTTTTTAGAACTAACGTAGAGATATTGTAGTCATTTCGTTTTACGTAGGTGTAAAGTTAAAATAAAAAGAATTTATTTTGGAGTGCGTCAGGTTGGGATAATGCAAAGTCTATGGAGAGCTGTGATCGTGATGGTTTATAAAAGGAGTCATATTTTTAAATAAATTTAAGATTTATTAAGTGATGGCTGGGAAGGGGATGGCAGGGGAGGGGAGAGGAGGAGGGGCGCTGGGGAAAGCGGGCGGGGCCTGCCCCGGCGTGGGCCGCATATCAACCACGCCGATCTATTTATCATATCAATTAAGCAATAACTATTATTTGATATAAAATAATAATGAAATGAATTTTTTAATTTTTAAAAATAACTATTTTAACCGAGTTGTTATCGATGTAGTTAGTGAATAACTGAATTCTCTATTGTCCACGATCATTTATATAGTTCTTTTGAACGGTGATCAAATCCTCATGATAGTTCAGATGAATTAATGTCATATCAAATGTGCACGCTTTGGATAACAGCCGACGAGGTGACGGGCAGATGTTTGGCACGGTCGGGCAAACGGATGTCAAATAATTAAAAAAAAAAAACAAAGTACTGTACAGTAAGATCTCTTTAATCAAAGTCAATTTAAGGTAGTGACAAAATTATTTACTAAGGTATAAACAACGAAATAATACAATATATATATATATATATATATATAACGATTATATAACAAATTATGTCCCAAATATTGTACGTCCAAGAGAGTTTTTAATTTAAAAAATATGCATTTATTTGTATCTATTACGGAAAAGTTACATATCACTTTTACGTCATGTACGTTTTATGTTCTATAATATGAAATTTACCCTTTAGACAATACACGACAATCCGACTAGGATCTTGTGACAATATTTGCCATTACAGAGGAATATTGTGATTTAATTTTGTCTGGCTAGATTTGTCGCACTATAGCATATCCTCGTAATTTTTGTATGTACCCCTCTTCACTTAAATGCCATTAGACAATTGATCTACATTTACTCGTAATTGCGTTCTGATTAAAACTAAGAGCCAAAAGAGGGAGAGAAAAAGAAATACAATAATAGAACACATGGTTACAATATTTAATCACTATTTCACTGCGGTTTTTTTCGTATGAAAGTTAACTCGCCAGGCGAGTCAGTGGTAGTGTTCAATGCCACATCTGAACGCGCCTCGCCGGTGTACACGAGCGTAAGGGACAAGCGTGCACAGAACAAGTCCTGCACACGTAAGCAGTCGCCTGTATAATTGGTGTACCTATGAATAAGTTACAGTTACCAGAGTTAGGATATACTCATTAGTCACAGCGCTGCGTAGTCAACGTCTCGCATGTCATACGATGCCAATTGAAAGTCTTAATGCTCAATTTTGCCAAATTTTACTTGCCGAGAATGTCTTGTCTAATTATTTTTTGTGAGTTTTTTTTATATTTTCGTTTTTGTATTAAATCGATGCCAGACGGAGAACGGCTCGAATGATTTGCTCAAGTGAGGAGCGTTACCTTTTGTTTTCGTTTCGCTCACATATCGACAGATAATTATTTGGCCAAATAAACTTTATATCGTTAGGAAAAATTTATAATGAGAAATTTTAATTATTATTTTAGAAAATGATTAATTTTATATTGAAGTTATTCGAATGGAATAGTTTGTGACGAATGCTCGAGATGCAATACGTTAATTTAGTGCCAAATGATATAAGTTAACTCGTAGCAATATATTGTATCCTAATTGTCTTGTGTAATTTCTCGCGTAGTGTTAGTGACCTATGAGGTTTTAAAGGTTTCTTTTACAAGACTATAATATATTTATACAGGGAAAGTGTTAGGTATGTATTGTTGTTTGGATATAAGAATGTTGTCACGGAAAATACTCATTGTGGCAGGGTGTAAAAATAAAGGTGAATGGCGTCAACTCGCGTTGTGCTTGATGTTGGACTCGAAAGATTTGGACAAGTGTTGTGGTATGACAGAACAACGAGCTGATTTTTATACAAATAATATATCTTGAAGGTTTTTTTTTTCTCCAAAAAAACAAAGTACTCATTATTTTTACACTCTGTTTTTGTAGCACTGAATGAGCAATGGAACAAGAGAATTTATTTACTCAAATAAGTTTTTTTTTTTATTATTTATAATATATTTTTTTTTGTACTAAACGTATACATTATTTTGCATTTTATGATTGTAATGGCAGCTGTCCATGTATTTCGGTGAATGATCAAATCGCTCACTGATTTAGGGTTTCATGAATAAATTAATAAATTATACATCGAACATGACACATTGGGCACAAATATTGATATAAATGATGCTGTAGCTTCCTTCGCTTGCTGTTTGTAGTTTTAAATCATGAAAGGCAGAAACTTCGTACGACTATAATTAATTAAAAACGGCTAAACTTACACCTACGGACTTATCTGTCAGAGTGAATGGACATATTCGGCTAAACCAGACCGGTTTATTGTAAATTTAGTCGTTTTCAGTTAAATATTTAGTTAGTAATGTCTCACGAAAGTTTTAATAATTGAATTCCTATGACTCGTTTGTTAGACGATCTTTGTGGAACCCTTGTTATAGAGTGTATATTTAGTATATTTTCACTGAGCAAAAATCTTGATAACTATTTGTAAGAACAACATCGATGCCGCTGTGCTATGGGGGACACAGTGTTGTGCCAAAATTATGTGCTAGTCTATGATAAAGAAACAAAATGTTGTTATCATTTTTCAGATTTTATTTAGTCCAGAATGTGTTTGTTCCTGTGCTGTGAAAATTATTTCCAACAAATCAACACTAGGTTTTATATTGTAAGGCAAATTGTAACACAATGTACTCGTGTCACATGAAACATTAAACATTTTTTACATAATAACAAACGAACAAATCGTAAATACGTAAAATTAGTAATTAAATTAAAAACTATTTGTTTTGTATAAAACGATTTAAATATGTATATTCCGTCACATGTTTAAAATAATTTAGTGTGCAATTGTTAGTGTATTGTGATATATTTTATATATCTATCTGAATAGACATTTTATTATCAATACTTTGTTCTATTTGGCATACGATTTTATGATAATAAGAGATTGTTTTATTCTATTGTAAGTTATACAAAATATTCACATTTAATAGATAATTCAAATTTATTTTTTTCGTTATAATTTATAGAGTTATATATTTTAAATAAAATTAAGTTTTATAAAAAAATATTTTGTCTAAAGCACATTTTGCAGTTTAGTCTACATGTTGTGTGATTTCTTATTTTATTATTGGTTCAAATGTCTACGTGAAAAAATAATTAATTTGTGATTTAAGTTTGTTAAAACATGGAAAATGGTTATACAGCCAAACATGGATAAGAGAGAAACTCGAATGAGAGAAACTTTTAAGCGATAAAAATATTGCGGTTCTTGAACTCAACGTTATCGAGTTTCGACTGTTCTATCCTAAATGTCAAATTGAGGCAACTATGAGGCATCTGTTTTGGAATTGTTAAAATAAAATCGTGTGCTAAATGGTTTTATACATTGTGTGGACAAAGGGAAAGGCTTGTAAGGGAATGCTAGTAACCAAGGTATCTCCAAGTTGTTGAGGCACGGATACGCTATCGATCTCAGAACAAAGGCGTAGGTTTATTGGAATAAGGTGGTGTTGATTTGTTGATATATTTATAATATTTATGTAATTGCACATAATAATTTAGCTTTGAGCTCGTGCAATAATATTCCAAATTGTTTATAAAAGAAAATGTTATAATTATTTCTAAATTGTTATATAAATATTTTTGTAAATCTTAAAAGACAAAGGCAACATGAATACTATTTTTGTTGTGCATTTATTCACAAATTTTATTAATAACTAGACCACAAACTCATTGTGGACTGTAATGTCTGCGTCTGTGAAAACATATTAATTAGGTACAGTAGATGATTTTATGTATTGCTGATATTGTGAGTCAATTTTAGTAATGGTTATTTCCTTTTATTAAGTTTAATTTACGATAATAAACAAATTAATATAAGATTGCTCAACCAAGATGCAACGCTAACTGCAATGTAGAGAGAGATGATTTTGTATTATGACCTTTTATATCGTTATTTATCTGATATTTCAGTTTATTCATTTGTGAGTTTGGCAGCACATGTTATAATCTTATGTTTATTCTTAAGAGAGGCCAAATGTTGACTTGCTTATGTGAGACTGTTTTGCCAAGATTCAGAAAGTATATTACCTACATTGTTTTAAAATAAATGCTTTTATATAAAGGGGTTTTCTTTTCTTTCTCCTTAAAATTCCATCTTTTCATTTTTTATTGCTTTAAGATGTAAGGCAATGTTTGTATTATTACAATAAAAATATTTAAAAAAAGAAATATGTTGTCTATAAACAATTTAACATTGTGAAGATTTTGTTAGAAAAATGGTAATCCTGTTTAAAACATGCATACAACAAATGGTTGAAGTAATAAATTATATGGGTATAAGTGTTTTATAAAAAACTTAATAAAATATTGGACTAAATTATCTGTTGCCTACTCATAGCTGCATGGCTTAGTTCCTTTGCCTGCTCTCTCGAGCGAATTATAAAAACAACAACAACAGAGTATATAAAAGAGCTGTCAAATTTCAAACAATTGTCAAATAAGTGACTAACCTATATTATATTTACATTTCTGTACCTATTGTACAGGTTTGGGTTATTCAATCTATTAGTATTTGTAAAATACTTAGTATATATATTTTTAAATCTGTATATATAATTTAAACTTAATTTTCACAAGTGTTATATCAAGGAATGAAATCTGTTTAAAGAAATTTACTATAACTGTAATATCTCCCGTGTCCCATACATTTTAAATATTTACTAAGATTAGAACAACAATTATTGTGCGATATTAGATGGCGTTTCCTCAACCTAATGCACAAAGAGGTACATACACTTTAATAAAGTTAATTTTGAAAAACTGAATGTTTCATTGACATGCAACTGTGAAATATTTAGTCCCACTCATCCTGAAGAAGCTTAGTTTAGTTATCTTTTTTATATTTAGTTTAAAATTAACATTTTAATTATTCTATGTAGAATTGACAAATAGAAAAATATTGGAAGAACTGCAGTTGAAGAAACAAATGCTACTGAAACAAGGTGCTGTGGCCCCACTGACAGCTAGCACAATTCCTCTGACTCAGCCCAGCCCAGTCAGCCAGTTGCCTATGTGTTCTATTCCACCTGTATCTGCAACTGCTGTAAGTATAAAGTACATTTTATATGCCACAAATATAAACTATGTTTATAAAGATTAAGGATTTGGATCAATATGTATTTGTGTAACATAAAGGTCAAATAGCATGTCCATGTGGAAGAAGAAATATAGAGGAGGTGACAAATGTGTCCTAGGACTGGGAAAATGGTTGTCGCTGCATATGTTATATTCTTTCTTTTAAAAATAAACACTCATTTTATTATTTTGCTACTTTATTTAGGTTATACAATTTCATAATATATAAAGTTTATCTTCCAGGGCTTTCCTCAATTACCAGAAGCAAATATTGTAAACACAAGCCATAGAGCAGCTCTTCAGCACGCCAACGCTAACTCCTGTGGCTTTTTTGTATCACAGGATTCTTCATTTGGCAACCAGATTTTGCCTGTACTACCAAGATTTGATACTAAGTAATTTTATTACAGTTTAAGTATAATGACTGCTTTATTAAAACTAAAAGTGCTTGAAGAATATTTGCAAGATCTTGTTGGTTTTACGAGGCCAAAAATACAGTATGAACAATATGAAACTCCATCACACATAGCAGCGGTTGCCTTACACACAATACAAGTTAGTACCAAACATATTCAACGTACAGACATATCTAATAAAAAAAGTAACATGTCTTTAGATATCTCATGAGAGATGTTACTCTTATTTATTACTGATTAATTTGATTGCAAAATATGTATTTTGAATGTCTACTCCATAGTTAATGTGGTTGTATCATTTTGGTTTGTGCCTTTTGTTTGAATAATGAAATTATGAAACATAACATATATACAAGAAAAGTAATAATCCTCTAAATTTTCGTTATTTCTCTTGTCTTGATAATTTGACATGTTGCATGCATTCTTTTGTGTTAATTTATTGATTTAAAAAAGCATGTTTTCCCAGGTTCGTTTTGAAGCATTAGAAAATCGATTAGTGCTTGATGCAGGTTGTGGACCAGGTGTATTGGCTATGGGTGCATCTTTACTGGGAGCCAGTCTTGTCACCGCTTTAGATATTGACGAGGATGCCATTAAAATAATCATGGAAAATATTGGTGACACTGAAACTACTAATGTTGAAGTAATACAGACAGATTTTTTAAATTGTAACACTTACAGGTAAATCAAATTTATATTGTTTTTAAATTTAGCCAAGCCTATTTGTACATTACATTTCTAATTATCCTTTTCTGTTTTTCAGATGGGAAAACTACTTTGACACAGTCTTAATGAACCCTCCATTTGGTACGAAGAATAATGTAGGAATGGACATGAAGTTTCTTCATATGGGCCTTGAACTCAGCTGTGACAGCGTATACTCACTACATAAATCTTCAACAAGGTATATTCCTCATTAGTTTCTTCAAAGCAAGAATGGCAGCACCCTTTGTTGTGTAGGAAAAAGTGTCTTTTTGTTGTTGTATTAAAGTATAAATTCCAACAGGTCACATATACAGAAGAAGGTTAAAGAGTGGGGTGTGAAAGGCGAGGTGATTGCAGAACTACGCTATGATTTGCCTGCAACGTACAAATTCCATAAACAAGCCTCACGCGATATCGCCGTCGACCTGTGGAAACTGAAACATCCTCATACATGACAATTACTGCGTTTATAAAATCTAATTGTGAATATGAAATGTCGTGGCATTTGTATACGAAAATTATTACTGTCCCTGTTTTGACAAGGAAAATGGGGATGATGGCAACATTCTCGTTGTCAGGAAATTTAAGATATCCTCCTGTCAAATTCTAAATAAAATCCTTGTGGGAATGGTGTTGTGCAGAGATCAAATAAATATTAATATAAATTCAACTTGTGATAATGTATTTTGAAAATTCCTTATAAAAAATTATCCGTTTTCATTATAAAAAAGATAAAACTTTTTGTAATAAAAACACAACAAATGCTGTTGTTTTTTAAAGATTATATGCGAGTTTTATTTCAAACTGATATTTGATACTCTCCCTTCATTCACCTCTAAACAGCGCGTGGCAACTGGTAAGACAGAAATAGTGAGCATTCATAGATTCATACACAAAATTCACCATATCACCACTCACCATCAGGTGGGCTTGTGGTCAAGCACTAATGTATTATAAAATAAAGTACTCGAAGCACTAAAGTGAGGTGGAGTGTTACAACGCATTCAGAGGCCTTTTCTGTGGTAAATTTCTTGATTTACATTGCAATATTTGCATAAAAAGTAAATCGAATAAAACCCTTTCTCTTACGTTTGTACTTTATTTCTTCGTTTTTAGTAAAATATAAGTAATAATATAAAATTTAATATTATTATAATAGTCGTGACGTTTTTAAAAATTTTTGTAACGGCAATAAAACACAATCTGGTGTTTTTTAATATTTTTTGTTTTAATTTGTTTTTGATAAACATAAAAAACAATTAACATTTCGACAAATGTTTGGATTTATTTTACATCTAATTTTGATATACACTATATTTTCCCGAATTTGGGGACAAATTTCATTGCACTGGTAACCATTGCGTCACGCACACTAAGACATTTATAAAATCGTCCAACGATTAAACGTAAAACTTGTGTGAAATACTCCGTAGGGGTATTATATCTAGATTGATCTAGATTGCAATTTTTAACATTCAATGCCATTGTAAATTCATGATGCCGCCACAAAATGGCAGGATACCCTTTCACTGTACATGGTTATCAAAAATAATTGGCCTGGACTCGTAGAATATCGTGATAAAATCTAAATCACAGTTTTAATTAATAACTTAAAACGAGTCGATAAATAAGACATTATCTTTAAAAACTTTTTTATAATAATAGCTATGTTGTTTACTTATAAAATTTATGATAAATATTGTAATTTCTGATCCCCAGTCCAATCGTCGGATGTTGTCGGCACTGGCGTTGGACTTTCTGACTGCGGGGATGCTTTAAAAGTGAACGGAGTTGTGGTTTGTACTTCCATTTGGAACTGTTGGAGTTCCATTTCAGATACAATAGAAAATATTTTATTTTTCGCCAACGCTTGTAGGTACGGTGAGAACTTCTTAACAGTATCGGAGATGTTTAAAAAGAAGCGATCTAATTCATCGTGTCCTCGGACTGGTTCAACGTTCTTTTCATCATCAAATGTAGATACATTTGGCGTTAATACAGGAGATGCGGATGATACTGACTGGGCCGCTTTCCTCTTTACTGCTTTTAGTTTCTTGTTACTTTTCTTTTGCCATGACTTATTGTTAATAACCTCGTCACTGTCATTATTAGCAAGAGGATCCTCGATGTTAATGTTGATGTAATTTTCTAAGGCTTCCGTCCCATAACTTACTTGGGCATTGTAAGACAGATCATCCTCGCTTGTAATTTCGACGGAATTTTTAGATTTCTTTTCCATGAAAAATGGAGCCACAAAAGCCATTTCTTTTTCATATTTCCATGGTTTAATACCTTTGGCTGCTTCGCCTCTATCTCTCTTATGTTTTAAAGCTCTTCTGAATGAATCTCTGAGACATTGCCATCGTTGTTTACAAGCAATAGCTGGAAAATAACATTTTCATTAATTTCATCATATTACATTTGTTTAGTTATCTTTTTTATATGAGAAGGCGGCAAATGAGGAAATGGGCGACTGAATTCGCCAAAATAGCAAAGCGACCGCTACTCATAGAAATCTGCAAGTGCAGTTGTGTTGCTTACTGATACTCCTTCGGTATGATACAACATAGATATATTTATAACTCCAATGGAGTCTATGTAATTGTCTAATCTAAAAGGAATGTCTCATATAAGTTATAAGTTTCATGTTTGATCGAGGTTTTACGAAATGTCTTTAGTCTGCGTGATGTAAATGTTTACCAGTATAATGAAACATTTTCCCAAATTCGGGAAATTATAGCATATAAAAAGTAAAATACACTCAAACATTTGTCAAAGTGTTTATTATTATTTTCTTTGGCAATTTAATAGTTGTAAGATTTGTTTTATTTTTATGTAAATATTGCATTGTAAATGACAACACTGGGAAAGTTTACCAAAAAAAGGCCTTTCAATTTTGATCCGTCCGTACGTTCCGTCTAGGGACCTACATTGTTATGTACAGACAAGGTTCAACCAAAGACATTTAAGTTGGTATAATTACGTATAAATGTATTTATATTATGTTGTATAATATATGATCTTAACATAACAGGTTTACTTCCACCTCCAATACGCTGATTAATTTTAAATATACAAAAGTAATATCTTACCAGATTGGTTTAATTGCTCCCCAATTTCATTCCATGCAATCTCTTTTTTAGCATTATCCATAGATCTTGGATGTTTTAAATTATATATAAATTCGTATTTGCGTACAGTTTCGATTAATTTCTCGTCATCCATCTTCCACGTATGGTTTATGCGAGTATACATATTGTAAACTGAGTGTCGATAGCAAAAACACAATAAACAACACGCAAGTGAAGAGTACCAACGGTTACTACGGTCGTCATAAGCGGTCGTGAGCCGTATGCCCACCGTTTCTCCGCCTGCGCGCACCGGTTTGGCAACGTCGCATGCCGGTGGCGTATCGGGCCGTATTGGCGCCAGCAAAATATCCTCGTCTCGCCGCCGCGACGCGACGAGGCCGCTCGATTATTGCCGCTCCGTGCATGCCTCGCGGTGGTGCTTGTCGCTCGTCGGTGTGATAACGGTGAAGTTAACAGACTCGTACTTTGTTTTCCAAGATATTCCAAGATTTTTTTGCTTGACATCTTAACTTCACAGGTCATAGTTCAACTTACGTGGGTATATCACCAATTGATTAAAATACATCATTTTTGATTTGCCACGCTATGTTATTGTTTCGTATAATCGATTTTGTGGTTAATGTTAGCGTTTGGTATGGTTACATATTACGTTGTAAAAATAATACAATGATTAAAACTTAGGAAGGTATTATATTTTTATTTATAATGATACAATCAGTCTTCATAAATAACAGCTGTAAACGAATACACATTTTAGCAAATTTCAATGGCATTGGCATCAGGGTTGTGTCGTCAACCTTGATACGCATACTAAGGCGTACCCCACCCGGTTTAGGCGGGTAGGGTCCGTCCGTAGACCGCGGCCACTTAGCCAACGCTCACCGCACCGTGTTACCGGCGAGCCCCGCGGTCCCAGCCCTGTCGAGAATTCTCGCGTGTTGTATGTACGCGGTCCTAGGTATACAAATACAATCTACGTAACGCAACCACGAATCAACACCCGTAACCTTGTAGACCCACGACGTTCAGTCTGAGACGAATCAATGCGGATACCAGACTACGTTACAATGGATACGTTACTTGAGTTGTTTTTATAAGAAATCACAATTTGCATACTTTTGAAATGTAATAAGATTGACTTGCATAGTATATAGTATAAGGATTATTTTATTCTAATGACCAATGGGACCAAAGAGTATATAAAATAAGAATGGGACGGGAAGAGAATCATGTATGTGGGAATATTATTCGTCGCCGAACTGAATGTTTTGAGCGAGTTTGATGGCGCCGGAGCAGTTAATGGTGACGGTGGAGCGGCGCATGTAGGCCTTCCATGCGTCGGAGCCGCACTCGCGCCCACCGCCTGTCGCCTTCTCGCCGCCGAAAGCGCCGCCCACCTCCGCGCCGTTCGTAGGGATGTTTACGTTCACGATGCCGCAGTCAGACCCGTGCGGACCGATCCACTGTAAACATATAAGCAATACGAATACTATGTTACAATGAACGCAATCTGACGTTTCCTTTTCTACAAAGATAATTTTATTGTTATTAAGGAAAGCTAATATTATACCCACAGGTGTATCTACAATAAATGTTGTTTGGTAAGTAACATTAAACCAAGTTCACCTTAAATACGTTGCCCATATTCTCAGTGAACAAGCTGGAAGAGAGACCCTGATCGACTTCGTTGTTGTATTTGATGCCGGTGTCAAGGTCGGGGATTTCGATGCAGTAGACGATGGGCGCGAAGCATTCGGTCTTCACTAGCGGCGAGTCATGCGCCAGACCTGTGATTATCGTCGGCTCCACGAAATATCCCGCCCGTTCGATAACCTACAAATGTTATATTTTGTTATTTAACACATTGCTTTGTCCTGTAAAATTTCAGATTTTATAAAGTAATGAGTTTGCCGTGTTTATGTTAGCAGTTTATTCCAGATTTCCTCATCACCTTGCCACCGAATTCTATCTTTCCTCCTTGTTTCAAGGCTTCTGCGACGGTCTTCTTATAGGCCTCCACAGCGGCCGCCGTGTGCAGCGGCCCTATCAGTGAATTCGCCTCCAAGGGATCTCCGATTTTGCTCACAACTCCAGCGAAAGATTTTGCCAATCTTGACACCACTTCTTTGTACAGCTATAATGATAAGTCAACAAAAATTTAATTATTTTCAAGAGACTGTGATATCATAAGTCCTAATATTTTTCTTATGTACCTTCTTATGTATAAACATCCTACGCGTGGTGGTGCACCTCTGCCCCGCGGTGCCGGCGCATGCGAACAACGCCGCCGACACCAGCAGGTCGACGTTAGCGTCTTCGTTCACCACAATTGCATTGTTGCCGCCCAGTTCCAATAGGTGGCGTCCGAACCTCTTCTGAACTTCCATGCCCACCTACAATAACATATTTTACAACGCGGCTGGGACATCTTTGACATTTTGTTTTATTATTCCACTTTATGTGGTGCATAACTAGCAGCGTAAACCCACAGTAAAGTTATTAAATTATTTTTTTCTCAATTCCACGATTTGATTTTAAGTATGTTAGTTTTTAATACTTACTTGTTGACCAACGGCAGTACTGCCAGTGAAAGAAACTAGTTTCATTCTCGGGTCTTGTACCAACTGTTGGCCGATGTCTTTCCCGCCAACACAAAGCGCCGCCACGGCCCCGGGGATATCATTCCTCTTGAGTACACTTTCCACTATCTTGGTGACCGCAACGGCGACCAATGGCGTGGTATCAGATGGTTTCCATACGCTGGTATCTCCGCAAATCTACAAAAATACAAGAAAGATTTCAATTTTAATTATGTTTACAACAATATGCGTTAAAATCTTACTTCTTGCTAGTATTATAAATGCAAATATTTGCATGGATGGATGGATGTTTGTTTGAAGGTATCTCCAGGCAGGCTAAAAGGATCTTGACGAAATTTGGCATACATTTAGAACATAGTCTGGAAGAACACATAGGCTACCAATTGTTTTTTTTTTTAATTCCGCGCGGACGAAGTCTCGGTTGACTACTAGTTAAGATATAAAAACAAAAAAGCGACACTATGGTATTTGTTTATACGTGTGTGTTTGTAAACGTAGATTACTTGCTACTTTATATTTTTATCATAAGAATATTTCTTATTAAGTATGTCAATACCAAATGTGAATGGAAAGTTTTTGTTTGTAGTTAATAAAAAGTCGTTGTACTTAGTATTTTACAAAAGCAATGCAATCGATAAATGTTTTTTTTTTATTTTAAACTATTCTGGGTGATATATTATTTTCCACCACCTTTTTTCATCTTCTAAGTAACACTGGTACATATAGGTAATTATGGCTTATTGCAACAATTTTGCAAAACCAAATATATAAAAGATGGTTTCGGTAAATATGTTCTCAAGTTCGTTTCCGTTGTGACTTTTACCTACATTTTTATTAGTTATCTAATGTCGCTAATGCAAATTTGGAGTAGGAAAAGTTTAGCAAAATATTTAGTTACCTAATAAATTCAAAAATTAAATTACAAGTGTTATTTATTTCAAGTCTTTAAAAAAAATCTTAATCATTGCATATTTATTAATGCAATGCACATATGCAAAAGCAATGAATATTACTGTATCTTGGTTTATTAATAAGAGAGATATTTTGTTGGATTTTAAGATATCTTAAACAATCATTGGCTAAACTGTTCTTCCAGTGGACCTTCAGATAAATATTGAATTAATAGAAATCCTATCAGTCATCGTAATACTTGTCAGGCCAATTCCATTAAATAACACTATCAGACGTTTGTATTTATCAAGAGATACGCAATATTTAATTAGGTTAAAATATGTAAACACGCAGAAATGACAATGTTAAATGCGAACATATTACGTAAATAACCAATTATATTAAGACCAAAGAGTCATTCAAACATACAAATCGAATATCTGGGTGAGAAAATAACCTTCATATGTTTTAAATACGCGAGTGGATTCTTATTGTTATCTTTTAATTTACCTACAATAGGACATAATAAAGATTTATTAGTAAAACTTAAAACTGTTATAATGAAGGCATAGGTTTTATAATCTATATTCTTACCATAGCAATAGCGCTGTTCCATCCAAATACGGCTACTGGGAAATTGAACGCTGTTATGATACCAATGGCGCCAAGTGGGTTCCATTTCTCTATCAGCATGTGTCCCGGACGCTCCGAAGGGAACACGGTTCCCGGCAGAGACCGAGAAAGGCCCAATGCCAAATCACACACGTGGATATACTCCACTACTTCGCCAACAGCCTCGGGAAGAATTTTCCCTAGTGGAACGAGTACATTTTTAATTATTACGTCATTTGATAATGTCCGTAGTTATTATTCTCGACGTCTTTTGTATCATTAAACAGATAAAGTTGTTTATTGTGTTATTATGATTATTGTAAAACCCAAATTTCTCGAAACTGCACTGTTTTTTTTTTATAAAAACAGCGTTGTGTACCAAAACAACAATGATTAAAAAGCCATCTTTAACACAGGAATGTAAGTAAGGCAGTAGAGGCTGCTGGAGAAATTATTTCAAATTATACGTCAATGTTATGGAAGTTCATTCAACCGATATGCTAATATCAAAAGATAATAATATAACACAATTTGTTATCTGGTAACTCACTTGGTGGTACATTAAGGATACTTTATTTGTTTTTACATCATGTTAAACGACGTATTTTTATTTAGTGTCAACACGACAGAGGTCGTACCATTATTAATAAATATAGAAAAGTAGTAAATAGCTAAGCCAGTCTAGTCATTTGGAGGATAATTAATTTTAAACTGTACCCATTTCCAAGGAGACCAACTGTCCCAATGGCTGTAGTTTTTCCCTTAGTGCATCTCCGATTTGTCTGACTATTTCCCCTCTGGCGGGCGCGGGCAGGTCCGCCCAAGAGTGCCAGGCATCCTGCGCGGCCGCTGCACAAGCCTCGTAGTCAGATGCACTTGCTCCTTGAACTTCGGCTATCACTTTACCATTAGCCGGACTGATTGACTGGATTACCTGATTGAACATAGACATAGATAATAAACTTTGCTGGAAGGGAATGTCAACAAAGACGATTTTCTTATATTAGTTTATTAGTAAAAATAAATAAGTTGACCTATAATTCCTTATAATGTTGAAACTAAAACGTTATATAAAGCTAAATTTTATTACATTTTATCGTAGATTTAGATAGTTTAAGACAATAGAAACCCTATTCGCACCAGATGTGTAAATTTAAGTTCCACATACAAGGTACACTTGGTCAAATAAACCATGTGTAATTGAACCACACGTAACATACCTATTATCATGATGAAATCCATTTCTATTCTGGATAGAACATACTTGTAATAAATATTAGTATTGACAAATCTAACACGAATGGAAAAATACCAAATTTAATCAAATAAATAAATGTAATAAGAATCAGCTTGTAAATTATTATTTTATCCTACCAATTATTGCCTCTGTATAAAAATGTTTCACTTACCTGGCCATTAGCATTCCATTTTCCATTAAAAACACCAACATTCTTCTTCTCCAAGCCCAAATCTTTTAAGAAAGAATATTTGGGATCGTCAATCAAGTAGGCAGACATGTTACGGGATAATGGCAGCTTTAAACGCAGAGTAAAAACAGTGCGGCAAAGTAAACGACTCATCGGTCTAGTTGTAACGGAGTTGTGGAAAGATATGACTTATTTTCCATTCAGAACTGTATAAACAAGCTTTAATTTATGTTATCACTTGACTAACGAACTATCTGTACCTCCACGTATGTACTATCGGTAGAATTATTTGATTATATTGTTGCTGGGTAAGAATTGACAATTTTATTTACAATTCAACCTATCGAGAAAATTACACTATTTTAAAACTAAGCAGTCGCTATCTAGGTCTAAAGGCGTGCAGTATTTTTAATAAAAAATAACTACGTATTCCATATAAAGCTTGCAAAGCGAGTTTGCAACATGCACTATAACAGGTTTTGCGTAGTAATTTAGCACAGTACTCTGTGCCAGCTAAAGTCAATGCGGAAATGCACTACGTAAAGGTCTGATGGCTAATTTTTTTTTCTTTAAATGAAAAAAAATTATTTGTATTGTTCATTATAATACTAGTGCAGTTTGGTTTTATGCTTTAGACTTTAACTTGCCCGAAACTTTATCGAACACGCGTAAAAAATGGTAGACTTCGATTGTGTACTTTTTTGCCAACACTAGTCCGCGCGACAATATTTTTATGAGAAGTGCATTATGCTGAATATATAAAGTTTAAAAAAGGGATAAGGAATGTTCAGGAATAGAATTTTGTCTAACGTAAAGAATTAAAAAAAATGCATGATCAACTATGACGCTAGAGGGCACCCGGGCGGTCCCAATAAATATTGAAATTTGGGATCTGTAAAATTAACTCCTGTTTAATTTCCATAATGTAAAAAGACCTTATCTATTTAACTAATACTGTAATCTTATTAATATTACTTGGCTATTTTTTTCAATTCCGCGCGGACGGACTTTGGTTCACAGCTGGTAAATAAATAAGAAACGATTCGTAATAAATAATTTTACTTAAAATAACCATTGTACTGCTGTAGAATAGGAATTGCCTAATATTTTGCTAACTAAAACCATTTTTTTGTCACATTATTGTACATAAACTATCACTAGTTTCTTCCGTTTTCCCCTCTCTCATTTCTTTGGCTTTAAGCGCAAGATAAGTATTTTCATCTCTCTTGGCCATCCACTCAGGCAATGGCTTGTCCCAGTCAGCGGGTGGTGCATCGCGTTTCTTCCATGTATCATTTCTATAGTGAGCCCTCAACCTCTCCAAACGTCGTTGTTTTTCGCTTTCTATTACAGCTACCTGTAACATAAAAAAGTTTAAAACTTCTTGAACATCTATGTGGCTTAAAACTTGGCAAAAGTCACTGTGCACATTACAATTTTATAATTTATCTTACCGCAGCTTTTACGTCTTTACTATTCTCCCATTTGCAGCAATTGTCATAGTCTCTTTTCCATTGTTTGCAATCTAGTAGTTCACCGAATATAAAATACTGATGGAATCTGCCCCGGAAACTTGTACATTCTTTGTACTCATCTTTGTACACTTCACAATCTCTTATCTGTACAATTAGAAAAAAAGGCAAAGAACAGAAGAAATTAGTTATACAATAAAAATTTTATAAGCAAACAATAAAAAAATTGAAGCTTCTAATACAGGGAAGTAAAAAGCAGCAAAAAGTAAACTATATTGTACAGGTCATTTTTATATTTTTTTACCATACTATTTCATGATCTATTTTTTAAGACTAAAACAAATAATTACAGGGAGATAAAGGTTTAGGTTCTCTTGCATAAGAATTTTAGAATAATAAAAAAGTACCAGCCACTTTTCATCTGGCCTTATTGTTGGTTCCGCGGACTCGGATGATGTGTTTCCTGGATCTGTTTTGTCTGCAACTGCTTGCGACATTATGGGAAGGTATAATTTTTACACAGTTTACTCTTTTGCCAATGTTACTTTATACAGAAACTTGCGTAACTCAAGGAAATTATTTTTGATTTAATTTTCATGGAATTAGTCGGACAGTGTACATTTTTCAATTATGATTTATATCATTAGTTTATATTTTATTCACTTAAAATAGTTGCCACCGTATAATATGTAAAATATTAACATTACATTAAATTATAATTCTAACCTAAAAATCCATGCCAGGGTCAAAATGACAAATTTAAAATTTGACATTGACAATCAGCTGGTTATTCGATTTAGTTTTTTCTTCAACGATTAGCGAAATCTTTGACGACTTAATTATTATTAAAATTCCGAATGTGATCTATAAAGAATTTATTATCTTACAGCTATTATACATTTAATTTTCATGCAGAGCATTTACGGCATATATTCGAAAGATTGTAAGAAAAAAAATTAAAAATTTCTTCCACCAACGATTAGAATCTAAATCAAAAATTTTATATACTCTTTGATCTAAATTATATAAGCTGTGCAATATTGACATTTGTATTTTATTTTCCACTTAAAGTTTTATTTACATTTTTAACTTATCTGATTTTAGTATTAAAAGTCGTGGCCTTTGTACCGACTTTACACTTTATAGTAAAAAGTAATAAAAACCTATAACTTTGATATACTTCGTGAATCGTGAATATTCATTTCAACATGTCGCTCAATAAATTAGTTGGAAGCGATTGTGGTGGCAATAACTCTCTTGTTAAATTATCAAACATTGTCAGTCGAGATGCTTCTATTTCGCAACAAATCTCACAATCTGATAGATTAGTGAATGAATTCTTAGCCCAAAATACTCAAGTACCACAAACATTTAATATGAACACTTTGCTTAACAGTGTACATGAAGTTGAGAGTTCAAAACAACAAACTATTCCTCACCTTAACCCAAATCAAATGCGAACAGTCAGTTCCAATATACATTCGCCTTGGTTACCAGGGCCATCATCATCTTACATGCCTCCAACAGGTATGTTACATACATTCCAGGCCCCTTTTCCATCTTCATCAAGACAACAAATGCTACCAAATGTCAGTATCCAATACATGGATGAATCAGAATTTAAAAATGTTAAAGACAGTGATGTGCGAGCAAAAGCTCAGGAATACATTGAAACAGTTGATGATGAACAAGCATATAATCAATTTATGTCATTTATGAAACGCATAAGTGCTGGAGAGTTAAATCTCGGGGAATCTGATCAAGATCAAAGGACAATGGGTAAAGACAAAATAATTGATGAAATGGCAGAAAAATATAAAGATGAATGGGCTAAATTAAGTGATATGACTGGTGATTGGAAATTATCAAACAGTGATGGTATTCCAGAAGAATATACATTTACGGATGGCAATGTCATGTTAGAAAACAAAAGTGCCTTTGAACTTGGTAAAGAAAAATTAAAAATGGGTGATATACCAGGGGCTGTCCTTTGTTTTGAAGCTGCAGTGCAGCAACAACCTGAATCAGCTGAAGCATGGTTTTATTTGGGAACAACTCAAGCAGAGAATGAACAAGATCCCTTGGCCATTACGGCATTAAAAAAATCTCTTTCAATCGATCCAAGACAATTAGAAGCTTACATCACTTTAGCAGCAGCTTACACTAATGAAGATATGCCTAAATTTGCATTTGTTGCTTTATCTAACTGGTTGAATGCAAGTCCGAAATATAGTGATCTATTGCCCAGAGATGTCGAAATTCAGAATTTAGACTTAAAAGAATTAGAGAACCATGTGAAATCATTATATTTAAGAGCAGCACAGTTGAACCCCTCAGAAATAGATCCTGATGTTCAAAATGCTCTTGGCGTTATTTTTAACATCAGTCAGGAATATGATAAAGCAGTAGATTGTTTTAAAACAGCTTTGATGGTGTCTAATGAGAATGCCAAATTATGGAACAGACTTGGTGCCACTCTGGCTAACAGTAATAGATCAGAAGAAGCAGTTAATGCATATCATGAAGCTCTTAATTTAGAGCCTGGTTTCATAAGAGCTAGATATAATGTTGGTGTAACTTGCATGAACTTAGGTGCACATAAACAAGCCGCTGAGCATTTTCTTGTTGCCCTAAACCAACAAAATAAGGCAAAGAACTTGCATCAGGACACATCAACATCTAATATTGGATCATCAACTATTTGGTCAACATTAAGAATGGTTTGTTCTTTCATGGGAAATCATGAAGCAGCAAGTTTAGTGGATGACAGGAAATTGGATGAACTTAACAAACATTTTGAATTGGATGCTTGAGGTGATGACTTATGTAATTTAAATAATGGGTTTGTTTATAGGGGAAAGTACAGGTTTAAGAATTAAAGTGACAACAAAAGGTTTATATTATGATTGTTATAAGGTGCTAATTAATAAGAATTTTTTATTCAAGGTTTTTAATTAAAATGTGGTAAAAACATAGATATTGATATTTAACCATTTAACACTTTCTTATTTTTTAATAAAATGGTGATAATAAAGTCATTTAGTGGGCTATTTAGGGAACTATACATAAAAATAAAATGTCTGTAAAAACACTTGTTCTTTTACAATCCTTAATTAGTATTATGTCACTTAAAATATTATTGAATATTTGTCAACTGATTGCATGCAGGTAACTGCAACTACTATCAGTTAGGGGACAACCTTGAGGATGGTTGTTATAAAACCAACAAGGTTTTATTTGTACCCTTATAGATAAACTTTTATTTTTGTGTATTTTCATAGATTTCATAATGTCTTCAACAGTTTTTGGATGTCTCAATTGAACTTTTCCTTTTTGGACTTTAAAAATATGGTGGTTATTCTTTAATAGTGTTTGCAATCCTCCACATTCTGCTTTCAAAGCTTTTAAAATGTCTCCTGGTATTTGATCGACAAGGTCCCCAATAGGTAGTTCTTTTCCTGGGTTCCATTTATCCTGAAAATTGCATCCATCTAAGAGAAAGTTTGTTATTTTATCAACAACAGTTTTTATAACTGATTTCTCAATTTGGGTGCAATTTTTTACTTTCTCTATTGGGTTTCTGGCTTTAAAATTATTGCCATTATTTGTGTTCTCAAACTCTTTACCGTTATTTATTATTATCTCTAAAACTTTTTTGTTGTATGTTTCATATTGATCATTATCATATTTCCTGGTCCTACCAATGAGGCAAATTCTTTTTGTACTTGGTATTTTAAGTCTATCTATTTCAGTATTGAACCCACAATCTTCACATAGTTTGTGGATATAATCTAAATATTCATTATATTGACTTTTTGATGAATTTTGTCTTTGATACTTTGTACCATCAAAATTATAGGCACAGCATGGAAGTAAAAAGAAGTTGCAATTGTAAGAACATCTTAATGCCATAACTGGTATCCAAGGTGTGAGTTCATCAGAATGGTTTCCTATTATCCAATCAAATTCTGTGAAGTCATGAATGTTTTCTGGTGTTACAGTTTTTTCCTGAAATTAATCATTATTTATTTTTTGTATAAAGCATAAAGAGCTGTATGTAAATTACTTACTTCAAGTTTTATCTCCGGATCATACATGTTCCAAATATTTCTTTTTCGTACATCTACTCCCAATCCTTTATGCCCCTCTTTTGTCAAAATATATACAAGCAAGCCGTTCCCACAGCCAATGTCTACAAATCTTACTGGTTTATTAGATGAATTAGCATTAGTATTCTCCCACAGCAGGAGCAAGTAAGTGGCTATAGCAACATCCTCAAACACAAATTTGGTAGGATCAGTGCTCTCTGGCCAAATCTACAAGTAATATTGTATTATAACTATACTTAAAAGCAATTGTAGTTACATTAATTAATAATTTTTTAACATTTAAAACGATAAATTCCTGTAGAGTTTGGTTTTAAGTTTACATTTAAAAAAAAGACAAAATAGTTTATAATTACCTTAACCATGGCCTTCCCATATTTCAGTTTTAAACTGTTATATCTAGTGTAATATTTATCATTTGGTACAAGTGCCAGAGAATCTTTAATTGTTCCTGATATATTATTATTGGTAACTAAATCTTGATCCATCCATCTAATAATTTGTGGTAATACATTAAATCGAAGCCATTTCTGGGACTTAGAATTTTCATCTGTGAGCAATATTAATTTTTTAATTACATATTAAATAGTACAACTAAATATCTAAAATATTAAACTGAAACTAACCATTACATCCAATAATTAATATATCCTCATTGATTAGCTGAAAGCTATAAGTAAAATTTGGGCATAGACTTTGATTGTACTCTTTAGGAGTCACATCATAAAATGTTGCAGTCGCTTTATCCTTTTCTAAACAGACTAATTGAAAACCATGACTATCTGTATAATTTTTGGGTAATAATTCTAATAAAATAATTTCCACAAAGTTATTCTGTCCTTCCACAGTATTCTTTTCATCAAGAGGCTTGAGGCTTGTTTTCAGAAAGAAATCTTGCATAAAACTAAGCACTTCGTTTTCATTCTTTAAATACAAATCGCTTATAGCAATATCATGGTTATATCGATCGTCTACATCTTGGCAAATATGTTTAGAAAGCAAATTACTACCCCATAATCTTTTATTTATAACATGAGGTTTATCTACTAGTATATTAATCGCCTGCCAAAAAGAAACCGCATTAGGAGAGTCCATGTTCGAGTTAAAATATTATTTATTGCTGTTTCACATGTTTTGAATTGGGAAAGTGAAAAGAATTGCTAAACTGTCCAATACACACATGTCTTGTATTTGTTGTGAATATGACACACTGACATTGATGTGGCAGTTGACACTGTCATCTTTCTTTTTTAATTTTAAGTCTTGGCAGAGGAGTAACTACACAAAACATGCAGAGAATCCAGAAGAAAACATTGTTTCAAAAAACGTTTTATTTACGATTTAATCCAAATCCAAAGTCCATAAAAAGGACTAATTACCAAAATTTAGTTTTTAAAGTCTCTAAGGAAAGAATTAATGGAGAGAAAATGAGGTGGTAGTTAAAAAATGTTAGAATCGTGGAGAAATGACTAGAGTTTGGATTTGATTTATTTACTCTATGGCAAATATGTCAGTGTCAATTTGCAAATGTCAAAAGCTGCTTGCACAGTTTTGAACGATTTTGTATCGTCAAAAATTAAAATAATAAACATTACGAATATTTGTAGTTTTAGTATAATTGTTCTGACGCATGATAGTGTATAAACAGTTACGGGTTTTGTTAGTTAATTCACAAAATTTTTTACCTGTTTATGTAGGTAATGTCATACACTGAGCTTGAACATGGATACCAAGGCTTGCGACAAGCTTCTCAGCCACAGTTTTACGTCGAAAATGATGGAAATCTCGTTCCAATAAGATCACCTGTAAGCAATTCATCACTTTCTTTTCAATATTTATTATTGCTTAAAAACTAGGAATGTCAATGTGAGATGTTGCAAATTTTTTACATTATTATTAGAGAAAATGTTTGAAGCACTTTAGTTAATTCAATACAAAATAAAGAGCTTAAAGTTTTTATTCATCTAAAAAATTTAATGCTAGAAATAGTATAAGTGTGAATACTTCTTAATCTGTGCTACAATCATACACAAACAAACATAAATATCTTAAATAAATATTAGCAGTCCATTAGTACTCTGAGTCATGTTAAGAATGCTGAATTATTTTGAACTAGTAAATTAATTTTGTTCATAACTGTTTATTACAGCTATATAATAGTAGTTATCATAAACATATAGAGTGAGGATTTATAACTAACACTGTATGACAATGACAAGTGAGGTAATGTATGTTAATTTGTCAAGCTTATCTTAGTTATCATGTACAAAGTGACAGGGACCAATCACAAAGTAGTACTATTGTTGCTATCATCATAGAAATTGATAAGTGTATTAGAAGTGATAATTACAATAATATAGTGAGTTGTGATGGAGTGGCAATGGCTGAAAGACTGGTGGCGGCTTAAAAGATGGAGGAACAAAAAAAAAGAACAAAATGGAGATGACTTTTGTTTTTGTGATGATTGTTTACCTGATGTGAGATAACAATACTGCTTTTGTTTTTCTATTTTTGATTATTAATACAATTTAACACTGAAACATTGTATTGTAAAATATTTGTGATATGTAATGTCTTTATCTTTTTAAAAAGAAATTATGATTATTTTATCATAGTAGGTTAAAGAATACAATTGTAAATAATTTATTTAATAACATTTATTTACTCAATAATAACATAATTTATTTCATTTCTGTAGTAGAAATTGCACAAATTCTGTATAAAAAAAAAACTAAAAAATTTTTATACAAATAATCATCTTAACTGAAGTAAAAACTTGGTGCTTAAATAATTGTGAATTATGAAAGATTTAATTTATTTGGTTTAAGAAATGATGCATAATTAGTTTGTATCATTAAAGAGCAGTATAAAAGTGTGGGTTTCCTCTTATTTTTTTCTAAACATTTTCCCTAAGTGACCTTGAGATTGAGACCAAGTTGATTGGCAGTATCTTTATATAAGCTTTGTTACAGGGCGAGTTGGAGCTGTGTGAGTCTCCTGAGGCGCAGTGCGATGGCGGCAAGAAGGTGGCGGTGGGCGTCTGCGCCATGGCCAAGAAGTCGCAGTCGAAGCCCATGAAGGAAATACTAACACGTCTCGATGAGTTTGAATACATCAAGATGATAGTTTTCCCTGAGGAGGTTATCCTTAAGGTTCTGCACACTATCTAACCTCAGTAGTGGAATAAAATATCTTAACAGGGGAATGGCTTTTTAATTTAAATTATTTTATTAATTTTAAAAGGCCTACAACGAATTGTAATGGAAATGCCTATTTTGTTTCACTACTTTACTATTTTGAGTTATTTCACTATTAACCCGGTGTTAAAGTGTTTGAGACTACACATGTCCACACTTCATCTGCGGCACATCACTGCTTGCATGTTATAAAATGCCTAATTCCCATTAGAGCTATGTCTCATATTTAACTCTAAATCATTGTAACTTCGAAAGTTTTTATAGATTTTTCTAGATGAATTACAATATATGAGTTTATTGCAGAAACCCGTTGAGGAATGGCCGATCTGTGATTGCTTAATCTCTTTTCACTCTAAAGGCTTCCCGCTTGATAAAGCCATTCAATATGAAAAGTTAAGGAAGCCATATGTTATAAACAACTTGCATATGCAATATGATATACAGGTAATATAATTTTTTTGCAGACATTATAGCTTTTATTTACATACTAGCGGCCACCCGCGCGGTATGAAAAATAAAAATAATTACTAGCCTATGTATACTTTAACAGTGGTAGAGCCCGCTTTAACATCTTCGAAATAATTGGCCCGGTTCGCCCTGTGATATACCACGACCACACAGAAGTGAAGTGGAAGCAAATCCGTGTTTCGTCTCATACGTGTGCGTCCACGTGGCCTAATTTAGTCCTCTTTCCCTTCCCACTCTTTTTCTTATAAGGAAAAGATGGGATGTGGAAGTGGACTTTCCGGATGAGATGATGCAAGGGAAGGGATAACATTTTCTTTCTGTGCATCCTGTCCTCCGTCGATTAAAAGTAGGCAACGCATATGCAATTGCGTATGTCTATGGGCAACGGTCACTCCGCTATTTCAGTGATTACAGGTGGCCGCTCGCTCGTTTGCCACTTTATGATAATAAAAAAAGCGTTCTAGGCTATGTTCTAAATGTATGCCAAATTTCATAGAGAGCCTTTGAGGGGTTCTGGAGAAATCTTCTAACAAACATCCATCCATTAAATTTATGATTACTTCCTTATTTACAGGATCGTAGAAAAGTGTACGCAATATTAGAAGGTGAAGGTATAGAGATACCAAGATATGCAGTTTTAGATAGAGATTCACCGGACCCAAAGCGTACGTTACATTGTTCTGGACCTTTCTAATGATGTATCGTATTTGTAACTTGAGTGGTAATATTGTCGTTTGTTGTAGACCATGAGTTAGTGGAATCAGAGGATCACGTGGAAGTGAACGGTGTTGTGTTCAATAAACCCTTCGTGGAAAAGCCGGTGTCGGCGGAAGACCACAATATTTACATTTACTACCCGACATCGGCAGGAGGTGGCAGTCAACGTCTGTTTAGAAAAGTACGAGAATATTTTATATAATAATTCGCATTTTTTTTTAAGTCAGAGTATAGTTCATGTGTTTTAATTTTGCAGATTGGTAGTCGCAGCAGTATTTATTCTCCGGAATCTAGAGTAAGGAAAACTGGTTCGTTTATATATGAAGATTTTATGCCGACGGATGGTGAGTAAAATAAATAATGGACCAAATTTGACTTTATTGAAATTGTGAAATGTGCAGAAAGGACATAAAAATGTTGGTTATAGTATTAAAAATCCTAATGATGTAGGAATATTACGCACGTTCGTAAGAGTTACAATGTTTTCCCCTCTAGGTTGCATCGTAAATAACACGCACACAAAGCAACTGACATATGAAACAAATAATTCAATGTTGGTTATTTTGAAATTCAACATGCAAGTCTATATAGAAATCATTTCGACGAATGCAACACATTTTACGGTCCGGAGTATTTCTTTTGTAAGAAATTGATTGAAATTATAATTTAAATCAGGCACAGATGTGAAAGTATACACGGTGGGTCCGGATTATGCGCATGCTGAGGCTCGGAAGAGTCCAGCTCTGGACGGTAAGGTGGAGCGAGACTCTGAAGGCAAGGAGATCAGATACCCCGTTATATTATCTAATCAAGAGAAGCTGATATCTCGCAAAGTATGCTTGGCCTTCAAGCAAACTGTCTGCGGCTTCGATTTATTGAGGTAAGTCCAAAGTAGTTAAAGTAGCGCTTTCGTAGGAATCATCTTTAGTGTTAGAGGTGTGTCGTTTGCGAAGTTTAACCTACAAAAGTTGAATATGTAATTTATACAGTAAATGTTTGATATTTAAAAGATCGGTGGCTGGTTGTTACTAAAATAAGAAAGGTATGTAATTGTACAGATTTTAGTTATTTTAGATTCGGCAAAAAGTATTCAGTTTTGATTTTATATTTAATGGGGAGTGTAGTACACGAACAATTTTTTTATAATCTTTAGGACGATATTACACATCAAGTGTGAATATCGTATAAACAAAATGTTGTATTAAAAATAACTGAAGTATCAGTGTCATAACATGTAAAAGTAAAGACCGTATGACGCAAGACACTTGGCTGAAACCCAAATGCTTGTACATTGTAAATCGCTTGAGATAACTAAAAGCAACCTTGACTATGAATATTTGTCGACATTTCATGGAAAGATAATGTGTTTTTAATTATGTCATATATATCATCACCTTTATAAATTATTAGTCAAAAGCGTTAAATCTACATTCGCCTATAAATTATAAGGTATTAATTCTTCCTTTAAAAAAAAACGGAAGGCGACTGTCTGAGTTAGGTTAGGTTAAAAAACTCTGGTAACAAAAGGACTTTTTTTAATTCCTAAAATACGATTAAAAATCGACATGATGATACAAAATTTATTACCGAAAAGATACTACGTATACTATATCGTCTAAAGGAAATTGTTTTTTTTTTCAACTAAGCTCTCTCGTATTCAGGGCTAACGGCAAGTCGTTCGTATGCGACGTGAACGGTTTCTCGTTTGTGAAGAACTCGAACAAGTACTACGACGATTGCGCCAAGATTTTGGGCAACATGATCCTACGGGAGCTGGCACCGACGCTACACATACCTTGGTCGGTGCCCTTCCAGCTGGACGATCCACCTATCGTACCCACCACCTTCGGCAAGATGATGGAGCTGCGCTGCGTCGTCGGCGTCATCAGGCACGGCGATCGCACCCCAAAACAGAAGATGAAAGTCGAAGTTCGACATCCAAGGTCTACAGTCTATTCTATTTGTAGCATACCTAGTATAAAACATATTATTATTAAATAACTGGTATATTAACTTTTGTATACAATTTCAAACTGTAATATTAAAATTTATATCTTAATCTTAATAAATTTCGTCATAGTTTAAATTGATAACATAGCACAGAAAGGGATGAGATGCCTAAATAACCATCAACCTTTTTTCTAAATGATTGAACTAGCGCTGTACCTCTTTTGTTTGTAGATTCTTTGAAATATTCGAGAAATACGAGGGTTTCAAGCGTGGGCACGTGAAGCTGAAACGTCCTAAGCAGCTGCAGGAGATCCTGGATATCTCGCGCGCGCTGCTCGCCGACATACACACGCGGCACGCTGACCCAGAGATTGAGGAGAAGCAGGGCAAGCTGGAACAGCTCAAGAGCGTACTCGAAATGTACGTCTAAATTAATATAACTTTCATATATAACTAGCTGTCCCTCGTGACTATTCTCGCGCGGAATTATAAAAAAAAATGTTAATTTTTTATAATTGTTAGACTAGGTTTTTCATTTGTGCTAAATTTCAGCGAAATCCGTTTACCCGTTCTAGAGATACGTAATAATAAAAAATTATCCATCCATACATCTAACCATTCGCATTTATAATATTAGTAAGATTTAAGTTCAATTTCAGGGGAAAAAATTATAATTATTTCCAAGGAAGGTAGTATTTGTTCTATGATAGATTTTTTTTTAGGTACGGTCACTTCTCAGGCATCAATCGGAAGGTGCAGATGAAGTACCAGCCGCGCGGGAGACCACGGGGCTCCAGCTCCGACGACGGTAACGCGCCCGCCGCGCACGGTCCGCATGCTATGCTTCTTTCTCTCTCTCACCCACACTCACCGTCAAACAGAACATATTGTTATCTCTCTCACTCTCTTTGAAAAATAGAGACAACAATATGTACGTCAGCGGTGTTTCGAGGTTAACACCGACACACGTTTTACCATAAAACAAACATATTTGAAACAATTTTAATTATGTTTCTTTTAAATCATATAATTATTTTATGCTTTTTCTTAAATATTTGTTTAGAATTAGTTGACCTCAATTTTGAAAACCATTGTTCGCTTCAAATTTTCGTTCCTTTTCCGCCATATCTGTTTCTATGTTTGTCAGTGTGATATAGCGTGATCAGCTTACAGCATGTCAACAGTGCATAACAATACAAAGGAGCTTTTCCAAATTTGTTTCTAGTTGCTAATAACTTTGCGTTTAAAGATTGTTACAAGAAAAACATTACAATATGTATATAACTCGATAGTAGATGTGTACATTAGGTTTTGTTGCAGCAGGCAGCGGGTGCGGGGGTGCGGGTGGGGGCGGGGGCGGGGGCGGGGGCGAGCCTTCACTGGTGCTCATCCTGAAGTGGGGGGGCGAGCTGACCCCCGCCGGCCGCATACAGGCCGAGGAGCTCGGCCGCATGTTCCGCTGCATGTACCCCGGCGGACAGGGCAGGCATATACCTGGTGAGACATATACAAAATTACACAAACTGTTTATATTTCAAAAATAATATCATCATCATCAGCTCATTATACATCTCCACCGAGGGGCTCGGAGCCTACCCTAAGATAGGAGGGGGAAAAATAGAATTATATAAATATATTTTTCATGTTTCCAGGTGAAGGAAGTACACAAGGATTAGGCTTGCTTCGCCTACATTCAACGTTTCGACACGATCTCAAGATATACGCTTCAGACGAGGGTCGCGTGCAGATGACGGCGGCCGCCTTCGCTAAAGGCCTGCTGGCGCTGGAAGGCGAGCTGACCCCCATCTTGGTGCAGATGGTCAAGTCCGCCAACACCAATGGCTTACTCGATAATGATTGTGATTCATCTAAAGTACAAAACATGTAAGTGTTAGAAGTAACTTTTACCAGCGAAAGGGCTTTTGAAAAGACGTATGTAATTTTTTTATCTATTACCAGAACAAGTAGAACAATAAATATAATGTATAGGGCCAAGGCTCGGCTCCACGAGGCGATGCAGGTGGACCGCGAGTTCACGGAGGAGGACCGAGCGCGCATCAACCCGTGCTCCTCGCTCAGCATCAGCGCGGCCATGCAGCTGGTCAGCAACCCGGTGCGCTGCTGCGCCCACGTGCACGCGCTCATACAGCGCCTCGTGCACATCGTGCTCGCCAAACGCGACGACCCCAAGACTAAAGGTACTATATTGGTATACAAACGTTGCACAAACACACGCACATTATAGGCAAAAATACGGGCACATAACCACGTATACGCACATTCACACGAACATATACGCATATCTATAAGTAGTAGAACACAATTTAGGCAGACGATTTGTTTATAACCTAATGCTGATATCCTAATTTCTCAAATCAGATACAATTTTATACCACGGCGAGACTTGGGAGTTAATGGGTCGTCGCTGGGGCAAGATAGAGAAGGACTTCTGCACAAAGAACAAGAGCTACGACATATCGAAGATCCCGGACATCTACGACTGCATCAAGTACGACTTGCAGCACAACCAGCACACGCTGCAGTTCGAGCAGGCCGGAGAGCTGTACATATACGCAAAGTATTTAGCCGACATTGTAATACCACAGGTGAGTGTCGCTAACATAATGGACATTGAAACTTTTTTCGAAGGCTTGCACTATTTATTTATAGCCAGTCAGTCACGTTTTAAACTTTTATTTCCACAATAACTTAACTCACGCCTGAAACCCAGAAGGGTAGGCAGAGATCACAGACTTCTATTTAATATCGTCCTGACATACCTTTTTCGCTTTTTCTACATTCATAAATGTAGATGTATGAATTTATTACACACTTACAATTTTTTTTACATAGAGAACTGACGGTCATATTTTTTTAACTAAAATTACTTTATGTTTTTAGGAGTACGGTCTAACAGTACAAGAAAAGCTGACAATAAGTCAAGGTATCTGCACTCCACTACTGAAGAAGATAAGAGCGGACCTGCAAAGAAATATTGAAGAGTCCGGTGAAGAAACTGTTAACAGGTTAAATCCGAGGTATGATTTTGAGCCTTGGTTTATGCTATTAGTTTTAAATTAAATTTTAACTTGTACTTTATGATGTCTCTAGAAGGCAAAGTGAACAGTTCATAGGATGTTAAATTATCACCAATTCTTTTTTTACAAAAATAGTAAAAGTTGACTCTAGGCTATTACTTGATAGGTATTTTTTTAATGACTTACAGTAATAAGTGTTCATTTTTTATACTTCGACAAAATATCGCGCATGATTTACTATTGCAATCACTTGCTTTAAGTTGCAACACTGACGACTTACAGAAGTTAGACAATTTTCGCTTACTCGCAACCCTGAAAACTTGTAGGCTTGTGTAAATATTGTTGTGGAGGTTATTTGTACTGTTTTGTATAATATTTATGTTTGTGTAACAAGGGTGTGTGTTGTTAGATACAGCCACGGTGTGTCGAGCCCGGGGCGACATGTGCGCACGCGACTCTACTTCACCAGCGAGAGCCATGTGCACTCGCTGCTTACTGTGCTGCGCTTCGGCGGACTATTAGATGTAAGTCACAATTAATACCTGTCGCACTCAGAGTCCTTAAGTGATCCACTTAGTGTATATTTGAAAATAATACATACAATTATTATTTTCCATACTTGGCAGCAATTACACTATTTTATGTTCTTATCGAATATATCTTGCGGATATCTTACTTCTTACTAATATTATAAATACGAAAGTTTAAATGTATGGATGGGTGTTAAAATATATCTCCATCCAACACCTGAACGGATCTCGCTGTAATTAGGGATGGATATAGAATTTAGTCTGGAAGAAAACATAGGCCACTACTTGAGTTTTATATTAATTCCACGCCGACAGAGCCGCGGGCGACAGCTAGTTGTAATATAAAGTTAAAATATATAATATGTGAAGTTAATGACATACATAAAATAAAATATAGTAATATTTGACATTTCCAGGTGCTCAAAGATGAGCAATGGCGTCGTGCGATGGAGTACGTATCAATGGTGTCGGAGCTAAACTATATGTCGCAGATCGTCGTCATGTTGTATGAAGATCCAACTAAGGATCCCTCCTCTGAGGAAAGGTAACATTTTCACACGATTAAATAGACTGTAGAACTTTAAGGATTGCGCTGAAAATGAAAAGACGCCTTGGTTGCAGGTTCCACGTGGAGCTGCACTTCAGCCCCGGCGTGAACTGCTGCGTGCAGAAGAACCTGCCCCCCGGCCCCGGCTTCCGCCCCCACAGCCGGAACCACTCCACCACCAACAACTCGGTAAGACTTTCTAAATATTATTCATCACGTCCCTAAAACTTTCGTATTATTTTGCAAAATAATATAAAATTTAATTTTTTTAATCTGTGTAAGAATTGAATTTCAATATAACCTTTTCAGAGTTCGTCTGATGAAGGCAAATGCATAGAAGAAGAAGGAGAAGACGACCAGATGGCGAGTCAGGAAACATTACAACCGGTACGGATAAAGTTAACCTTTTAAGAGCTGACTTTTTACGTAATTGCCAGGACACCAATGTCATATGACTAAAGACTATCAAAGACTGATAAATTAACTTTGCATTTGTCTTTCTCTTTTACAGGATACTTTGGATTATATGGACAGTGCTTTCTCGCTTAAGAGCACTTTGATGTCAAAACTAAGACCTTCCGATCCCATACCAATATGGTGAGTGACCAGTTTATTGTTTTTTACGTTTGAGATTTTTTTTGTCAAAAAAGTGAATAAATTAAAGATGTATATTTTGTTTGTTATGCTAATGAGTTGTTATGAGACGACTTTCAGTAACCAGCACTACACGGTGAGCGGTCACGAGGCGGTGTCTCTGGCGGCGCGGCTGAACGAGGAGCTGCGCGCGCGCTGCCACGCCCCCGCCCCCGCGCCCGCCCCCGTGCCCGCCGCCGGCGTGCTGCGCGAACACTCACAGGTTTTACTTACATTTATACAATACTACCTCTCGCCCGCGACTCTCTTCCAGAAGTGAGAACAAAAAAATAATTAGTACCCGGTATGCTGTTCAAGGCTATCTTCTACTTCAAAGCCAAATTTAAACGAAATACATGTAGCCGTTTTGGAGACACCTTTTCACAAACATCCGTCCAAAGATAATTCCATTCGCATAATCACATAAAAATGAAAAAAAAAACCTTTTTAGATAGTACAAAAAATGTTAAAATAAATAGATTGACAAAACGATCATTTTTAACCACCTATTTTACATTTTCTATATTTAATTCTAGAGTGAAGAGAAAGAGTGCAAGGAATCTGAGGAGCCGCAGCCGCGTGCGCGCAGTTACGACCAGCATAAGCAGACCCATGACAATGGTAAGTCTGTGAGCGCTCGTGGCTCCGCTTTCACTGGATTTTGTTGATCTAACTGCTCGTATTGAATATTTGTATTAACAGCAACCAAATTAATATAGAAACAGGCACTAAGATTTGAAATACTTTTTAATGTTAATATTAAAAGTTTATACAGACGTTATTTTTATTTTTAAATAATTTTGTCTTATTTTTTTTAGTTTTTGATGGAAATATTGGTTCTCACTGAAGGGATATTTTCATAGGATTGTTTATTTTATAATATACGTTGTTTTTTTTTGTCATTTTTTCATTCATTTTTTTTTCATAATTACATTTTTAGTTCAAATAAAAAAAGATGTTAGTGGGGTGTTAAGTATAAATTAAAAGTATTTTAAGAACTCCCTGTGTTAGTGCCTGGGTAGTATCATTAAATCATTTTAGGCAATTTAACTTCATTACAACTAATAATCGAGTTACGTAAATTGCAGTAAACTAAATTAAATAAGAAATTAAAAAAAAATTACGCGATATTTTTTAAGTATACGATTTTTTACGAGCAGGAATTTGCAGTATAAAAAATACTTTAAAACCTTAAAAGATTATTTGAGTAAATTTTTTTTAAATATATTTGTCGTATTTGATGTGTAAGGTTATAGACGTGTAATAAAATCTAGGTATATTTTAAATTAATTTTAGCGTATTGGTTAAGCAATAATGATTTCGGAATGACACTTTTATTAATACTATCAACCTGGATAGGCGAGAATTATTATCCAGTTCTGATGGACAATCTCCACAAGCCAGTAACTCGGAAACCTCTACAAGCGAGTAAAATCGCGTTCCCTTGAAACCGCGCTTATCCAGTGTCTATCTGTGCATATTGTCATCCCTATCATTCTCTTTGACAAAACAGAGACAACAATATGTATTAATACAAGTGTCACAACATTGACAGTCAAATTCTATGGTAAGAATGACTGTTTTAGTCGGCGATGACACGTTTTACTGCAATTTGCGTGAGCAAGTGTTGGGTCGTCTCGGGTCGCGCGCGGTCGTTCACGACCTCGTGTGCCGGCGCGTGCTCGCCGCCGCCGACCGCTACCAGAGCCTGCAGTGCTTCGATGACGACGAAGGTCAGTCGCACTTCATCTATTCATGGTGACCTCTGACATACATCGAATATTCCATATGGCCCTCGTAAGGTTAACTTTTAAAAAAATCTGCTTCTAAGAAATTGTCAGAGTTGTGTTTGTAGAAAAAAATACTACGTCTGAGAGTAAATGACTTAAAACAAGTGATTTTTGGTATTAATGATGTAAATGTTTTTTACGATTCAATTCATTCAAAAACAAAGCGTCAATAGCCTAATGACGCAAGTCGAATGGCGGGATTCGACTTTTGTCGTAAACCATATCCTAGCACAAGCCTAGAGCTTAAAAAAAAATTATAAAATTTAAATAATATATTTTTAAATAGTTTCATCATGATAAAATGTTTGCCTTGTATGGAATATTTGGTAATGTTCATAGGTCATCTATACAAATCGAATTCAAAATAAATTTCAGGAGGAACAAGTGAAGACTTTGTTAAAAGTTTTATTCTTAGAAAATATGTGCATTAAAATTTCGAAAAGGTTATATACAAAAAAGTCATAGTTAATTGTGTCGTTACAAAAATAACATATTTCGAAAGTTTCAACACTGATGTAAATAAATACCTTTGTGGATAGTTTTTTCTCATTTCTCGTTGAATTGTTATCACTTGTTCCTCTCTAAAATGGTCACGTAAGCGTCGCGTTTATTTTGTCACTCAGATTTAACCCTTTAAGAATTTGCGATGTGAAAGAGGAATGTTCTCGATATTGACAATAATTAAGGTACTTGTGAACTGGTTGGTGATAGCATTTAGATAAAAAGATATTTGTCGGGCTTATGAATGTGGCTTTGGAAGGAATACAAACTGCTTAATGGTATCAGAAGTTTCAATGTTACGTGGGTAAAATTATGCATAAACGTATGACATAAAGCGTATTATTTGTTGCACGAAGGGTTAAATCGAGTTGAACATTATGAAACTGATGTCCAGTTTTAATAACGCGCGAGTGATATTCTAATTAATTCCCTTCTTTCCGTAAGTCTTTCATCTAACTTTCAGGCTACGTCGTCGGATCCACATTTTGTTTTAACAATGCATCTATCGAGATCTTTTGTAATCACCGGCTTTAACATGAGGTTTGTCATTTTAGCAACAAATTGTAACGGTTCCCTGTGTCCTATATGTCACTGCATCTACGAAATATTTGTAATATTTTCTATATGACTATTCTATATATCTATGGTGACAAATGTATGAGACGGGGAGACTACGATGTCATTGTACAGCTACGTACCGTTTGAGAAGTGTTTGTCTGTGTGCGGACAAGTTGTGGCGTCAGTGTGGAGTGTGTAGCGTGGTCGCGCCGCACCATCCGGTAGATCAATCTGGCCGGCGGTCCTGTGTGTTGTGTGCCCTCTCGCCGCCTCGCCACCTTTCGCTACTGTTTGGTTGTGCATGAGATTGCAACTAACATATTGCATGCCAGAAACACGAGCGACCAGTCTAGACTTTTGTCCTGCGATCACTTGGTCATTAAAGTGAGCGCAGGGGAAACCATATGACTTTACTCGAGTTTCGCGCATCGAAAGGACAGTCGTCGGTCGCGGTTTCTATAGTAAAATCTTGCACGCTTGAAGCAGTATCTATTTATATATTTAATTTGAGTTTTTTTTGAAGAATATATTAATTAATTGTATTCCTTTCTATCACCACCTATCTAACACTCCGCTCGCATCTATTTCACGTAACATTAATTCATCCCCATTCGCGTCGTAAAACGTAACAAAGAGGCGCGCTCCCAATCATTGTCCCCGCCTATATCCGCGACGCGGGAACGGGAGGGGGTGCGGGAGCAGGCGAGGGCCGAGTGGGCGTGGGCGTGGGCGGGCGAGAGGCCGGGGCGCGCGGGGTCGTGGGGAGAGGCAGTCGGCTGTAGCGTGTGGCGCGCAGGGCGGCGCCAGCGGCACAGCATCGCCGGCCAGATGACCTACCTCAAGATGCTTGGCGTGACCGTGCGCGACAAGGAGGCCGGGGCCGCGGGGCTCTTCAGCACGGCCGTCATCTCGGGCTCCAGTTCGGCGCCCAACCTACGCGTCATGATACCGACCGCCGCCGCTGCCGCCAACTGTAAGTAACACATTTCTTCAACTCCTACTACTTATCTACGATATTCAAGGATCACAATGGAATACCTCCAATACAGTTTATTAAACAATTTCACGCGTTTGAATATTACGTCATGCAAAGAACTTTGCATTTACAACTCGAGTCGTCTCTGGACTTTTCCAGAGAATCGATGAGACTACAGAAAGTAAATCTGAACCGGAGAGTGAACGATTCTGTGTTGACATACAAACAGTGATTCATAAAGACGTGTGAAAAGTTATTGCTGCGAAAGGAATATACTTGTAGATGTTGCTAATAATTCTGTGTGATCGTGATCATGTGACGTATTCCAAGCTTTTGAGTTGAGTTACAAATATTGATTTGTGCATACGAAATAAGTGTCAAAAACATGATTTGAGATATTAAGAAATACCGAGAAGAGAACATCACAATATACGTAAGGAAGAGAGAATAAAACGTACCAAGAAACTAATATTCCTTGCTTAAGCCTAAAGTTTACAATGAGTTAACTAAATATGACAGAAGTATTACTGGAAAATTGTCAAGAGGAAGATGAAAGAACTACGATAAGAGCTTGAAAACTCTAGATATTGGAAGTCGGCTAAAGAAGTCTAAAAGAACTTGAAACTCAAACTTCGGATCGATTACGGAACTCTATAGTTCATAAGCTGCTTTAAAGTACACTTAATCAACCAATAATGTGCTGCCAATCTTAGTAGTGTTCGCTAAATAATGACGATATATTATGTCCTATCCATTATCATTCACATTCCTAAAAAAACTTCCTCTTTGCTGGCGTTTCTGTATAATATAAAACGTAAAACTAATTAGAATTAGTATTTGTATACTTTTTTTTAAATTTGTCATTTTGTTCATTTTTATTTTTTAAATGTCTTAATTTTTTTTAATCATAATTTAAAACAAAGGCATGAATGTTATAACAATTTTATTTATAACAGTTATATTTCTTTGAATATATTATTTTTATTTCTGTGTTAATATTTTTTTTTATTTATTGAATAAATATTTTTGATTTTATTTCATTTAACTGCACTGTTTATTATTTTTTGTGACTAACATGTTCAGAATTCGGGAAAATTCTGGTAAAATTGTAGTATCGGGTGAAATTGGGGTTGTATACTACATTAAAAAAGTTGAGTTAAGTATAGCTAAGCTTTTTGTATAGGATAATTACAATTCTTTTGAACATTTATTAATTTTGACGAACAGAGCAATGTCTATGTACGCTATGTTAACTTTATATTTACATTTAATTACTTCTTTATCATAGCGTTAGGAGAGGTACATTTCTTAATTAAAATTAAAAATTGTCAAAAAACAAATGCATTAAAGTTTAAACTTATTTAAAAACGGCTAAACACTCCAGTATATTCGTCTGGTGGCGGTAACGACTAGTTTCGAGTCCAACCGGGGGCCATTCATCAGGGTGAGTGGGACTGGTATTATTATTGAATAATTTAATAGCATTAAATTTTGTTTATACAAATAATAATCTCATTGAAATATATAAAGAATTAATTTTTTTTTTCATACTCCTGATGCTATGATAAAAGAAATTTGTGCTCTGCGATGTATTCGTAAGTCATCAGGCTAGTAGTTATTTAAGGGTAGTAAAGTCATTGGGGCATCGTATTGCTACTAACAATCTAAACCTTTAGTACATAAGTCAACTTATATAGACATGTAAAAACCCCAAAGCGCAGTTTTTCGTAATATTTATGTGCATATAATGTTCGTTGTTACATGTCTTTCTATACGTCTATTTTTGGGAATGAATATTTTAGCGAACGATATTCATAAAACAAACAACAGAATGTTCGACGAAGAATATTGCCGTGTAGTTTCTGAAAACAATTTTCGTTACTTCATAACGATTTGTAGCTTACATGTATGAGACAATCTTTAAATCTATTAGATAATATAAAGTCGCGATGTTACTAATAATCAATATTAGTACAACTGCACAATAACATGAGATTCACGAAAAACGCACCGTGCATCGTCCCCGCGCGACACGCGCACGCACGCCTTTGTGACGTCATACCACTCAGGTCTCATGTTTTGTGCACGTATTGCTTAAATACTGTTAAATGAATGCAGATGTTAATATTTTACAACTGTAATTTAGCATCTGCATCTCATTTTAGCTATAGAAAACGAATGTCGATCCGGACAACAGTTCCTGTTCGAGTAACAAGGCTAAAATACTTTACACAATGATAAATATTTTTCGCGTAAACAACTTAAATTCCATATTTTACTCCACAATGATAATAAGGAAAGAATAACGGTGCCGTATGGCCCTGTCCATATATTTAGACGTGCATTGTGAGCAGGTTACGGCGGCGTGCCTGCGATCCGGCCGCTGGAGACGCTGCACAACGCGCTGTCGTTGCGCCAGCTGGACGCGTTCCTCGAGCGCGTCACCGCCGCGCCTGTACTGGCGGGCACTCCGCCGCACCTCGCGCCCGGCACCAGTGCCCTGCCCGACACGCCCGCAGACTGCGCCTCGGATAATGCAAAGCGACACTCACCCACCAACAGTGAGTTAAAACATATACTTGCACGCTCCTCACATATACGTATTCGTATACGACATAAGCTAATGATATGATTGCCACCTATAGTGTAAAAAATATGTGTAATCGTTACCCTTCCTAAACTTACTTTTTGACCATAGACCTAACCCCATAGCTAACAAACAGTGATATTACGAGTACAAGCACATGTTCACTTGTTCGTCACGAAGTTATGTTAATTGTATCCCAACTCACCTTTAGATACGAACCAATGATTAAGGCTTGAGAGCAACTAAAACTGTATGATTGCTTCACTCAGGGTTATAGATTGATCCCTAAAGGAATCCTTCAGGATAGATTTAGTATGAGGAGTCAACATTAAGTGATATAAGTAAGGTTGTGGTTATGATTTCATACAAGGCGTGGGTTGGAGCGGGCCGTCTTCGTTGATGTCGTCGTCGGGTGAGTTGCAGAGTGTCGTGTCCTCTGCGGGGCCTTCCTCACCCACCTCCGGAAACACCGACCACGCGCGGCATCCAGACAGGTGATAATACATATAACACGTCCACAATAATATAGAGATCTACTTGTAAGGCAATCATTGACTTGTTGCTAGGTCGTATTGGTTTGTACGTATATACTTAAAATAATCTAAGATTAAGTAAAGCCGACCACACACGTTTTAACTGAACAGTCGGACTGTTCCAATAAATCATACCTCACAAGGTGTGTAGTGGGCTTAAGCTCGGTACTTTAACCTTTAATATGCAAAACATATAAAATCACGACATGCCGTCTTGCGATTTAAGTCTCATGTTATTGTGCATGGTTAGTAAATATTGGGTAGTTAAGTCATGTTTATGCATGTCTTGTTAATTAAAAAAAGATATAAAATAAAAGTTGTATAACAAAATCTCTCAGTTATCCACGGCTGAAATAAATTTAGAAATAATTATAGCTCTCGTTCTCTCTGAAAATGTTGAGATGGCTATATTTCAGTCAAAACCACGGCAACATTAAATATAAACATTGTGTTTTTGAAATATTTGAAGTTATTGCCTTTCATTGTACATATTTACATTTAGCGCTTATCATTTGGATTTCTACTAATTCTGTTTTTATGGCATTTATCATACTCATAAAATAGCAGATTCGAATACACAGTTCTATAAATGAAATCATGACTTTACAAGTAAAATACGAAATTCATGTGATTTTCCTAATTTTTTGCTTTTATTCTCATTTTTTTTTCAATTGTTGCAACGAATCTGCTATATTGTGTTGGGTTGTTTACATATATTTCATTTAACCTCACTTCAAACTGTATATACGCCGTTAGCGATGGATGACAAAATCTAAATCGTTAAAGAACGTACTTGAGCAAGTTTGGACATAAAGAAACGGTTCGAAGTGACGGTGGAAAGTAATAGTTAGTGGGGTGCATTAAAATGTTGTGGATTCCAGTAGCTATTGGAGTAGAAATGTGGCGAGCGTGGTCCCCATGCCCCAGTGGGACGGGGAGGCGGCCACGTTGTGCGCGCACGACGCCGGCCTGCGCGCGCTCGCGCCACACGCACACGCACGCGCAGGTACACGCCCCACCCCGACCCGACCACTTCACACCACCGCCTACTTATCTTACTAATGTTATAAATCCGAATGTTTGGATAGATGGACGTTTCTTTGAAGGTATCCCCAGAACTGCTGCACGGATCTAGCTGAAATTTGGCACAGATGTCATATTCTTGAAATAAAACATATGCTACTAATTATGTTTTTTTTTAATTCCGCGTGGATAAAGTTGCGGGCGACAGCTAGCTTATTTATATAGACATTTTATTACCCGCACTTCTCACTACATCTTAGAGTGAGATCTTTTATATCTACGCAATGAAATTTACCTGTCCTTTGAATACTTGCTAGTAATTTGCAAAGTTTCTACGCTGCAACGGTAATAAAATAGGCACTTGTGGCATATCACCTGAAGTTGGTCTGAGCACTGAAATTCATGATGTAAATATTCATAAATTCATTATAAAACTAACTACTATCATTTCTGTGCATGAAAATGCTCTTAGAAATGCATGATACATCATCTAGCACAATTTTTAATAGCTAGAAATTGTATTTGAACATTGATGGCGCGTGGCTTGAGGAATGTTTTCAATAAATTTCGTCATCACAATTAACAAATTAAACGTTAAGTAATAATTGCGGGACTATATATGTGAATTGAATGACTAAAATCTCGCGTTACAAAGGCACTTCAAATGTCACAATATAAACAATTTTGTAAATGTATGGTATTCCTTTAGGTTCGTATATTAGCGGCGACGTGACGCCCGTGTCGGCCGCCTCCGACCTGGAGTTCAACAGCAACGAGGCGACCGCCGGCTCCGGCACAGACCACGACCTTCTGGTGAGCATACATACGAATTTAAATTAAATATATACACACTATTGATTTTCCTTATTCGACTGTAATTCAATCTTAATAATAATTTCTGATTCGTGTACAGAGCGGAGAAGGTGAAGACGATGAAGAAACATTATCAGTAGACGCATGCTCCTCTCCAATGAGAATTATTAGGAACGATTTGACAACACTATCTCAATCTCCCGGCAGTCCTGTCAAGGCGGACGATTGTGAGCCGTCGACGAGCAACGCCTCGGATCTATACGGACTTAGTTTGCAACAAACTAAAGAAAACTTGTACAAAGATATGCCTTCGAGCAGTAAAAACTATAACAACGAATATGATGTTAAGAATAAATGTTTTAAAACGGAAAGTTCACAGCAATGGAGCAATTTGGATTCATTAAACTTGCAGAGCAAAGATAATAATAAGCCTAAAGCGAAAAAAAACGATATCTTGAATAACGGAAGTAGAAGATATAGCGATAGTAGTGCTCACAGAAGTAACGCCAGCTCTCAAGCGACGGGCGGCAGCAGGTTTAAGACAACTTTAGTGGATGAGCAGGAATTTCGCGCGAGCACCTCCGACAGTAAGTCGACTGACACGACCGAACAGACCGACACGCCCGTCGCGCCTCTAGTGACCAAAGCGAAAAACACTAGTGTCAAACCTGGCTTCAGCATCACTGACACCTAGCCTAAAAACAATTGCCCAACTTTTGTACTTTTTTCAAAATTCAACAAATAAAATCAAATTGGACAGACTGATAATTTTCCTACATTCTCTATGGTATAAGTATGAAAAGAAAATTGTAAAATTTCTTCCTATTTTCGGTACAAACTTTGCAAACTTGGAACTTTACTAGAAAATTATTTATTAAGTTGTTGTCATTGGAAAAGTTACATTAACCTTGCTATTATTTCAGATTGTGAACACCACCCTGACACCACTGATGCTTCTATTGTGTAGTGTAAATTACTATTTAATTTAAAAACGCTGTTATTGTGATCAATTATGAGTATATTAAGTATAGGTTTTATTATAAATATTAAATTTGACAAATTATATTGTGTTCTGTTATTTGATATTTACTATATGTACCCTGACCTACTCTCGGCATATGATATTTTTCATAACAGTTTTGAATTATACTTGCTGAATGCAATCTTCCGGCATGGTTAAATTCTTCAAGCCTTTCTTGACCAAACTACAATTTTTCTATTAAAAATACATTACAAATGAAATAAATAAAAGACTAGTTGTAAATAAATCCTTTTAATTCATAAAAGAAATTACGTAGCTGCTAATCAAGTTAGGCATTCTATAATAGCCTAGTGCTTCTTATCATAAACTAAGTTAAACTAAAACAGTGCACATATCAAGTAACATGAGAAAAAGTTAAAATATCGATGGCTTCTACCGGCTCCTACATAAGCTATTGTAAGTCACAATTTTGGCATGTACACATTGTTTTCTGATTTTTACTTGATAAATATTTTTTTCTTCGTAAATTTAAATGTAATGTTAAAAAAAATATAGATTTTGGTTGTATGTTTAATGTTTTGTCTTGAACAATTTGTATTTTTAGACATACTATAGTTTATGTAGGAGCCATTGATGTTTTGTACAAGTAATCCAACATTGGATCAGGTACAAACAATCCAAAACTGACAATCCCTAAAACAAAATACATAATACTGGAATGACAAAAACTAAAAATTTATTTTACTTAAACTTTAACATTGTTACATAAAACTACTTCATGTGCAACAGATAAGTTTTATAAAGAATAATCAACAAATGCATAGATTGGCGCAACAGAGGTATTGGATATTTTCATCATTTAACATATTTTTTTATTCATGCAAAAATATGACAATGTTGACAGATGAGATCAAAGGTAAAAAAAAAATGGTGGCCCCACATATTAAGCTGTATTAATATGTATTTATCACACTTCAGTATAAAACAGTCCGTGCAATTTTTAAAATATTTAACACTAAATTTGACATTGTACTTTAAACCAAATAATCCAATAAGATATTTTCTCAACTATTACATAAGTTTTAACATAATATCGATTTCACAATAATCAGTCAAACTATTTTAGACATTTAGAGACAGATTCAAAGTTTTTAAGAAATTGGTGCAACTATGCAAAAGTGCAATCCTAATTTCTTTTATAACTTTAAATTTTAATGGATAATTAAAGCTCAAACTGCATATGCTAAGCTTAAAATTAAAATGACGATGACCAGATGCATATCACATTACAAAAAGCTCACTAACAATGTGTCTGGATTATTCAGTTTTGAATGGCGATGTCCTGGGTGCTAAATGGAGCATGGATAACATGGTGTTAAAGATTCCACGGTGTTGAATGCCAGGCCACAGCAGCATCACAGTAGAAAATATATATAGTAAGAATATATTGTTGATTGCTGATGCCATCCATGCCAATGTCAGAGACACACTGATGGATATAATATAGTACTGAAAACAAAATATTTCTTATTAGATTGTGTAACACTTATGTTAATTAAAATGGGTGTGGAAATGGGTGTTGATGCTGAATTGATATTTGAGATTATTCATTTAAAAATAAAATAGTAATATGTATAATCTTACCACACAGGGACTAGTCTCTCGTAGTGAATAGAAGGTGGAGATATTTTGTAATATTTTGTTATAATAGCTAACCAAGCTTCTACAAATATCTTCAAACATTTTTTCCTTTTGCCCAGTCCAGTAACTTGGAGTGTAGATAGAATTACATATGATCGGCACGAGAAAATCAATAAAATTTATAAATAAGCCAACAATTGCCATTGTTGCTAGAAAATTAAGATCCAAAAGCCATATTACTAAATAAGTTAATGAAATAGAAGCAAAAATAGCACAGGGGTGCCATTGCTGTTCCCAAAGAAAAATAGATTTCAGTGGCAGAAGAACCATACGCCATCCCTCTAGTACTCTCTTCAGGATTTTAACTTGCTGTTCCTGCACAAAATCA
>NW_013533761.1:2480607-2502699 GCF_000836235.2 Papilio xuthus
TTCCAGACTATGTCAAATGTCAGCGAGATCCAAGTAGCCTTTCCGAAGATACCATCTTACAAACTTCCATTCAAATATTCGAATTTATAATGCAAGTAAGATGGGAAGAAAAACTGCCTTTTGTCCAATATAGATGTCAGCATGATCAAAAGTGAGAGAACAGAGAATACTATAAACACTTTATTTTATATACAAAGTACTCAGCTGACTGTAGTATAAGCGATATTGTCAAATTTCACTAAAACATACATTGATCCCAACCCATTAATCATTGGTTTCACAGACCAAAATCTCTATGTAAAATATACAGAAGTTTTGGGCTCAGAAACCAACAATGACCAATTTAGCAAGCAAGGGTAGATAAAAATTATTCTCTATCCTACACTAGCCTCAGTAAAAGTTAGTGACTGTGTTGAGCTAAACTGAAAATTATTAGACAAAAGTATTCAAACACAAAGTATGAAGATTGTAAAATTCACAGTATTACTGTATTCAAACATTTAATTATATTTTAACTTAAAATGGGAATTTTAAAAAAAGACAAAAAATATAATGTGTAATCTAGATAATCACCAACTTTGTGATATATGATTACCTAGATTTAAATATATGTATTTAAAAACTCGAAATATGTAACACATAAAAATTAAATAACCATTAAACTCTCATTATATAATATACATATTTCTTAACTATAAATTGTAAAAATAAAATATAAAGAATTGGCAGTAAAAAAAATATAAAACCCTTATTTAAAATGATTATCCCATTACAAAACTTTAAGTATCCACAGTTTAAGCATAAAGATAGTATGTTAATATAAAAACTATCACAAAATTACATTTCCAAAGAATAAACAATACAATGAGTTGTGATGCTTGATGTTTCATAGATTTGAGCTGTTTATTCCTTAACTCTGCGGAAGTAACGCTTGCCAGGTGTGTTGGCCTTTTCATGGGTTAGTGTCTGTAAAATTATTATAAATACATTAACAAATAAAACAGCAACGAAGCCAAAAACGATGTCTGATAATTAAATAATGTCCAGATAAATATTACCTACTAATAACCACATGTGAAGTAGAAATACTCTGCAATTTGCGTTTGAATAAACACTATGAGGTCAAAATTGCGTTTATGTGCCATTCTCTTTATTAATACTTTCTCTAAACAAATTTAATTTAAAATTATACTTACAACAATACATTCATCCTCAGTGAATAAATAATGTCGCCCACATTTGGCTTGATTTTCTGGTATTACAGAATTTGTCATCATTTCATTATCATTTACAATAGTTGTAACACTCTAAAATAAATTAAAATATTTAATACACAAATATACAAAATATGATAGAGAAATTCACTAAAAATGTTTAAATAATGTAACTTATTCTAGTGAAAAGACTTATTAATAGTTTGAGATTCAACATTTCTTTAACCCTTAATTCGACGAATTTTTTGTAGCAAAAAACTGTTTTTTTTTAGTAAAGTCATGCTAACATATTTTTCTCTAAACTAGTTCAGTAGATTTTTTTTAATTAGTCAGTCACACTGGACACCATTGAATTAAGGGTTAATGGATTTCTCTCATGTCAGTGACAGTTCACAGTAAGAAACAGAAAATGGAAATACTTTCATCAGCCTTTATCAATCCACTACTGCACAATACACTATACATATGTAAAAACCTACACTTTTACTCCTTTTTATAGTAATTAGAACTAATCTTATTAATATTATAAATGCAAATGTTTAGATGGATGGATGGATGTTTGTTTGAATATATCTCCAAAACTGCTGAACGGATGTTGGTGTCACTGATGACAGTTAGTAAATTATAAAAGCAAAAAATTCACCAAATAAAAAGTTTGCAAATAAACATGCTATACCTTAATAGTAGTATTAGGCATATGTTCCTCATATTCTTCACCAATTTTAAATTTCTGTTCCACTGTTCTGAGTAATGATGAATTCTTTATTGTCATATTTTCTCCATCAAATGTTATTTCCATTAATGGTGAAGACATTGACATCATTTTTCGACCAATGTATGGTACACCTGTCAACATATACTGTTAAATTTCACTACCCCATCACCTATTTGTATTCTTACATGTTATTGTCTCTATTCTATCAAAGGTAATGAAAGAGTTGGCAGTATGAAATTATGTAAGTTCTTAAACAGTTAAAAGCTATAAAGATACAGTTAGGTCAATATGTTTAATATAATTAGAATAATGATAATAATATCAGTGTCATTGAACTCACCAACTGCAACAAAATAGTCTTCAATATTTTCATTTTTATAATGTTGATACTTTCCTTGGATAGGTGCCATTATTATGCTCAAGTTACAAAGAATCTCTAAATGAAATAATTTGTCTATATAACTGAAATTAATTAATCTTTTATATTATAGTAATAGTAATAAACTGTAAGCCTTTTAATTATCTAGAACTTGACGACTGTCTGATAATTAATGGTTATCAAAATACAATTTTAGGGATTATAAGTCAAAGGTGTGATAAAATTTATCATCAAGTCACGTCTTTGCAATCGTGATAATGATACCCCTATATATTGATAGCCATTATTAATTTTGTGAAGATAGTAAACATAATTAATTTCTGTAGTACATCATAATAAGATGAATCCCGAACCTTCTATTAAGTGTCGTACAAACTTCGTAAACTTTTTAATGTTTAACAGGATCAATCCTATTACACTAAAACTGTGGGAAATATTACTTATAATTCTTATTATGGATTATGAATTATACGGCAAGTTTCGGCATTATTTGACAATTAAATTAATTCTGACGGTTGGGCATAAACTAAACCATAGATACAGTATATAGTGGTACTCTATATCTTTTTGGCAAATAGAGATCCCTGTCCTGTGTCTCTGCTTTTTTAATGGTGATTACTTTTGTTGGTGGAGTGACGTGTGTGAGCGAGATGTGAATTGAATGTTTTGATTTTTATCAACTTAATTCAACTCCACACAAACTAAGTAACTTTGTTTAGTAGTATGTGATGTTAGATATTAGGTATTAAAGAGTACTTACTATTTACTGCATATATCTCGTGTAAATATACTTTATCTTTTCGTCGAGCTCATAACAACAGTTGATCGATTTCAAAATTTCGAATATAATTTTTGTGTACTAAAGTGTTTGAAAATGGGTGATAAAGATGATTATTTGACGTGCTATCGAGTATTTTTTGAAAATTTTGCGGCGACTGTGAACCATGAGGACCAGCTACCAGTTAACATCGATGGGTACACAATCACAGAGGCCGAGTTGCCGGGAGAGGTGATTTATTGGATGTCCCAGTACCTGACAGAAAAGTAAGTTGAGAAAATATATATATATATTTTGTCATAGAAAGTAAATAACATGGTTGTATGTGAAGTATATAAAATGGAAATCTTGTAGATAAATTGTTTACAATATGGAGGAGGAGGGGGAGTGATTTACCATCTGAGGGTAGGTTTAAGGAAAATAAATAGTGAAGAGCACTCCAGGTTTGAAAAGACAAAATAAACAGTAATGGCACTTAGCAGAACTGTATAATGTGAATATTTACTTGTATGTGAATTATGACGGCACTGTTGACTCATATCCACATGTACATAGATATACATATATGTGATACTGCTTATGCTAGTTAACTGTATATTTTCTTTATATAAGGAGGTTTACTTGTTTAGCACTGGTTACATATAATAGTGTTTTGAATAAGAGACCCTTTTTTCATCAGCGTAAAATTTGTTTTCTGCACTTTTCATAATTTCAAGCGCTCCACAGTTTTGTAACATTTGTCTTCTTTACATGTTTCACATAAAATAACCATTTTAATAATGCCTTTAATTAAATTAAAGGCTGGCACTTTTAAAAAGTTTGAAGTTACGATTGATGAAATATAAAATGAATAAGGTTCCATAAAGTTTTGTTCCGAGAGCTACTACTTTTATAAGGATACATAAAGCCACCATGTTATGAAAAGAGTTACATCTCTCATTCTCACTCAAACTTAACAAGATTGCGAAAGAGAAGTTCACTTTGAACCTCTCAAACTACAATACCAAAAAAATATAGTAATAAAAAACTGTATCAGTTATTATATACAAATTGTTTATATATAATAATTTTATAATAAAATGAAATTTTTTATGACAAAAATTAACAATTTATAAGAGGTTAGATAAAAACGCATAATACAATGAATGCATCTAAAGAATTGCATTGTATTGTACAAAAAAATCATCTAATTGGAAAACAACAAAGCAGCGATTGCATACGGTTTCACCAGTTCGTCGACATCTTATAAAAGGACGAAATCAATACCGGTCCAGTGGAGATGTTTCGCAAGCTTTGTAAGGGTCAAGGCCGCCCGAAGCTCTCGCTTACTAAACGAATACGCTCTGATTTAAGAGTTTAGAAAATTTTAAATTTATAAATAACATTGTGAGGGCCAAGGTAAGGTGCATTCACCTTACGTTAACCGAAGGAGGTCTTAAATAAATATTTATTCAAGTGTCTGTCGATCGTAAGTTTCGGAGATGTTACAGCTGGTATGTACGGTCACCGTATGGCGCAAGTGTGCTTGTTTGGTTTCTCGCTTGCATAATAATTTGATAGTCAGTCGTAGCAAATAATGCGTTAGTCATCCCGCCCGCCAGATCAACCGCAGGTGACGCGCATCCTACGTGAAGCAGACGGTTTAGAGCTAATTAAACTATGTATGTTGTATGTGTCATCATAGATCAGAATTATACCTACTAATACTAGTTCCCGGTATCTTAGTACATAAAAATCTTTATGCATATGCTTGGTTTTAAATTTTGATCGGAAATAAACTACTTTACGTAAAAATCTGTCTTATTTTTATGGCATTGATCTATTTATGAGTATGTAAAAGATAAAAAATATCACAATACATTAAGTTACTTATTAAGTACATAGGTAGTTCAAAGTAAACGTTTCTTCGTTGTGCAATAAATAAATATAATGCCGGCTAATAAATAAAACAGAGAGGCGAGTAAACTTGAATACAGTGCTAAGTGGTAACACCTCGCGCAGATAGGAAACTACAAAAATACGTATTATCTAATCGCTTTCAAGTTAACTAGACTGAAAAGATTTTACGTTTAATGCGTTCATGTCGGCATAACAACCGACCAACACGTTTGAAACTGATTATTATTTCGTACTTTAATTAGATTTTTTTATTAAGTCATTATTTTCACTACACAACTTGTATACCTAATTGACTATTGGCTTGCCCTTTCTTAGACCTAAGCACGTCGTCGAAAAGTGGTCTTTTTGACGATTCTTCGAAAAGCATACATTGTACATTTGTCTCATTTTTGTTCAAGCCATTGCGGTGTATTTAATTCGGTCGTTTAAAAAGTCAGTTAAATGAGGCTAATGTGAGTGCATTATAAAATTGAGTGTGACATAGCCGGGTGTTGGTGGATTGCTCACGCACAAATTGGCGCGAGAGTGCGTGGGCGCGCGCGGATGCTGAGATACCACGAGTCAACGCACCGCCCCACGCACCAACATTGCGTTAAGGGCCAATATACATAGACTGCTTCAAGCAGGTAGAGGCAGCAGTTGACCTCCTTTGCTGTTAAGAAGTACTGTCGGTGCTGCCAACTTAATGCTAGTCCTGTCGTTTTTAAGCTGTCAGTGTACAGCGGCCCTAAATCGATCAAAAAGTGCTGATAGTTTATATCCAAAGCTTGTGATTGGCGTAGTGTGACCCTTAACAACATTATATCTATTTATTTTGACCTGTGATCTTTGATAATTGAAAAATAATTTGCGCAAATGTAGACATAGATTTCACTGTTACGTACCTGTGTATTTTATTTATTATTCTATGATTTTAATATGACAGCGAAATCACATATTTGATTTTAATGCAAATTTACCTCGTTGTCGGCGGTAAATAATAAACATATTATGGTAAGTGTGCGAATGACCCAGTCATTGTTCAAACTCTCAATATACTATTGTGTCAAGGATTTTGCGGTAGTATTTTGAAAAAAATCCGATAAAGATTTCAAATCTTCGTGCCAGTGAAGACGTTTTATAAAAACACTATAGTATTCATCTGTCAATTATTAAACTTTACATCTAATATAATATTGAAAGGTCCGAAATGTTTATTTATATTTAAAATATTTCTATTAATAGTATGCTTGATTAATAATTTTAAACAAAATGCTAAAAACAAAATTTTCCCATTGTAATTCTATAACCCATAAAAACAACAAAATAGTACCTATAATACCTTTCTTGCTTTCGTTAAAGTTATGTTTTAATGCTATATAGTTATATTAAATCCAATATATCCGTTCAAAGTGTAAAAGTCTCTGAGTGTCCAGATTTAAACGCGGAACACCCATATGCGAGCTTCATTAAAAACGAAACAACTTTAATGTCCACTCTGTAGTACAATCGCAGATCAAATAACTTAAAAAGTCTACGTTGTTAAATTCTCTTCTAGTTTTATTTCAATCATAAGACACGTCTATGTTTTCATGTTATATTTTATAAATGAGGGAGCAGGGGCAATGACCTTTTTATGTCGTACAGACAGACGTCGGCGTCCGCATTTTATTTCGTTACTCCAGTTCAGGAAACTAGAGGAATCTTAGGGAGAAAATGTGAATGTATACGTTATTTTCTCTGGTCATTTTCTCGCGCTCGACTTATGTTACGTTTAATTTACTTTACATGTAAAAAAAATAAAAAAAAATATTCCTAAACAAAATGCACTAAAAAGTAACAAAATAATATCACGAATACTCTCTTCTTTTTTCTTTTCTTGTTACATTGAACAGTTATTGTTATGTCGGAATATCTAGCGGCCGAGGTAGATTAGTGACATTTACAAATATCCGACATGTGTAAACAATGTTTATATAAAAACAAGGTTTACTAGATTGTATGTTTTAAAACTCGATTTACCATTACATGTTTATATGTATATTTTTATTACAAATATGCGTAAACAACACAATATATTTTGTTTGTTTTTATTAAGATGTTTTTATATTGAAACATAATATACCTGCTGTTTCAAACCCTACATTATTAATCATGAACCATTGATTAATCCGAACATTGATTAATATTTGGAACACAATAGAACATGTCCATATTGGCTTCGCTGTGCAGATTATAGATTCGCTTAATTTTATACAATTCGATTTCATTGTTTTAATTCAAACAATATTTTGAAGTGCTTGTAGCCTTAGATATGAGTACGTTAACATTGCCTTGCCCGCCAAACCACACACAAGTCAGTGTGCATTGATTGTATATAAAGGCAGGTTCTAATCTAATCATTTTATCTCTATACTCTTGTAAGCGTATATAATCTTTATTTATTTGTGCTTAGAACATTGCCATATAAATGCAACAATTAAACACGGTATATGAAATGAATTGTTTAGCATTACCTGTTTAACCTTTTCAAGTATTGGGGGGTTTTGGGCTTTGGAATAGGAATTTAGATTCCGGGATTTAATTACATTTTCACGTAATATTCCATGGAGAAAACAATTTGTGCCGGTCTTTGGTCTGTTCCCCGGATTATCTAAAATCTTGGGAACAGTCCAAAAGGACAATGATATTTGCTTATCGAACATTTTCAATACTGTAATTTGGTTGGCATAAAGCAAAGCAAATATAAGCTTATATGTATTCTCAGAGTATCCGTGTGAATCCACATCGTTCGAGCCGGATAACCGGACATCGGAGGAAATCACACGTTCTTGTTTTGTTTTGTTTTTATAGTTTTCGAGTTCCCAATCAGAGGTCACAGGGGAAGTTTATATTTGTCATTAGAGCAATGCATTTATAATACAAAGTTATTTATCAATGATCTCATTATTATTAATCTTCTTAACCATTATTCAGTCTCTGTACAATTTATATTAAAAAACTTGTATAGTGCATATACATTTTATATCTCGTACCTATCTATATATTATATGTTGCGTACATTTGTATGCGTGCACTCAATATTTCCGCACTTGTTACAGACAATGCCCACCGACGTTGTTGACGCCGCTCTGCAGGATAATCCTGGAGGAGGTGACAGCGGAAGCCAGGAAACACCCCCTCGACTTCGGCTTCGACCCTAATGAATCAGGTACGTTCGGTCATTTACCTTTCAGCACAGATAAACGGAACGTATATGTTTTAGGCGCCTTTTTACGTATTACTCAAGCTGATAAAGAAATGGAATGTTGATTTTTGTTTTGTTCATTTTTATTGGTTTATTGTTTTAATTCGTTTTTTTTTTTAAATTTAAGTTTTCCAGTCATCATTTATTTAATTGCAGTTAGCGCAAAATTCATTGCGTTTTGGTTCCTCTGTTGGAAATAAAGTTTTAAGAATAGGTTAAGGTATCGATATATGATATGTCTCACAACTCACAAGTGGTAGGTCTATTGTGTTGTGTTTTTTTAATATTTAGTAGGTAATCTCTTGCTCTGTACCATAGACCATTGGATAGTAAAGTGATTTAAAACTTAAAAAGGTTAGACTTATCCAGTAATAGATAATCTGAGTTAGGAATTGCGTGAAGGCAAACTATTCTGTAGAGCGTCGGTGGCTCAGTCAGCTCGGTCAAGTACTTGGCTTGCAATCTGCAGGTCCTGGGTTCGAATCCCGCTATGTACCAATGTGTTTTTCGATTTCCGATTTACATATGTACATTTATCCGAGGTTCTTACGCTGAAGGAAAACATCGTGATGCAACCTGCACATATCTGAGAAGTAATTCAAAGATATGTGCGAAGTCAACCAACCCGCACTTGGCCAGCGTGGTTGACTATGGCCTAATCACCCTTAACTTAGGGTAGGCTCCTAGCCTCTCGGTGTGGACGTATAGTGAGCTGATGATGATGATGATGATGAAACTATTCTGTATGATTTTTGTAGAGATATGATATCATTGTATTATCGCGTTTGTCCGTTACTTCATCGACTTCACGGGTTTATGCCATAATGAGTATATTGTAATTTTAAGGATCTTTGAAATTGTCTTTGTCTAAAAGAATAACTTTATTAAAACTAAAGTGTTCTTTTTTTTTACATTGGCATCATTGGGGCACGACAGTGCTCATGCCAAGTCTTGACATTATTAAAACCAGCGGTACTAAAATCTTCCTAACGGTTTATACCTTCCGCCCATTATGAACAGACATTTTATAATTATGATACGTTTCTTGCATAATATACACTACAAGTATTTACTATTTAGGTATCTATGTATAAAAAATAATAGAATATAATAATATGATGTGTTCATTATGTATTCTTTAATTAAGCAATACAGCTTATAGTTAACAATCATATATACAACAATATTTAAATACATTCGAAGTTATAAATACGTTATTAAAATAATTTTGAACATACTGAGCTTTTCGAGTAGACAAATATCAGGGACTTATTCAAGGGTTTTAATTATTGCACAATATGTTTTTTTGTCAGAGTACATATACTGTTTATAATAGGAATAAATAAACTCTCTTACCACCATGCAATACTTTAGCTGCCATTCAAAAAGTCTCGACCAGTCTCCTTGTTCAATAACGGTTTTAAAATGAAAATAAATCTGAATTTAATTTGTCAATTGTCTTTGATTAAATGTAAGAAGGTTGTTTGATTAGGTCGAACAATAATTTTACTTCAGTTTGTGGTCTATGGTTAGGTATCACGCACACATGTAACGTTTATATATTTGTTATTGCCAATATAATATAATACTTTTTCTCTCTTCTCTTATTCATTGTGTTAATGAATGAGTGTTAGTAAATTGTACTAGTAAATAAAATAAACCGAGTTGTAGTGATGAATAATTCAATTGTTACAGCACTTGTGCGTTGTTCATGAAAACAAAAGCATTATCGAGGACGAATTCATAAGAGCAATGTATCAATATATTAAACTGTTTACAATCAATAATCGTATGCAATGCTTTGTTGCATCTCAGTATTTCCACTTTGTCTCCAATGAAACTGGACCTATATCAAACATTAGTTAAACTAATTTTGTTATTGGAATTGCAAACACTCTGAGTGTTAAGGCTTTCTATTAACAAAAATTAAACACTTATATTACAAAGAGAAAAGCTTGGAAATCAAAGCGTTCTAAATAAAATTGACAGGCGCTATTCACGTGGGTTCAAAGAATTTTAGATATCGTTGGAAGATCGTTATTATTAGTTTTCACAGCCAGACATCTGTATGAAGGCTGTAAAAACCAATATCAAAGTTACACAGATAATTTTCAGTAAGTGTAACAATGTCGTACTCGTAACCAACCAGCATTACATATGGCCTGAAAGTAACACAAAGCCAAACATTAGGAAAGTTAAATATGTATAAAAAAACATAAAACGAAACTTCGTACAATACATTTCGTTCTACAAACAACATAATAATAGAGTTTCTCCGAGAGACGACAATCGCATGTATAAATTATGTATAAAGTTCTCTTTCTTTGTAAGAATAAAATAAATAATGGAGACCTTCTCGTATTATTTGTTATACTTATAATGAACAGAGAAAGTATTTTTTCTGAAAATTTTATATATTAAGGAGTTTTACGTCTTGTAAATATTACAACTTTTATCAACAGCTATATGTCATAGCAATATTCATATTTCTGCATAAAGTATCAATAACTTGTGTCAGGTGAACTGAATCAATATTCACTCAATGTATCTCAAAATACTTGAACTAAATTCCGTCCCTCGAGCTTAGGTATTATTTGCATGTTGAGACGTTTAGATTGGCCAACAATCAAAGACCTTGAATGTTTATTTGTTTATCATATTAAACAGTGGATTAATATTTAATGTGGGTTATGTGTGGGGGGATATATGATAATATTCGTATTTATAAAAGTACTATAGTTTAAGTCGGTTTTGTGCATTTCCTTTCCTTTCATCATTTTTATTTAAATTTTTATAATCTTCGAAATTCCATTGTTACTCTCTAATGTATACACACATGTCTACACTTTAGATAAGGCCCATTCAATGTACATTCAGCGTCATATAGATCGTAACAGACAAGATATGCAAATGTATAGATACACCAAAAGTAATCAATTATATCGGTACAACAAATTCTTCTTCTTCTTCTTCTTCTTCTTCTTCTTCTTCTTCTTCTTCTTCTTCTTCTTCTTCTTCTTCTTCTTCTTCTTCTTCTTCTTCTTCTTCTTCTTCTTCTTCTTCTTCTTCTTCTTCTTCATCATTCGTTGGACTATATTTGGGTCGTTCACGAACGACTTGCCGGCTCCAAGGTCTCATATCGACTGACCTAGTGATTGCCAGTCGACACTTTATATCGTCTATACAACCGCCGCTGTTCGTGCGAAAGTACTTGCACTTTATTGAAGGTGACTGTACCTATGTTATTGAACTTACGTATACACATAAGGTTGACCGAGATTAACATCGCGGAATGCTATTATCCAACTACACACAATTTGTCAACCAAAGGTCGAAGACAGTCTTAAAAATGCATTTGATTATTGTTTTTGGTCGAAATAATGACAATATTGGTATATGTCGTGGGTATACTACCCTCGTAGTAAAGTAATGTTTATTTTATTATTGTAATAGTTTGATATTTTCTTTTCTTATTCATTATTCATTTCCTGCTTCTTCAATAGACTGGAATTAATTTGTCGCTTGCACATGTATATCGATGAGACATCGTAATGCACTTTGTAGGGAACAACTTAGACGGACGAGTACAGCAATGAATCTGTATCTCTGATAGTCAAATATTGTGATCTTATATCGACATTCAATTGGTTAAGTTTACATTCACGGCTAGGAACAGCTTAAGGCCACGTTTTACAAATAACTATCATATGTAAACAGACAAGACTGTTGCTATTTTTACCAATCCATTACCTTCTATTTTAATTTTTTTTTGTAAGGTAAGACATAATAATTTAAACAATACTTTCGTCCATCAATTACTGAAATGTTACTTTTTTTTACACTCTGGTCTTCTCTTTCCTTTTTTTTCAAATACAATTTATTTCCGTACTCACGGTTTTATCCTCGTCGCCAATGTATTTTAAATTCTGAATTTCTTTTGAATAAACTATTTCTGTTAAATTCATTTGACACTTTGCATCAAACCATTTTTCTAAAATTGTTCTATATTTCTAAATTGTGGTTGTTTGTACCGATGTATTTGAGCAGGGTGAATGTATCTATCAATTTGAGGACTTTTGTTGTACCGATATAATTGATTACTTTTGGTGTACCTATATATTTGCATATCTTGTCTGTTACGATCTATATGACGCTGACTGTACGCTGATAATGTTTGTTTCGGAGTATTTGGAAATATTTTTTTGAAAACAGCTTCTACCCTAATCAGTACATAATCTTTTGTAACATGGAAATGAGTACCACAATTGTATGCTACACCTACAATTGTTAATTGGTTGCTAAGGGAGTACTTTAGCGTTTAATATAGAAATCTATGAAGAATGACTGATTAAGTAATCATTAATGAATTATGAAGCGGCGGTTTTTGTGGTGGTGATAATGTTAATATGCAGTAACAATAACATGTTGTTCGTTAACGTTTCAGTGTTCATTGCGCTGAAGCTGATGCAGGCGGTGATGGCGCGCGTGAATGAGGTCTGCCTGCGCTACCAGGATAACTCAAAGCTGGACTCGTTGCCTCCGCCGGCGCCACTCGACCGCGAGGCGCGTACTGTTGCTGCTGCCACAAAAAACATGCGACGTACCATGGAAGACAGACATGTAGTTATTGGCAACTTGGAAGCACTTTTCGGCATCGATGTAAGTTATAATTACAGTTACATAAGCGTAATCACATTTACAAAACCTATATAACCCATATTTGTTGACCATATCTCGACGTTTCTTAATTTTACTGTACATAATTATGCGTTGTATAATTACTATTTTTTCAATGTGGCGTCAGGGGCTTCACAAACGACTAGTCTCCATCCTTTTGTTACTCGAACAAAGCGCAATCTGAGCAAGCATTGTAATATGTTGCTTGCGCCGGGGATTGCGATTATGAAAACTAGTGCTTGTTGTGCATATATTTTTCACATCCTAAATAAAAAAAACTATAAATGTGGTCAAGCGTCTAAGATATACCAAGCTATAAGCTTGCTATGTTCTAAATTATTAATATTAAAAAGTCTAATTTGAGAGCAGAGTTTTTGGTTCCCTGACGAGTGTTTCGGGAATGAGGACATAACAATAAAAGAATTCGGAACGTTTTCCCTAACGTCGGCTCGAGTTTGGGGAAATCCGCATTAACCGAAGTAATCCGCCCAATCAATGTTGTTTCCGGAATATTTCCGAGCGTAGAAAGTAGGTCAATCTCACATCTATATGAGAAAGAGCACGTTTCTGCTTACTGGGATATATATAATACGACGGGACTTTTAGTAAAAAAAATATATCATGGAAATGTTAAGAATTTTTTGGGTTTAATATTTCTATAGTCTAATGGAACATTAGAACCATTAACCTCACATTTCTATAGGTCTTATGCTACGAGAAAATTAAACTTTGGAAACTGAAGGAACATGCTTTTGACCTATTATAAATGCATCTTGTGGCCGTATTTTCCACCGTGAACACTCCCTGGTTACTAATTACCTTAATTTCTTGTGACCCAGAATAGTTTGTCGCGAAATTGTATACCCCAAAAAGAGGGTTAGACGGTGGGTCTACTGTATGATGAAGAGTTTGTAGATTACGTTTTTACAAAACCATTCGTATTCTGCTCTAAAGACATCTTTTACTAATCGCAATTCTTGTAGAAATAGGATTTAATCTGATATTAAGTTATTAATTATTAATTTTCATGGATAATGATGAAGTGTTAAAATACTTTAATTAAATAAGTAATGATTATAATTAAATATTGGCGTGTAAAATGTGAATTCATTAGTACAACCACTGAAATGCAATCTAGCGTAACGCAGTTGCACCAATTCCCGGCCTCGGTTATTGCAATCTCCGTAGTGGGCAGGTGCTATGTGTATTCTATCATTTCTTATATCATGTAAAAATGCACTTGTTAATTTTTGAAGTGTAACCAGCTTCAGTAATATTTTAACACATTTTTAATTTAGCTCGTATACGTAAAGGTAATTAAAAATAGTCGTCAGTGATTCTGGCTATTTTAACATAGACACTCCTTGAATATAATCTCTAGTATTACATCAAAGTTTATTAATTTTTCTATATTTCCAGACATCGGAGCCGACAAGTTTCTATGCAGTGTACGACGGTCATGCCGGTTCAGCTGCGGCGACGTACTGCGCGGCTCATCTGCACCAGTACTTGGTGGATAGTCCATACTTCCGCACAGACCTTCAGCGCGCTATGCTCGAAGCATTCCTTAGAACTGACGCGGAGTTCGTCAGCAAAAGTAATCAAAGGGTGCGATATCTGATTTAATTCATGCTTAGCTATTTGCTTTAATCTTATTATATTAGAATGACTGTATAAAGATTGGAATCAGTTCCAGTAGACAAAGCATTATTTGATTATTGACATTGGCAGTAGAATTGTTAAAATATATAATAAAATTAAAAAATTGACGTGAATTCTATAGGTTTTTGAAATTTTGGTAGGCTATATCTCTAATCAATGATAAGCTATACAGCCCTGACTCCGTAGTCAAAGTAGATATTTTGACTTTGGATCCGAGGCAGGAAGATCATGGTGATAGTATAACCAACTTCTGAAATTCATGTTGTGGTCAAAATTGAAAATAAATCTGAAGTGGAACTGAATTGCTATAGTGTGAGGCTATTAGCTATGACAATTTTTATTTGAAACATGCTGTATAGTGGCAATCTTCTATAAATGGACTGGCTATAAGACGTATTCTGTGCCTATTTGATTTTCGCCATTTTGGCGCTGATAGCGGTTTGTAGCGGTAGAATGGATTCAATCGAATAAAATAGATAGAATTAGCTGTTACGAAACATCAACAGGTGTTTTTAAATCGGAACGCAGCAAAAGCTGTCATTTTCAAGTAATCGCCTATGCATTTTAGTGATGAGTAGTGTGAATGTAATGAATTGTGTTTGTATGTGTGTGGTCAGCGCGCGTGTGGCGGCAGTACTGCGGTGGTGGTGGCGGTGCGCGGCCGCTGCCTGCTGGCTGCCTGGGCGGGGGACTCGCTGGCGCTGCTCGCCAAGCGCATGCGTCTGCGGCAGCTCGTACACCCACACAAGCCCGACAGACCGGTCAGCATCATACATACTGCAATATATCATAGTTTGACCAGAAATATAAAACATTTAACCGCATGTGCGTCGCCAGGCTATGTCTTGGGTAGGGTAGATACGATTAATATGGTCTTATACCAATTTTTTTTATATCTATTGCACATTTTTAAATTCTTTATGGGAGAAGCTGAACCTTCCTCCTCCTGGCGACGCCCATCTCTTACCATATGGCGGAATGATAAAGAACCAATTTTTTCATGCACATGAAGACGACGGCAACGCACCTATGATAGGTTTTCTATTTCCTGGTCAGTCTATATGCGACGGAACAGGAAACGTTAAGATATTAAAAAATGGCGTAATTGTCATCTGTGCGAACATTGCTAACATCTCTCTGAAGATTACTTATTTGTCCATCAATATACTGAAACTTTCAACTGTGTTATATTTTGTCAATAGTGTATTGGTCCGACCACTTCAGTGGACTTCGATTAAATTTCAACCAACAAATATTTTTAAACGCATTTGTACTTTATTTTGGTAATTTTTGACTCCGAGATATACAAATTAAGCTCGTCCATTACTCACCTGCCAGAGTTTCATAGGGTAGCTGACAATCATATTTGTTGTTTATTTAATTTTGATATGAATTTTATGAACAGGACGAAAGAGAGAGAATAGTCTCGTCTGGGGGAACTGTAACACACTACGGCACGTGGCGGGTGAACGGACAACTGGCTGTCTCCAGAGCTATTGGTAAGTTATAAGGCTTTTTGTAATATAAGCACAAACAAAAATGTTTAATCCTGGCTGTCAAGGTCTGTTATTTAAACGCCATTAGCTTTATAGTCAAGGATTTAAGAACAATAAGGAAAGACAAGATTGCCCTGTTGCTCTTTATTCACATTTTTAAATGGCCTGAAAAAAAATTCAGCAAAAGTTTATGCACTTTTGCTGAATTTTTTTAAATTGTGTTTAAATATGTATAAAGTTAGAACTTTAGTAATGTAGTACATTTAGTAATGTTTTTGTAGCACGTATTTATGTCAAACAGTTTTAGATGTTTCGTCTTTGGGTCTAACAATATAACAGATTGTATGTACAATTTTAGAATTAAGTAACACTCCACCCTGAAATGTGAGGGAAAACGTCGTAATGCAACCTGCACGCATGTGTGGAGATTCAAATATATGTGTGAAGTGAACCCGCGCTGGGCTATCGTTGTTGACCAAGGCCTTGTCACCACTAAATAGAGTTTACGACAAACAACCTTTACTATAAATGTGGATGGCTACAAAGGTAGAGGAAGACCAAATAAAGTATGGAATGACTGTGTGAAAGAGAATATGCGTAGGAAGGGGGTAGACTTGGATATGACGGCTGATAGAAATGTATGGAGGAGTAGTACATACTGTGCCGACCCTCGATAGGGATAAGGGCAGGTTGATGATGATGAACCTTTACTATAAATCATGTTATTCTACTAGTTATCGTTGTTACTTTATTTACATCTTTAGATAACCTAAAATAAGCAAAACTGTCCAGAAAGTTTTATATTTTAACATTACCAGTTTTGCTATAAATCTAGATTCAAAAGCCCATCGTTATATTTTCTGGACTATTATGTTTACAGTAATAAATCTCAAGAATCATGTTACCTTTAGGCAAGACGGAATAAAGGGCTGATATAAATAAAGGCAATGGGCCGAGAAGGCGTAGTTTAATCGCTCGTTATATTGTTAGGAACGCCAGCCAGCGGTGCGTAGTCATTTCTCACAATGAGCCGCAATCGTTGCCGGCGCCCGTTCCGGCGTGTGTCCGCCATTAAGCAGTTAGCGACCCAATGTACTGCCGGAGAGAAGCCCTGTCATCCTTTTTTACAATGCCCTCACTAATTTCAGATGTGTTTGATATTCTTTTAGAAGGAAGTGTACACAATTGGAGTATTAAGATGCATTATATTCGTAGCTTCGTATGTTACACCCTGCTTTATTTAAACAAATATGACAAGTCAATTTTCGACAATGGTTACTTTAAGAATACTTAGGGACCTTCAAGAAGCGAGCATACCATTTTCTTAAAGGCCGGCAATGCATCTACAGTTCCTCTGGTGTTGCAGATGTCCATGGGTGTCGTTGATCAGCTCGATGTACCCGCCGCTTGTTTGCCCCCTTCTCTTATATAAAAAAAAAGAATAGCAACTATTTCTGAAGTTGTTAGGGGTTGTTTGAAAATAAGATAAGTACAGAAATTTGATCTGTACTTGAGTGGCCACGAACTTAGGAGTTGATCAGTTACGTTTCTAGATCTTGAAACATGTATGAGGTATGGCAATGACCCTTGCGAAAGTTATGTAAAGTATCGTTTACTTGATTACACTAATATGGCACCGGACTCAGACCTGCTACATTACACCAAATAAGGTACAACACTCTGGTTCACACGGCTGCAATAAATAATTACTATGGTAATGAACTTGTTCTTTTACTCTGTCCGAAATTCCAATGTCCTTTCTATGCTAAGTTGCGTATACACATATATGGTTTTCAAATACGTTTATATGAAATTGAGTTATATTTAAGTATATTTTAAGTCTATTCTGATAATAATCTACCAACCGAGTGACTTCAGGCATAGTCTTATAAATTAACTTTTTATTTGGCAAGGTATACTTATGTAGGTGAAAAGTCTTTTGTTACTTTCTAATGAGATTTATAGACCGTGATATGTTATTGTTTAAAAATAAATGAGCAATAAAATTACACAAAGTGTATTTGTTTGCTCCAGCACGTCCCCTCACCCGAATATCTTTGAGACAATGCAACTGTTTTAATTTACAACTCAATCGGTGTGCGCGCGTCGGCGTCCCCTCATGCGGACCCCTCGGCCCCTCGTCCCTTCACACGGCCCCACGTTGCACGGCACCATATCGATCACCGCGGACACTATGCACTTACAACAAGGTCAAGCCTCTGACAATATCGATCCTTTGTTCCCTATTAAAACGTTTTATCCTGTCTACAAAGTAATACTCAAATTGTTAACACAATTAAATTATTTATGATTAATTTTTTGTAGTGAAGATATCTATTGTGTAATAAATAACCATATAATATTTTAAGGCACTCATAGTTATGAAATAGGCGAATAAGTACTTGATTAGTATTAGTTTCATTGGTACGAGCATTGCCAATTAAGTAGTAGCTTTATCTATAAGAAATTCGTCAGAATTCATGGAACCACAACCTATATTAAGTTTTCCTCTTGCGAGTTGCGCATTATGTCAAATGTCAATTCATACAATGAATTAATGTCGACTCTTTCTTTCCTTCTAAAATATATGAGATAGCGATATCTTTGAGCACAGATGTTTCAACAGTGGATACTCACCGTTAGAACAACTATAAATATAAAGTTTCTTTGTATGCATATTACTATTGAAATACAATTATAATCCTTTGGAATTATTTTTGTTAATTCTTTATGTTAGCACTTCACACGTTTTAACTAAAATGTTATACGATTAGTAAATTAAAAATGTGTAGAATAACGTGCATATTTTATTATATTTGGTAAATATAAAAGGTATAATGTTTTAATGTAATAAGAAAATTATCTGGGAACAACATAAATAAGGGTAATAAATAATATTAAAATAGAGTTCATAAAATATTTGAGCTATTAAGTAAACATCTGCGGGTTCATTGACATACATACGATATGGAGATATCAATATCCAATAAGGGAATGCAAAACCCAAGTAATTCGCTTAACAGTTATTTTTTACTATCTTAAATACTTGACTATACGTTCAAAATAAAATTCTGAACTTTGTTACATTTTTCTCTTCGAATTCGAACTTCGCACCAGTAGTGTTGACATTTGTACGAAACGTTTCGTATCGTGGCGATTCCCTCGCTCGTTTCGAAGAAATTCATCGATTTCGTATTCCATGGGAGATTAAGTTCCGATGTGTTCGTGCAACTCCCCTCGGCTTTCGGTGTAAGTTATCCGCTAACTTTCACGCAACATCGACTCCATATCGGCTATCAAAGTATTTAATGCGAATTTAGTCTTTAGGCTTCCTTTAAGTGCATTTATTTGAGGCATTTATTCTCATCTGATATTCGAATCTTTTCTGATCAAAGTCGGAATCTTGTCCTAGATTTAAGATTTTAATCAGTAAATTATTCGCTACATTAACTTACTAGTTTCTCTATTCGTAGGTCGTCTAAGATATCGTATCCTCTTTTATAAAGCGAGGAGGTTTAAGAGGCCAATACTGAACGGTGTAAGTTGACAAGGCACTTAAAAGAATGTAGGCCAATTTATGTGAAAGAAGGAGGGTCAAGTGTGATAGGGGAGTGTTGTCTTGTTCCTATGATCATCTTAATATAACAAAGTGCCAACAGACTTAGATTAGGACATGTATTGTATCGGCGTATGATTTTCTTTATGTAAAGAATGTATTCGGGTCATTCGAGAGAATACGTGCTGGGTGTACTAAAACTTTACTTCAAAATACACTGTAATCACGCCTAAAAAGTATATTTCGCCTTTATCTGTGACAAAAACTACTCATTTCGTTTTCTGTCCCAGTTTAACGTCTAAAAAGTCTAAATAAACACGGCCTTATAGTTTTTGTCATTGTGACTCAATGCAGAATTGTATCAATGTCAAAATTGTTATGCAACAATACATTGCTAGTAGTATAGCGCGTGTATTGAAAGAGAAAATGTATATAAGAGATAAAAAAAGTCCCAAAAGTATGGGTTTGTAAATCTAAGGTTCTCACTGGGTAAGGTTGATAGGGCACTGTACCTTGTAGAGATGAACCGTATCTCCAGCAGTGCATGATCGTTGACTAAGACTATTTCTGATTTAGCATAAAAATTAAATGTATGTGCAGGGGACGCAAAATACAAGCCGTACGTGACAGCCCGCCCGGAAATGGAGGTTGTGAAACTGAATGGAAAAGAGGACTTCGTGGTGGTGGCTTGCGACGGCCTCTGGGACTTCGTCAGCGAGGACAATGTCGCTATTTCTATATACGCACAGCTCGTCACAGATCCAAGTAAGTTATAGATATAAGGTTTTCTAATTCTACATGTCTAATTTATTTGTTACTTGATTCCAAGAATCAGCTTATCGTGATGGACAGACGTACTTTCACGATAACTTGACTTACCGGAGATTTCTAGCTAGAGTTCAAATGTTTAAATGGTCAAAAGATTGTTTAAAAAAGTCAAATTACTTGTTAAGATTTAATATGTTTACAACGAACAAAGGCTCAATTGTGTGTTTAAAAATAGCGCAACAATTTAAATTGAATATACAGGTTGAACTTGACCGCGCCACTGCGGCTGAGTCACGCGCACAGGATAGAACCGTTTTCAGCCGAAGCAACAACGTAGGCGATAATGCATTCAAGCCGCAAACTGCCCATTATCCGCATTGTACATCAAATTGCGCACTCCTATTGTTGCTCTATTTGATTGTTAACTCATCTCTAGCTCAGTTATTTATAACAGCATTTTCTTTGACTGCGCTTTTCTTATTATCGTTGCGCGTACAATGTCATTTAGTTTTATTTTGCTTGTACATTTTATATTTTTCGTGTCTTATTAATACGGTTAATGGACTATTACATTAATAAAGTGAGGAATACTGCAGAATTGTAACATCTTTTTGATAAAATTTCTTAACATTGTCTCACAACATGCTCTTAAACTTCATTTACACATATTTTTGCATGTAAATTTAGAAGATGCTAACGATTTAACGTCTCAATTGATAGCGCCTAAATTTACAACGGCGTTACGGTTCACATGCTTGTGTCACAATGAATGTTTTTGATATCACAGTAATTTGATCGTCCAAAAAGGAAAGACCTTACAAATCAAAAGGTAAATACAACCCGATTGTGAGACCGGGGAGGTCTAAATAGTCTGGTGCCGTGTCTCGGGTGCCCTCAAGTCTACGTAAAGTGTCTTTAATGGATCGCAACGCTCCGAGTCAAAAGAGCTTTCATGTTGTTCAGAGGAATTTCTGCCGTTCTGTAAATATTAGGGCTTTTCATTGAACCACTCTTGCGGGAACAGGGGTTAATCTCACACACTTCAAGTCATTGTTTCCTTTTCATTCGAACTGGCACTTGTTAACTGACGTAGTGGTTTTGTGAATCTTAAGCTTTACTTTTTGCGTTTGATTTATTTATAGTTTATTTGTTAAAATTTCAAGCAATGAATTATTTCGAATGAGACCAATAAATTAATTTTCAAGTTATCTCACAATAATCCTTTCATTTATACAATTTGTGCTAGGAGCATAACTAACAAGCAAAGAATGCCGGCTGATTCTCCGTTGAACATCAATTCGTTGTGACACTTTGTCGGGACGAGCACGTTTGTCAGCGTTGTGACAGCTTGAAGTTTGAATCGGATGAGTGATGATTTACAGAGCGCAATTTCGTATGTGGGGGTCAGTGTCAATTAGTTAATGCGATCGCGGTGCCTCGCGGGGACGAGACCGGCTCGTTCACGGCGCGCTGCACACCGCTCGAAGAGCGACGACGGGAAACGCTTGCTCGTGGTTTATGCCATTCTTAGGACACTCTTTTGTTTGAGCGCCTCTTGCGAAAAGCACTAACACGAAGTAACAAAAGTGTATTTTATGTTCCGTAACGAGATTGCGGCCGAGCTGAGATACCGGCCGGGTTGCGGTCGGCTCGCCGGCTACTTTGTGTCGTAATTGCGTCGGAAGTGGGGAAGTGGAGAAATTGGATACTTTGTTTTCGCCT
>NW_013533761.1:2502815-2673955 GCF_000836235.2 Papilio xuthus
GAAACGAACACAAATTTAATTGACAAAGACACGCGGTAACACACACACACACGCACACACACACACACACGCTCACATACACACACAAGCACTAATATGTTAATTGTGTAAATTGTAAAGGAAAGGCGCCGGTGTCTGTCACACAGTTCATACTATGACAGACTCCAACGCTCAACCTGTTTGTTTAATTGTTAATGTGTATACATTTTTAATAAATAAATAAATAAATAAATAAATCTAACCAAAATACTTTCGATTCTTACAAATATTATATTTGATGAGAACCGCCGTCCATTAACTTAATTAAGTCAAAACGGCAGCGTTAACACGCGAACTTTTAACACATCTGTTACAATTTATTACATTAAAAAATTTGTCACACCCTAAAAGACTTTTGTGGACTTTAAAATTACACTTGAGTGGACAGGAAAGGGGTTTATTGGATTATGAATTTTGGGGGTTTAAACAGGCGGGGTTCGGGTATCCGGCACCGCCGCGATCCCTAGAGATAGGCAGATTATGTCCCCTCATTACCTGAGAGCTTTTTATCGCTTTATTTTTGACATATGGTGGTAAAATTTAATCTAACAGTTGATTCAACACCGTCTGGTTACTTAGCGGCAAACTAGTTTCAAGTAAAAAAAAAATTAAAGAAGTGTTATAATCTAAAAATAACTACTTATTAAAGAATACTTCCTCTTATTGTGTGTTTCAATGTTTTATTTTACATCTATAATACATAGTAGCTTTAAATAATAATTCCCCCAATTTTCACGTATAAATGCTAGTATTGTGTATAAGGTGTTGGAAAGTAGTTGTTGCTGGTACTTTACTATTGTTAATTCCGTCATAATACTATCGAGCAATCATCATGTAGGGTTACCTTAATACTCTCCTCACATAGGATATTCTTTATATCACGTTTCTTATGCATTCGCAAAAATATATTTAATTATACTAGAAAAAGTTTTTTTACACGGAATAAACTTTTTAAAGAATGAAATAGTTGAGAGAGAGTATTAGTAAAATATCTAACATGTTTGATTAACGAGCAAATATAGTCGTCGTTATCTTGAAATTGATTGCGTATTGTCCTTTTGTATTTAGTTGGTACCTGGAGTAATTAATATTTGTTTGTATAGAAAGCGTGGCGGCACTATCGTAGCGCTATTGCGCGGCCCTGCCGGCGATCAATGCGCGATAACATTGTGCTGGGTGATTGTAGTGGTGCGCGGTGTGCGTCCCGTGCAGCCGACCCTTCCTATTCGTAACTCCTGCCTCGCAATACTCTATAGCGGTTTCATTAAGATACCGTCTTTCCTACTCAACGAGTCAGTTGATTATTCCCAATTAATTCTATGATAGTCAATTGAACAAATTGTTTTTATCTTTCTCCCCTTTTAATCTATGACTACTTAGAGTAACTTCCAGTCATATTAAGAGTATTTCATTGTATGCAAATTCCTATAATCTAGATCTATAAAAGGTCTATTGGCATGTATGTATATATCACACAACTTGAGTACTCTATAACTTGGCATGTAGAGCTTAACAATTTTCTATAGAAACGCCGACAATTTTTGAAAGCTAACATACTAGAGCACTTTGTAGAACTGCTTTAAAATGTATGTAATAACCTAAAAGCAGCTCTCTAGCGTCAATAGATTTCTGTGGAATGGATCTAATATTAAAGGTCCCTCTCCTTGAACATAGCCTGCTAACTCTACTGCATCCCGTAATATTTAATGCTGCTGTTTCTAGAAATAATGGTTCATTGTTCTCTTCAGTATAAGATTATACACATAAAGACTTCACTCAGTAGAATTTAGCATAATCATTAACCGTTGGATTGGTGATTTGGCACGTCAAGTCATAGAAAAGTAATGTGAAGTATTTCTTCCCATATACTTGCCGCAGGCCCAGTAACCTCCTATTCTTTTTTCCCACCTATTCTCCTAAAATCCTTCCTCGATGATATGCTATCAACCATATGCTATCAATCATTTAATCAGTTTGTTCGGTGTAACACGCCACTTTACTCCGTTTTATGCTATTGATCAATATGATTGGTGTGAACACGGCCTAAAAATTGTGATGCGTAGATATACGCTGTGTAGTGGCGCGTGACATCAATTGGCAGCTCCCGGCGCGAGTGCCCTTGACACTGATCACATTGTGGCCATTCCTTATGAACCAATTTATTTCATTCAATCGCCACTGCGTTACGTCTCTTGTATACAATCACAGCTGTTCTTTCTGATACTATTTACTATGACATATTAATTATTTTATCTATTGTGACTTTTCGGCTAAAATGCCGGGCTATTATGACACTTTAGTACCGTGTTGTATTTCCAAACGTTATTTTTCAAATGCTGTTCAATGTAATTAGGTAATGAAATTGTGACATTATTATTTAAAAAAAATATTTGAACAAGTTCACTGTGGAAATATCAAATTAAAACGCTTCTAATAAATAGCATAAATTCTAAATTTTTTGTCTGAAAGGTATTCTGTTGACTATTCATTGTTAGTTGAATATGCAATAATAGCTGGTAACACCCATGCTTGGAATTCTGTCTGTTATGTCATCGACTGAAATAGATTGTGATGAATGAGTTAACTGCTAAAAGCGGTTATCAGTTGTTATCGACGCCAAATTTATCAACAAGCTTAATGAGCAAACACATACGAGAACATAATATTAATATTAATTAAGTACTCTTTAGCTTCAGTTTTTAGTCAGTTTCTTAAAACTGAATTTTCGTCACTACAAATCGCAGTAATAAATTTCGGACATAGTCACTTTTTCTCAAATATTCTACAGTATGTTGTTAGTTTATGTAAGAACATTTATAAAATTGAAATTTAGAAATAGCGAGATAGCGATTCTAATTCATGCAAGTTTGTAAACTTTAATTGGCTAATTAGCCTTTTAAACATCGCAAAGACTTATTAAAAGTTGAATATTTAAAGTTATCTGTGAAAACGGTTAAAAAGAGAATGTGTATTGATAAAAGAGAGTACAGTTCCACATGTTAAACAAGCCGTGCCGAAGCCTCTGCAGGCTCATTAGCATCCGCCCCGGACTATACGATTGGCCCTTATGCGTAAGATAATAATTTACTTTATGCAAAATGTTCGCTTTCTCCACAAACACGATTTACAGCTATCATCAAAAAATTAAATGTAATATATTAATTTTTAATTTAGTTGTACACATAGGAAGTAATATTTTCGTGTGCATGTTAAAAGTTTTGGAATATATAATAATTTACGGATATTTTTTACTTATTTAGTTTATTTTCTTCAATGCAAATGATATTAACTACATGTCTAGTTTTCTTTTAATTACGTAGTTCATTCAAATTTCTTACAATACGTCAAAGGAACCAGTGCGCGAATTGTTTCCTACGAAGTCGTACGGCGAGTCTCGCTCCACATGACATTACGGTCGCTTGAAGCGCTCGCGGTGGAGCGAACGTCTACACTTTTAGCATATATTGCAATACGAACTGTTCTTGTAAACGTATACAGACAGTGTTTTACAGCAGCTGCAGAACAATGTACCGTATAGATTAATCGTAATATTTGTTAAAGCTGCAAACATTTAGTGCCTGAATCGATCGAGGCTAGTAATGGCAAACCTTTGAGCAAACGCACTCACTATGTTCAATATAGGTGCGGCCCCTAATACATTAATTTGCATTTAACTCGGACAAAGGCTACTGACGTCCGTGCGTCTGCGCTTCGGCTGACTAACGCCATAACTCATACACTATGGTAATCGAGTCATCGTCTCGCACGACCTCCAATAAAAACGTCTGCATCGCGCCGCCGACAACTGCTCTACAATTTAACTAGAGGTTCGCTACAGTGCCGACTCACTGCAAATCATTATAAATTAAAAGTATGCGAATAAATTTATTTGCTTGGTGAACCCGCATAAAAAATACGAATAGATACTTATTCATAGTGATTATATTACAGGCGAGTGGGCCCGTCGCCTGCCGTCCGCCGCCCGCCGCCCCGCTCGAGTCGAGGGGTGAGCGCAATAAAAATGTACCGCGGCGCAGCGCAGGAGGGCTGGCTGCAGTCGTTACGTCGCGCGACCCTCTCTCGCTTTGATATCATTACTGTTATTGTGCCACCCCTGTCGGCCGCAAAATTTTCCATTGTAAATCCACTTGTAATGCTCCGTCGTACAGATAGTGCTTTGTACGTAAAATGTAGACGGGCTATGATTTTCGAAAGTATTTCCTGATCGTACTGCCTGTGGATTTAAAAAATCATATATGTAATGTTTGTTTTGACATTCGATGTCTGCAAACAGGCTCGAACCGAGAAAAAAGTCGCACTGGCGTACCAGTAAAGTATATGATTTTAGTAACAAATGTTGGATATTGGCGGTATTATTTTATCTTTTACGTTAAAAGAGTAATAAATAGTTGTTGGAATAATTATAACCAGACGAAAATTTGACCATTAATACATCACCAACCCCATAAAAATATAACACCGATTATATTATCAAAACTTGATTGGACGGAAGCAATATTGCCGAGGGGTAGTTTTGACTTCCTCAGGTCCTCTCTTTTTCGCCTATAACTGTTGAAGGCTGACAAAAGGGCTTCATAATCCTTTCATACAGATAAGGAGGGATCACTGCTACGTAGTTTTTGGCTGCTCTCTCCAGAATGAATACTATAAAAAAGTTTTAACCTCTTTGACGCGTAATGACGATTTTGAGTTCAGAGTTACACCGAATCTGTCTCTATCTGACTGTCTGGACTGAATTTAAAGAGATTTGAACGGGAAAGCTAACGTAATTATAGTCTAGAACCACTGGTAGTAATAAGTTTAAATTTATTTCATATATTACAATAAATATCATAAAATAATTAAATGTTGTCAAAGTTAATACAGATAATAAAAGTGAAAATAATTTTCAATACCCTTTATAACTTCGATAGTGTTGTATAGTCGTGGTTACTAATGAAAAAACAACACAACGACGGTCTTTGTTCTTTCATGAGTTGACCTAATCGTTCGAAGAAGCATAACGACCTCCAAGCGTATGGAGAGTTCGAATAAGAACTACATATTTTATTGTTTTTCGTTTCTTGCCTGTTAATAACTATGATTGTTTTTCGTACCATAACTAAAATTCTACCAATGAAGGTGCCATGACTTTATTCTTGAAATATAGAGATTACGATTATATTATGCTGAAAGTTTGCATAATAACGTCATTTACGTATTTATAGCGCAAAATCATCTAATGCGAGTCACCGATGTAGCATTATTTGGAAATAATGCACATTTTATTTTTATCACACCGTTGTAAGTCTTTTGGATCGCGTCCAAGAAGGAACAGACCATCATCCATCCGGCTACGCGACCACGTGGGTGGTCGCAGCATCTAACTACGATCGACATGAATTTTTGTGCGCATCCGTGTTTTATTATAAGAAGTGACTAGCACTCTATTATTGTTTGACAGTTGCGTGGTGGCCTTGATTGTTTTATGTTGTTAATCTTTTGGAATTTCGAAGCTTTTTTTATAGATGGACATTAGAATTTTATTTTATGATCGTGTATCTGAGAGAATCGTTGAACCGAAGTTGTAGCAAAAGGCTGTGATAGTTTCGAAAATATTTTTAAACATAAAAAAAAATTGGCTTCCTTTTTAAATATAAAAGTTTTGTAAATTATCTGGTTACTCCAGTACCTTATGCTTTCATCTTTCATTGTTATTGCCTGTAACTTTCCCTTCCAGTCAATCTTATGTTTTAAATACGGTTATATTAATTTAACGAACCTTCACTGAATGTTATCATTTCGCCGAAACTGAACTTTCTTTGAGCCGCCTTCGAGAAAAAAACACATCGTACACATTTTATGTAATTGTTTGGGCATTGGATACGCGAGGTGAAGTTTAATGTGAATTGTTTTGGTACACCGGGAAGTGGACAACCGACCATTCCCGGCCATCTTTCGCATTGTCGATTGTGACTCTATATGGTTTGCTTCGATGTACTGTTCATGTATTGAAATACTTCTTTTATCATTTTTTATTTTCTGCTGAATTCGACTGTTTAAATTACTCTTTCGTATATTAACAGTTATATTTAATTATGAAATTATTTTTAACAATGTTACATAATAATAGATATTGGATATAAAATAAGCTATAAAAGTTGTAAGTTATATATGTAGCGTTATTCCAAGCTTTTACGATGGTATAACTTTGAAGGAAAACAGATAAACCCAATTTAGTTGTCAAGTCGACTTATCGTGAGTACTCCATTTTTTGGCAATATTATATCGTTTTATTGCACCACTGTTTGTCTATGTGTGAGTTTTTGATTTTCATAAGGCAATATATGCATACTTTGCAAGTTTAGTAAGTTTAGTTTCTCGCAATAAGACCTATGCATAATTTAAATAGCTGTACGAGTGCGGGGCGTTTTATACGAGGTGACCTTCTTGTACTGGACCCCTGCTTAGATATTTATGTATTCCCGCAGTTGCATTAAAATTTATTGCCGCCTTCTATACAGGTTAGCGAAACTACCACTAGAATAGAATAAGTGGATTAACATTATACTGAATCGAGTGCTGTGCAAGCGCCAGATGGTCGAATTTAAATTGCATTGTAGGTAAGCTATTTAACAAATAGGTGCACTATTTCAATCGACAATCTTAATTCTTACTAGTAATATAAATGTGAATGTTTTGATGGATGGATGTTTGTTTGTATGATGTATCTCCAGAACGGCTGCATGGATCTCGTTGTAATTTGGCATAGATGTAGAACGTAAACTGGAAGAACACGCAGGCTAATAAATACGTTTTTCTTAATTAAGCGTGGCCGGCGTCTCGGGCGACAGATCAAATGAATATAATTAGGATATTTATGCATCAATAAATTGTAATGTTTGTAAATCAACTTTTTTATTATACCAATATTTAAATTGCATGTAATTGATATAATCAATCATGTAACTTAATATCAAATCTGATACTTTGATAATAATTTTTGTTAATGTTTGCCAAAAGGTTCTTGACTTGTTTAATTACATTACATGTGTTAATGTTGTGTTGTGTTTATATAAGTGCACCGATATATAGATATAAATAGACCTGTCTCATTACTCGATGGCTTTAGCAACGCTCGCGGGACCTGTAATGAATTCCCTGTTTGTCGTGCATGTTTCTATGTTTCATCTGTCATTAAATATTACGCCCTACGCGGTTGTAATAAAACTTAATATTATTCAGGTATTATAAAAGTATTTCAGCCAATTTGGAATGTTTATTTTGTTTGCAACTGACTCATAGTATCGATTTAAGTGCCAAAATGACACTTGTAAATAAATACTACACAAGGTATTAGAGCATTTCTTATAAAAGTATTAACAGAATAAACGATTTTCTGTACAACGATATACTACTATCCTGTAACTTTTACAGCATATTTTTTTAATGTTATTAAAGCATTAATAAGTCAAACGCTATAGTGAATATATTATGTACGTTCTCACTTGAAAATAAAAGTAAATAAGCATTTAGATATATTTATATAAGGTTGATTTGCTCATCAGTGTACTATCAGGTAAGAGTCTGCCGCGGGGCAATATGGAACGAAACTGTCTAATTGTGTTTACACATGCACAGTGTTGCAGAATGCATTGCGCCCACGCTGACCGCTGCTAATCGTTCAGTTTTTGTTACAGTCTACATTTACAATTAAGAAATTTATGATATTTTATTAAAGGTCAAATACAGATTTAGCCAGTCAAAAAAAGCAAACAATCATATTTTATACATCAGGAGGAAATGATACCAAAATCTTAATTATTAAATTTATTTTCTTCAAGTGACATTCAATCATTACGCATGTCCATGTCTTTGTAATAACACTTAACTTTCGATTAAAGGATCTATGTTTAGTATTACAAAGTCGTAATCATATTCAAATGCGATCGGCATCGAGTTATCGTCCCGATCACCACGGGATTGCAAAATTAATTGCATTTGTTCCCATCTTATCAGCAGGAAGTCATATTTCACTGGGAGCTATCTAATGACCGCTTACGTGTAATTGATGGTCTGAAAATAACGTCTTGTCTATATGCTGGTTATCTAGAGTAATGAAGGCCTTTGGTAGTATCTCCGAGAGGTAAGAGCCTGCTGATTCACTGTTTGCTACTTGTTAAACGTTCATGTTGTTATGCTTGAAATCGCGAACCGGGTTAACTGTTAGAAGCAAAAAATATATAATGGTTATTCATTAACAATGTGTGTAAATTTCTATACAATTTTGTATATGGCAAAGCCACATTAAAATCATTACAAAATATTGCTTGGTACTGGCTAATAACCTGTTAGATCACTTCTTTAAACGACATAGAAACCAGCCAGTCCTAAAAATAACTTAATTGAAATTTAATTATTTGATGATGAGCAGGAGGATAAGTATGAGATATATGTTATCCTATGTAATAAAAGTTCGTTGCTTCCATTATGTATTATATATGTGGCATATATCTCTGATTATCAGTCACGTCAGTATTGTGCACGTCAAAGCGCTACAGCGCTGAACGGAGCTATTGGTAAAATCATTTTCGTGAAATTCGCGTGGCGGCGGACGGCTGGCAGAACAGCGGGATGTTTGCCGAGTGCTGTTTGCTTTGCCGTGTTTGCACTGAGCTATTGTCCTGTGAACAGGTTCCCCCTATCGTTCGGTCTCAGCCTTTAATCCGAACAATTGTATTGTTTCTATAGCAAGTAGAGTTTTGCATTAAGGTGCATAAAATTATTATTACTCTCTTAATAAAGTTTTCTGAGACGAGCTGGTTTGAATTAAGTATTTAATTTGAAAGAGATCACTGCTAGTCATAAACTGTTATGTATTATAAAATCGATCCAAATGTTCAGGGTTGAGGTGCTCGTTAGTTGCGGAATCATAGTAAGTACGAAATAGTGTATAAACAAACGCATACTTACATTGTGATTGCCAATAAATAACGTATTATTTGTCCAATTTCGCGCTCGTTTATTTACTGTTAGGGCATTTGTACATCATCTAAATGTTGCCTAACATTTCGCTCTGATTTCATTGTACTTAAGTCCAGTTGTGTTCCAGTACTGACACTAATGGTATATGAAGTAAATTTACTTTGAGAGTTCCATTTCTCAATTTCCACGTCTTTACAAAAGGCTTATTATACTTATATGAGTTAGCATTGAGTGCTTGTTAAACACTTTGGTATATACATCAAAGTTGTGAAGCAAAGTATACAATATTTCTCCTATGATAACTTTTAATGCCTTATAAGCTTTTACTACTGCTATGCGTACTATTGTTAAAATTTCTCTTCTCGACGTATGAAAATTTACGATGTGTCTTGAAACGAGAACTTTTATATTTCCATGTATTTTTTATCCACCGAACCGTAACTGATACTTATCTGTTGCTACTTTTCCGTTTTTTTTACCTATTTATAAATATCATCAATAATATTTATTTAAATTTACAGATTACAGAAGTAATTTTCTGACTTTAGTTTTATTAGAATTAGCGGATAAACATTGTGGCTTATGGTAATCTGATTTATTGAATTGTACGATTGTGGCTTCTTAACAAAAAATAAATATAATTATTTTATCTTTTTATTTCAATGAAATAAGCTAAGTATTCGCAAAAATTTTACCACAATTTTCTAGAAAAGTTTGAAGATTTACTAGTCACTGAACTTTGATCGGAAAAAATTAAAAATGTCTTAGAAATGTATTTGTATTCGACGAGTTTGATTACTTAATTAACCTTGTGGCGTTTACGTCTTTATTACCTGCAACAATTTTTTGATGAATTTCTCAAACTTATATACTCTGACAAGCATACAATACTAATAATTTAGATTACAAACATAATTTGATATTAGAATTAGTGGTCTAGTCAAGTGATAGTGGAGAAGAATTAATACTCTGTATGTGTGTGTGCTTCGAAGCTGCGCAAGTATACCCGTAGATCACGAAGTTTTAGCTGCGCCGACGCCGACACCGCTCTGTGCGGTGGCCGGTTCGACGACCGTTTCCTTTTCGTACAACCATTAAACACGTAATAGACTAAAAACAACCAGTAATGTGCACTTTTTTTGGGTTTAATGCGCATGTTTATAGTCTTTATTACAAATTTTCTGTCTTTCTTGACTTTAAACTATGCATATTTTTGGTATTTAGAATTTGTGTTAAGGCATGTAGAATAAAAAATTGTAAATTTTTCTAATAAAAATTAATCATAAATAACAACTTTTTCGTTGCGATAGTCAGATTTATTATAATAATTGATTGTTTATTTTTCATTGATGACATAACCTCTTGTAGAATAGTTTTTATCTCTACCTATATAGAATATCACACGTACGAACGATCTATAATTGGCGACCGAAGCTTGCTATTTAAAATAAAGTGTTCGTGACATCCGCTCAGCAACTGTACCTCGTCCCTGCATGGTGGTTATATTGTGAACTGACGTGATTTTTATTTACGTTCAGTTCTCACCAAAGACTAAAATTTTATATCTCCAAAGCTTGTATTTGTTAAGAAATTATACCAAAGGTGGTTCGATTGGTAAGAAAGGAAATGTAAGGGGGATTCGATTTTCAAGTAACATACGCATAAGTCATACAAGTATTGGTGCATCACAGCACCTAGTGATTTTAGTGTAGGAGTACCCTTTACTGGCTCTACTTATCCGCTAGTACATCTGGTTAAATCTTCGAACTTATGCACATACTGTTAAATTTAATTGCCTGTTTCAAATGCTACTGCATGTGATAACAATTAATCTTCTTATACTTTCTCTAATTATGCAACATTTTTAATTCCCTTGCGTAATATTAAGTGCAAATATAATGCAAATGTGGACGTTCACAGTACCGTTACGATTATTCCTTACAAAGGAAAGTCACGCACGCGACGGCCGCGCGATGGCGCTGCGGTGTTTCAATTAAACTTTACCTGATACTGTTTATTTACGGTTGGTGATAATGTGTAACACTATCACATGTTATTACTGTTTGTTGAATTTATTAAGAATGTCACGCGGACAATTTATATAAGTTAATTTTGCCATAACGGTTACATTTATGGCTATATACTATATGTTTGTTATTTCCTGCCGTGGAAGCTTTTATCGACTTTTGCCGATATGATACATAAATTTTAAAGTTTTTGGTGTAGTAGATTTAGGTAATTCTAATTAGAAGATATTGTGGATGATTTAATTTGCTTAATTGCTTTTGTCGTAAATACAGCGAATTTATTTGCTTCGTCTAAACTTAACAATGGTCATGTTGTCAAAGTTATTTTTGGCCTACAATCGATGTACAATTTGGTTGACTAAAAGTAACTAGTAAAGTACCTAAACGTTTTAACCACATTATACCCTTTATTATATTTGACTATCCTTTTAAAGATTGTAAACAAATAAATATATTTCATAATAAGATGTTGTGTAAACAAGTATTATAATAAGGACATTAATGTACAAGAGTGATGGTAGATACGTATCTCGCTCGTTTACGATCCACTGTACCCAAATGTCTGCCGTATTTGGTATCGCGTCCGTACCACGAGGTACCCACCAGATGTTCAAACTTTCACCTGCCTCGCACAAGGCGACCAATCAATTTACCACCGTGCCTGTTGTGTGCAATTCATCGTTTGATTTGCAAACGTGAGTCATGCCTAGACGCCTGTGCCCGGGGCCTAAGCGGCGCCTCATTGAGATTCAGCACGACGTCGGCCAAACTTTTCCTTATCCGGACACCTCTTAATGTCTCCATTGTTTACCAGATTGGCTAATCCACGACATTGTATCGCGCTCATCGTGTGCCCGAAATTGCTTTTGTAATCCATATTCTGGGGTTTAACATGCATTGATAATATAAACGTTTAGGAGCTTTTACAAATACAAAAAAAAATATTAAAAAAATTTAATCATGTACGTATGTATGAAATATTGTAAGAAAAAGCTAAGTACTGTTCAGTAAATAACGTTTATTTTTATTAGTTTTGAAATTGTGATGACTCACGCCAAATTATTTGGGGTTCCCCCACAAGATTTGAGCCCTGTTTAATTATGTTGTCATAAACTAAGACATTTATCGGCGGTTTGCTATTAACGAAGTAAAGATTCAAAGACCATTTACACTTTGTCCACATTTGATCTGCAGCAGAGCCAATGTGGATTTTGAAAGTTTCGCGTGTCATTTACAAACTTGTACTGAATATAATTGTTTCTAAATTATGTTGCAGTAATCTATAATAAAAGGAATGTTATTACACATAATTCTTAATTGAATTCTACCATATGTCACCATAGATAAAATCAAAGTTTTGTGTTAGCATATATATATATATATTTTTTTGAACTACGAATTGCGAAAAAGTCTGCAAAAATGGCTGTGATGTCACTATACATGTCTGATGTAGTGCCAGTTCAGCTAGTATTATAACAGCTCACTTCTATCAAGAACTGTACTGAAATGCATCTCTGACGACTTGTGCTAATAACTTTCAGAAGTTTGGACAATTTGTTGCCATTGTATGGGCAACGGTTTCGGACTGTGCAATATAGATTTATTGCAGGCTATCATTAAATTTTTATTACAGGATTGAGCACTGGGCTTTGTTAAGTGATGATTATTAGTTATTGCAATTCAGACTATCTTTCTGCATTGAATGTGGTTTAAATGGTATTAAATTATTATGTTATTTACTTCTGCCAAAGAAGTCTACAGACAATGTTGCAGTCGACTTCTGGTTTTGCGGTAATTTCACGGCTCAGGTGTTTAGGTTTGCTATCAGTGGTAAAGTGCGAAGTTTCGGCGCGATGGCAACGGCGGCGCGGCGGTGCTGGGGGCGGCAGAGCGTAGCCGTACGGGGTCGTCGCCTCCGCTCAGTGACGAGTACCGCTGTCCGCTGCCCGCTCCACTAGTGCCGCCCACCTTCTTGCTCTCACTGCGTTCTTAGTCTAAAGACAGTTTCATCTTATCATCGCACTTAATTTTATCTGCATACCTTTTTTATTGATGTACAAATGATTTCGGGCTGTTAAGTTATAGATAGAAGATCATTTTGAATCAATTATAACGTTTGGCGACGGATTGTCAACCTCCCATTCACTGCATTATAAACTGCATTTGATGCAGAAATTTGCAAATGCGGATTTCAATTTAGCTTGTCCGCAACCTGAGAGATCGGGATATTCAAAAAATAAAATGCAAATCGCCGTCAAGTATCGCGGCGTGTCGGATTCTGGAGGTTTCTGCGAATGGGCGGCGTGCGCTCGGCGGAACATCTGGAGGGCGCGTTGCGCTCGCGACGGAGGGGCGCGCGCGGGGGCCCCGGGCTTGGTCGAGGCGCGCGCCAGTCCCCGAGACACCGGCCGCGCGAACGGCCACCGCGACCCTCCGACGCTCCGCGACCGCACGTTACCCGCTCCCGCTCCCGCTCCGCCTGCCGCCAGCGGATCCGCTCCCGCTAGTGCACATGTGAGTCAGCACACCGTATGACCGTACACTGCCGACACACCGCGCTCGCCTCCGCTGACACTCCGCCGAGCCTTTACCGGCCGCCGGCCGGCTTCCATGTGCCTTGTGGTGTATTTCTGAATATAGAATTGTTTGTGACCGGTGTTTAATATAAATCGACTCGAATGTGATTCAATGGTAGGTAATGTAAAAAGATCTTTTTCAAAAATGCACCACGAGAACAAATCTTTCTACAAAATTTTCACATGAAACACTTAGACAAAGTAGGCGAGGGTAGCCGCGTATAAGTCCTCTGGGGTATCTATTGAATTCTATCTTGCATTTAATTGTTCGTTAACTCGACGACGAGTCGACTGGTAGTCAATGAGAGAGATGCAATTAATTACTTAATTGCGCTTATCCCGCAGACAGATGAGATTGAGTCCATAGCTAAATGGTAGCCGGCGTAGTGGTTCGTTTTTCAATTAGACTAATTAAAAGACCGGCCGGCGACGGTGGCGCTCACGCGAGCCTCCGCGGCAGCGAGACCGGCCGGCGGAGGTCTACGAACCGCACCGTGGAAATGGGATTATTGCACGATGGCCTTAAACGCTATTTTGCACTCGTTGTAGCTCACAATAAATTGCGCTCGCTATACTTATCGAGTCGGTGCCGCGGCGGATTCTCCACGCCGGATTCCGAACACTTCTCATTCCTGCCACTCCACACTTCAATTGTGTCAGAATTGATCTCACCATAACTAATGGAGCGACTTTCGAAATAACCTTATTAAGTTAACGTTATGTTAGAAGCACCAGAACTGTCTGTTGATTTACATTGTGTAAGGAGGCAAGCGTGTAAGTAGGAGCGCAGACTGCAGTTAAATTTTCTAATTATAAAGTTATCATCATAAACATGTAATTAATTAGCAGTAGTATTTACCGTTATTGCATTCGTAATTAACTTCATACGCTTTCTTAAAAATTATGGAATAAGATATACTTTCACGTAGGTAGGAAAAGTTAAAAAAGATTTTAAGTTGTGTAAATGCACTTTTTAATATCTTTTTTTATTTATAGATAACTTATAAAGCTGAATTTTAGCTAGTGGAAATCAGTAGTGGGTCGCAACAGGCTAGTTTTGTAATAATTTATTGCAATAATTTTTTATTGCTTCAATGTTGTTGCTGGAAAACGTATAAAAAGTTTGTTTCTCCGGCAGCCTCACAAATAGACCTAAACAAACTTTAATGTTGGCTGAGACAACTTGTCAAGGTCAGAAGAAAGGTTTGTTTGTTACATATATACATACAATATTAACTGACTCAACTATTACGAAAATACCTACCTATTCTAATAAGATTTCTTATGGTACGATATTCTTATAGAAAAAGTTGACAATAGACACAAAATTTTGTGACCATGATAAATTAAATGAAACTTTTTTTGTCGCTCGTGCCACGTGATTTATGGTTTGTTATTGTAAAGGGACAATAATAAGCCAACGCAACAAATTCTCGACTTATGAATTTTGTTGGACGTTCCACAAATACAATAATAAATGTTCTTATTTCCTTGTGTATTTATTTATTTTAGTCCGTCGGCCTCTAATTGTACCTTATTGTTGTTTGCTTTACTTAGTTTTTATTTGTTTAACTTTGTGTATAATCACATTTTAACCTATATTATGTAGAATATTTGACAATTCGTCACCGAGATTTTGCAAGAATTTTAATTATAATCGTATGTTAGTATATCATCATGTAGTAGATGCATGTCGTATTGAACTGTCTCCGTACCGATCGACGTCACCTGATTGACGACCACACATTGTTAGCTAACGATTGATGACGAAATGCATTACTCTGTGTACACTGACTGTTTACTGGGATGTTAACCCTGCGGTCCGTCTGTCAGCGCTATCTCACTCCACCTGCCTTTGTCTATCGCTCGACGGTTCTGTTATTTATAGTTGCAGGAACTGTTAAGCTTTGTTTTACGTTAAGTGCCTTGTTCGGAAATACTTACTGAAAGCTAAACTTATGTAATAGATTCAAACGACAGTTATAGGAAATTGGTTTATTTCATAATAATTTCTAAATTAACAAAGTTATTTGATAGTAACTTGATTTAAAAATTAAACAAATACAAGTGTATTACTTCGGCTTTTAATTTTGTCTATTTATTGGCTCCTATTATATAAGCAAAATTAAATTGTGTATTAACTTTTATTGAACTATAATATTAAAGTATAATATTAAAAAATCCTTGGTCTCATGTTTGTACATAACGGCATAGTTTCAGAGATTACCTTCAATATACATTTTAAAACGTTTTGAACATAATAAGTGAGAACAAATGAGAAACTGAGATCTGTTCCGTATAGTGATAACATCGGAGTAGGGGCTGATGTCTTGTGGGATGAGAATTGTGTTATCTGAAAACCAATCATACAATGGGAGCCAGTTATTATAAAAATGTACATTTAAGATATGTATCTTCATGTTAGTATTTATTGGGTGCGAGAAAGGATATAAAATTAAGATGTTCACTGTAAGAAACTAAACGAATAGTTATTTTATTGTATCGCAGCTTTGTAGACCAACCGATGTTTTTTGCAAGAAGATCCGATGTCCGATTCGTTTTTTTATCAATATATAGTCACAGACGTTCCTCTCTCCTCATTTCTTGCCATCGGACATCTAGACACATGGCAGGCTAGTCGTGGACGTCCCATGACGTTAGCAATAACCATTTCGCTTTGTCATTTTCAATGCCTACAGCAAAGGATTGAAATAATCTGTCTGCTACATAGTTGCCTGTTATATATTATGAGTTTAAAAAAAAGTGAAATGTTTTTTATTGTCTTCTCCCGTCGGAGCTAATGTTGTCAGATAAAATGTTATTACATAGAAATTAATTAAGTGTAATTTTGTTTTTGAAAACATACATTTTTTGTATAATATCTAGAATAATTTATGTATGTCATCAAGATTCTATTAAAATTTAAATAAGCATAAATAGCGGTTGCCTAGTGCAAGCTCAGATAAAGGGAAAAAAATCCTCAGAAAAAATACAATATATGTACAAAGAGGCACAAATAATGATAAAGTTTTTGCAGCGAATTGTGTTTTATCAATTACAAGAAGCGCCAGCCGAATGCTGCGGCACGTTTAAGATGGTATTGTGCCGCGTATGGCGCGCCGATTCATCGCGGCCCCGGCACCGCAACGCAAAACCTCTTAGTCATTGCCTGAATCAATCCGCCCGTCTTAATTTATTAGCGCTACTGAGAAATTTTAATAAAAACGCTCGTGTGAAATACGTCCGCGAATTCTGCAACACCGCTCTCTAACCGTGTACTTTCAGAATATTAGATGTGAGCTGTCATTGTTTGGGCTATCGCCCCGCTAAGATCTTGCGAGCGCTCGTTAAACGTTTGTTCACAGCCCGTTCCCAGAGCGGGGCGACAGAGCTCGTCTCCGCCGTCATTAAATACAGTTGCATTCGACATTGTGATGATATTTCGGAGCACATTCGGCGGGCAGCGGCCGGCCGAAGGCATAGCATGTTATGAGCGATGACTCGCCGCTGCTATGCCCGCTAGCCCGCTACTCATCTCTACGGTATTCGGACTCATTCGTTATTGCCGCAGTGTTAATGTGTTTTGTCTTACTTTAGCTTGCTTAATAAATCACTGACGCTTATTCTCGAGCTATGTACAGTCGACTTAATTTATAACGGGTAGGTTTTATTTTTTAGTGTAGTATTGGCATAGGTATTTTTAAAAATAAGAGAAGATTAATATTTTGTTAATTTTGTCTGTCGCTGGCTTTTGCACAGATTTGTTAATAATCATTGAAATTAAAAAAAAAACATGATTTTGAATACGAAGATTGAAGACGTGCTGTACCTGTGATAGTCAAAAATTATTTCATGAACTTTTGATTGATGCTCGCTCGTTATGCATTGGTAAGAGAGCGCTTTACCGTCATTATCTACATTTTATGTAAGGTTCGTGTCGATATTGTATTCGGAATAAAGTCGGTGTCGTAATGATGCGATGCTATCGCCCATCGGTCATGACTCGTTTCGAACTGTGAGAATCTTCCGCAACAGTCTCAATCTCAACATGTTAAGTGGCAAAAGAACATTAAAGCCAGAGCTAAAGTATTGTTTTATCAGTTCGCGTAATTTCAGTCTTATGTCCCGGAAACTGAGATTGTTTCAACAATTAGCCTTGTAAAATAAAGTTCTCATCGTAGCTCACAAGTGCCATTTAAATAAAACATTTGACCATAACATCGAATGTGTTGAATATCGTATGCGAGGACATGTGCTCGCCACGTTGTGATGAAATGTATGAGAATGAATCTTAAGATAATTTTTATAGGGCGGATTTTGTTTTGTTATGCAGCGGTGACGTCATAGCCAGCTGTAGAGCACAATGACGTAATGCGAGGGCATTGACCCGGCGCAACCCTCCGGCGGGTCTGCCCACCTCGTACCATGAATAAGTTAGCGCAACGCAGACTGCGCCGCACCGACCTGGGGCAACCTGCCGTCGTAACACCTACAAATATTTCCCGTCTGCAATATAACTGTAAATTCTATTGCAAATCCAACCCTTCACTCGCTGAATGCGTTGCGCCGAGCCTTTGGTTTCGAATACTTTTTATATGTTTTATTTGCCGCAGGCGCACAATTTTTTCTTAAAGCTTTTTTGTAGCTTTCATTTCCCGAGTTTGTTTTGAAAATTATAAATTGAAAAGGAACTTGTAATTTCGAAACGAAAGGGAAATGTTTTCATTATTTGGGTATAATTAATGCGACACGAAAATTTATGATGCAGAGGAGATTGGCGGCAGATTTATTTTAAATAAGAGACCGACTAGGTAAACGTATATACATGAGTGAGATATCAAGCTGATATAAAAATTTTCAAAGTATTTTTTAACTGTATTGTAGGTATGTTTATGATTAATGAGATAAATTAAAAACAGCTTTACCTTTAGCTTAATCGTAGTACGAGTTAAAAAAATATAAAATGGAGCGTGTCTGCAATTATATACAGTTATCGTTTTATAATGTCCGAGAAACATTGCAGATGTAAGTAACCAATGTACAGTGATACGTCCGAAGGCATGAAGGTATCATTATATACCGTTAGTCGTACGTCTTGGCACTGCTTGCCTAATTTTGTGTTTATCATCTTACTCAATAATGAACACAATGTAAGGCGAACCAATAGTTTTAGTTTTATTCGCAAATCGACGCAGTTTTTTTCACTTAAATTACATATTACGAAAGCAAAACTATTCCCATAATTAATGAAATACTACGAATACAGGCAAGACCTCGCTTAAACGAAGATTTATGGAATTACGGGAAATGAGAGTAAACGCATTTTCATCACGACCCCAACATTCACGTACCGACCCCCACCTGAATGTGAAATCTCTCGCGGGACCCAGAGCCGTGTAAATAAATGCACAAATCCTTTGCATGCGAATTACTTGTATTAACTAGGAAATAGAATTTTTACCCCGACTGTGAAAGACTAGTATTGAAATCCGTCCGCCATTTTTTATCGACACTGTTTTGCAGCTTTCGCCACCAACGAATATTTAACTCGTTACGGCTAAAGGCATTATCTATGGGTATCGTTTAAATTGATCGAGCTCTTTGATAGATTTTTAATAGCGTTACGATAATCACCCGCATACATCTCGGTTTCTCCGAGCTGCATACATGTTGCTCTCGCCGACGTTGTTGCCGCGGACTTTCCAGCGTCACGCGACCCAACACACGCCCCGTCGGCAACATACATTAGCACACAATAGAATGCCGAAATCATAAGATTTTTATTATTCCATAGCAAATAATGCAGGTTATCGGTCTAAAAACTGGTACACCTTTATAACGACAGCCCTTTACGGTACTAAATTGACAACTGATTACATAAATTGATTGATTGCGAAAAGCATAAAGAAATTCCGTGACCAATTCCAAAAATATTTGTAGAATCATTGCAGTGTGCCGTTTTGTTTGAGGGGCCACTTCATATGTTGTCTGTAAGAATTTTAGTCAATAAGTTTACTGTACAAACCATTAAGTAATCTTTATAAAGTCAAATTAATATTTAACCAAAGAGTTACCAACTCGATTATATATTTAGTTCAGTAAAAATGATAAAGTTATATTGCTAGTACTAATTCGTATTATTAGCGCGACTTTCTAAGACGTTAACATTGCCGGACCGTTGCTCGGTAAAGTCTCGATGATTAGATTGTAATGACTTCATTATTATTAATGTTTGTCCTTCTTTTAAGACATTTAGCTGTTTATGTTACCGTATCTGGGCGTGCTGTTGTGGTAATTTAAAGTCATTACGATAAACATTGTTTACGATTATCGAAAATCAATATTATATTATTATATTAGTTTTAATAAAATTGCATTATATAACTTATCAACTGGACATAATACTTCCTCAATGTCTACCAATAGTAGTTATCCATGCGCGTAAAGTGTTCGTATATTTATCACTTAAAAAAAGCGAATACGTACGACATCATGTTTGTGATTTGCTTACTTATAAATAACATAAGGTAATAAGGAGCTGAAAATATAATCCATCATGACTTGGTGTTCATTTATAACAGTCCAACGTCTTTAAGAAAACATTCTCCGAGCGAAGCGGGCCACTCACTGTCAACTCGTGTTTGTTCTTTGCCTAGAGGGGCTATTCCTCACTGGAGTAGTAATAATAACACTAGAGCGTTTATTAGTTTTATCGATTACTGACACTGGAAATAGTTGTTACAACAGACTTCAGTATCGTAAAACGTTTATGATTTAAGCGCTAACTTATTCATAAAAAAAGATTATAATTATAATGCTATTTTGCTGTAATTTCTCTTTATGTGTTAAATGAATATAATAAAAATTCAGTGTGGTAAAATAGTAGTAGGGGTTAAATTATCATTCCTAAATTTAAATATGGTCCTAATCATAAAATCTTAAAAAAATGAATAAATACTTAAACACGAGTCACCATTTTTATATAATCGTTATATTAAATTGATTACGGTCTTATATATTAACATTTATACAATTTACATTAACGTTCACACGCCTGATAATAAAAATAAAAATCTTTGTTAAAAATATAGAAAAAAATTGAGAATTGCATTTTTAAAAGTAGGTAACTGGGAAATATCTGTGGTTTTATTTAAAAAAAAAAAATATTATAAATACACAACATTTACGTTATACTGTGAGTGGATATCTGGTTTTGATATCATTAATACATTTTCGTACTTTAAATCAACCTGGTTTGTGTATTTCTCGAGGCTTTCTCTGAATAAACGAAGTCGAATCCAGTCGATATTTTCATGTTGAATTATTAAATGGCCAGAATTATAGCAATAAAATACTAAGCTCCAGCATTGTCTATAATAGTGTGGTGTAGGTTTTACTGCAGACATTTAACTATAAATGGGGTGTCATTTTAGTAAATTCATAACGCGGTAGGCGTTTTGCATTAAATAGGTTTCGTGCTTTGATATAATAGCCAAGAGGGGGGTCCGGGACGGGCTCATTAGCGACCTCAAGTGGACCACGGAAATTTTAATTGCCGCCTCACTGCCACCTACCGTCGCAAGCTACAGCCGGCCCACCACTTCAAAATTTTGTCGCCATCGTCCCTCTCATATTCACGAAATTACCTAAAATGATAACGTTTATGTCAAAGCTTTTTAAACTCATGTTAGCTTTTCGTGTAACTGCCAATTATTAATGTTACATTAAATAAAAAAGTAGAATATGTAGTGTGGTTTCCACGAAGTAACTGTAACGAAGCAAGGAAAATGATTGGAAGTGCACGTATAGGCCACACTTAACAAATCGATGCGATTCATTCGCGACGCGGCGACGCCTGGGATTTCAAAAACATTTCGTTTTGTTTTAATTACTAAGAGTTGTGAGTACAAGTGTGACTAACACAGTAACTCGTGGTTAAGGCGGATCATGACTGTTTCGAGAGAAGCGGACTATAAAATCTAATTACATCGTTTAAACACAATCGAGCTTTGTTCTATTACATCTCACCATCCTCCTCGCCGCGTTAAAGTGTAGACAGATATAAATATTTATTGCATTTCAAAATTATCGCCTTGGACGCTTTCGCATCTGCATCGCATGAACACTTCGAAACTGATTATCTGTGAGCCAAACAGCGTGTTAACAATTGATTGATAGTAATTGATTTATTTCAAGACGGCGGAACGTTTCGGGTGTATATTGTTTTCGATTATAAAAGTGTGCTGTACAGGAAAAGTTAAGTTATATCGTAGGTAAAAATAGATGCACGTGCCCTCGCGACTAACACGCCGACACACCTTATCCGAAACGCCTCTTTATTTATCCATGCCGCACTCACTTGGGATCCCGCTAGCCTCTAAGTCGACATTTGGATATGGTTTTACATATATCATATTCATCATCATCATCAGTTCACTATACGTCCCCACCGAGGGGCTCGGAGCCTACCTTAAGTTAAGGGTGACTAGGCCATAGTCAACCGCGCTGGCCCAATGCGGGTTGGTTGACTTCACACATATCTTTGAATTTCTTCTCAGATATGTGCAGGTTGCATCACGATGTTTTCCTTCATTGTAAGAACGTCGGATTAATGTACATATGTAAATCGGAAACCGAAAAACACACTGGTACATGGCGGGATTCGAACCCAGGACCTGCAGATTGCAAGTCAAGTGCTTGACCAAGTAAATTACATATATCGCTCAAGTAAATTACACCGTTAACCATAAACAAGGATACATTTTATTAAATATTTTTATCAATAACTGAACTAATTATTTAAAGTATGAATATTAATTCAAATTCATTTACTTTCACAAAAAAATCCTGACTTCCAATAGCCGATGAAAGATTAAAAAGAAACACTATCGCAAAAATAGCGTTCTCTTTAATTATTAACAAATGAAGGCAATAATTAACGTGTTATAACCGCAGACATGTTTCCCGATCGACTGTGATAATAACATGAATATTAATGTTCACGTGACGTTGTTATTTTTGCGGCAAAGAGGTGTTACATATCGGGCTCTCGATGTACCGTAATTATTCTGTTTTCGTGGCTGGGTGTAGCTGATTTACTGCGCCTTGTGACATTCAACGGGGGCTTTAAATTAGTGCTCACAAGAACTGTCACACGATTATTTATTTCAGTCCTCACACAGCGTCTTCACCCTCGGGCACTCCAATCCTTATGCTTATTGGTTCACGTTCTATTTATAAACCGGCCTTATGTAGATTTTTATGTATCCATAAGTAAATACTTAGTAAGTAATTTGAGAACATTTACTTTTTCAATAATTTATAATTCAATTTACCTTTTTGTTGGTAACCAGTCGTTATTTAATTGGGTGTGACAGTGCTCGCGTCTGATAGAGGCGAGGTTGACAAGATTAATGACATGTTTGGGCAGCCGTGCTCGCCTGTCGCCTGGTGCACATCAAAGCAACGCAAGCAATACATGTCCGAATCTGTTTTCCTGACAAAATACAGAGTCTACCGTTAAGTTATGTGTGATTCCGTTTCTCCATCGATTTGGATTTATTGTTTTTTTATAACATGTTTGTCAAAATATATGCTTATGGTCAATTCTAAATATTTTTTAATGAAAAGGTGACGCTGAAATTCGTTCTGACTTACTCATAAATTTAACAAAACGGTTATGGGTGGAAAGGGTCAACGTAACAGTTCGCATTAATTAATTGCTAATCCAACAGGGCGGCGCCAGGACAGAGCTCATTTGCGAAGTGTTCTGTGTCGTTTTAATGAATTAGGTTAACACGCACGGTGACATCAGTATATTGTGATAAAGAACATACAATTTCTCCTCGTTGGGCCACACCTAATTTTATAACTTATTATACCATCATCGAAGCAACTGACCGCGTTCGAAGTTGGCTTTCCTTATTGCCGATGAATAATTAGTCAGCTATTTTATTAGTTTTGGTGCCGAACGGACGAAGATGGTACTATGCATGCAAACAATAGAGTCTGGCCGGCGCACGTAGGGGTGATGTAAGCGGCGGCTTCCTGCGGACCCGAGCGGCGAGCGGCAGCGGCGGGCGCGGGCTGGACGCGTGTGCGCTTGCTAATTGCCCACGGTGACGTCATCGCCGCGACGCCGTCGCGCCACCATTACAGCGAGCCCTCGCGCGGAAAAGACAACGACCGCCGCTTTCTCTGCTTCGCGCTGCCTGCTGCCCACTGGCTGACCACCACCGGCGCCCGTAACCGCTGACTTTCAAGGTCACCGATTACAATCCAGAAACAATTGAATTTCAATCGTGCTTCGATTACAGTACAAGCAAACACTACAAAATTTTAAATTGAAGCTGCCTTGTACGATAGAAATGATTGCGACCGATAAGGCCGACGGAGAGCGGGCGCGTCGCCGAGCGTGACTCATCTTAATGGTAGCAATTATGGTGGCGCGAGTCAGACGATAGGCAAAGAAACACGCCACGCGCCGTTCTACTCTACACTCGCATTATGGAGAGCGCGGGATTTACTTCTGTGTACTATGTGCTCGGCAGACACCACGCTCTGTTGCCTGCACTGAATCACGTACAAAGCTTTGCGCTGGGCACAATTGAGGTGTTTAAAATATTCGTACAAATTGAATTGTCACCGAGAATGTTCCAAACGGAAGCGCCACTCGGGCAGCGTCACTGGGACGAATTCACTTTTTGTCACAATTGAAGGCCGTCTACAATTGTCGGTCCTGTGCAACACCGTTTAGGTCTGTCATCAAAAGAAGGAAATCGTTTTTCAACCTGTTAACTAATGAGGTTGTACAATCTTCTAAGAAATGACACAAAAAGCCGTAAGGCGGCCGCCACTACGAATGACTAATCGCTAATTGCATGAAAAGGCTGGATTTTATATTGTTTTCGTAATAAGTTTTCTCACTGTTGTAACTAATGACGATATAAAGTCAAATCTGTAGCTATTGTAAAGTTTATCCGAATAATGTGATGAAAAAACATTTAATCTGAATTTAATTTATTATTTTTTTTTAATTTGTTTATATTCGTGGTGAATGCAACGTTATGATCTAATTGAATCTTTTATTGCGACGTCAGATATAGAGTGCATTGTGTCGGTTCTCAAGTACGAGAAGAGCGGAGAGCCGAGTCGTGTCCCGGGTCGGGTATCTGCGTTTAAATGTCACGCGCTCCGTGAAAGGACTTAGTCTATGCGGTAAATGCCATCACGATCTTCCGAGAGCATTGTAAAAACCGGCCACGCCGGAGTAGGACTGCCAGTCGTCCTAGTTTCACGTCTACGTCCTAGATAGGCGTCTGATCTGGTTATAATTGCACTCTAATTATTCTTCAAGAGTCTAACTGTGGGTTTATGAGACTAAAATCCTCGTTTAAAGCATATTGTTATCTCTGTTTTGTCAAATACAATGATATACAAAAATTTTTCAAGATGGGAAAGTTTAGCAAATGCGAAATACTAAGATAACCTATTGAGCGTAACGAACTAAGTATTAATCGTTAGATCGTAGGACGGAAGCATAGCAATATAGCTATGGCCGCAATTTCCGGCAGTTATGTCATTTCTGATTAATTGCAGTTATTTTATTGGGTTCTAAGATGCCACAAAAGGCAAGTCATAAATTTCCTCCTTGACCAAAACAAGTATGTGGGCAAAAGTTGTATTTAGCTCTGGCTTTCTTGTTTTCAACTTTCTTGAGACCTCGGTCACTGCACGGGCCACACATTCGCAACTGTAATTGATAGAAATGCACGTTTTGCGCACCGTCATTCTTTACCGATGGCGCATTTACGACGCGTATGGTTAGTATCAAGTTTATTACAGCCACATTAAAAGAATGACTACAGAAAAAGATCGTTTACAAGGTGCGATGTGCAATAAGATTCGTGAGAATGTGCCTATGATATATGTTTTTGCGCGCGTAAGTTTCTGATTACATTTCATTTGTTTTTGACTTAAAAACTATCTAAGGTACTTCGTAGACATGTCTAAACAAATCTTCAATATCCGGTGATTTTAGTCTCAAAGTGACTTACGCCATACAATCTAGTAGAGGTTCCTTAGCAGTCCTCATCGTGATTAAAGTAGTCTCGATCTTAAAGATGGCGAAGTAATTCCATACAATTGACATTTTGTAAATTCGTAAAAGACGACTCGCGTCGACAATTCAGCGTTGTGTGGACGGACTGTTCATACGCGATACTCGCGATGCAAGTACCGATTGTATCGGAGATTTACGTAGCCTTATGTACGAAGGCCTTAAGCTTCAATCAATAATCTCGCTGGTGTATCATTTAAAAACGCAGGTTAGTATCCTGTCACTAACGTTACTTCTAATAAACTCTAATGAAAACGGAGTTGAGTCTAATTCATTTATTTATGCAAAATGCTTTTTTTTACCAAAGATGTAAATATGTTCACAACTTCAGTCTGATTTCTTTAAAGTGAACATGAGATGTCTCGCCTCCTAACTGGAATTTCATGCCTCTAGTTGCCGCTGCTATAGCGTATGTCTGAAACGAAACTAAAAACAGCTCTGAGTATCCTCGACTTACACGTTCGACGGTACTACTTGGTTGTCTTGTACGCGCTCTTAAACATATATAATGTATATATATGTTTGTATATCTACATACAGACCAGTTATAAGTAGCCTCTGTGTATATGTTGCGACAGAAGCATAAACTTTGATTTAAAATCAAAAAAGGTTTTTCTATGAAACCATTGTTTATCAAAAAAGTGTTCCGCTGATTCACGCTTACATTCTATGTACAGACTGTACGTAAAACAATGGACATAACGGTACATGTTCAGTGTAATGGAACCAAACTTTGAAACGTATCAATTTCGGTACTCCTACATACAGCCCACTTCCCACATTATATATTAGACTGTCGAACGGCTGCCAGTTAGAATAGTTACACTCGCCTCTTTGAGTATGACTTAAATAGTTGCTTAATTGTAATCTACATCAGCAAGAGTTACTCGGGCTTCCATCGACCAACCCCGTCTATCTTGTCCTCCTACGCAAAAGCTTCCAATAAAGCTTTCAGGTACACGCGTGTTGCTCCTACGTACCGTATAATCCAATACCTCGCCAGCTTCTTGATGCCTTGTAAATTATCTGCAAACTCGTTTGCGTTGTTGTGTGTCTGATTATATCCCAGTAACTAGATAGATTTTCTTTATTAAACAGCTTTTTCATGTACATTTTTTTATTCAAGAAATTACTTTGCTATGAATAGATACTGGATTAGTTTTTCGTTTTTTGTAGTAATTAAATTCTCGTCAATACCAGGTTAAGAGTTACGACTAGTGTAACTGAAATATTATTAAATTATAAAACTAAGTAAGTATTTATTGAAAAAATTACAGTACAATTATTTTTTACAAAGCTTTTACTTAAAGAATTCAATGGCAATCTGATGTCATATTTAAGATAACATCGATTATTTTGCAACTTTAGACCTTTTCTATGAGCACCGTTAAATTGGCCTTTCAATTGTAATTATTTTTGAATTTCTACAACAAATTATAATAAAAATGCATGTTTTATTGTTGGTCACGTGATCTAAGTTATTCCAGTTTAGAAATTTTAAATTTTATAGTCATTATCCTTCCTTATTAATTTCTTACATAAGGAATTGAATAAATATACAATTTTATTGCAATTGCAGCTCAAAGTCTTAAAATAGAGGAGTTTATTCAGGCCATTTGCAAGAGATTGTGATATAAATAACGTGGTCTGAGTTGTTCGACCCAAACAGGTTCCAATTGCAAGTCGCCCACGCGCGCGCCATCCTCCTGACCCGAGGCGTTACCCTCGCTGACTCAGCTCCGCTAAACCATGTGCATCCTAACTATGTAACTAAAAGATTTCTTAAAAATGTTTTATTCCATTTAAAACAACATTTCAGGTTCTAGGTAAATTATGCAATAATTGATAGACGAAGGACTAATAACACAAATTCATAACCTTAAGCTTGGAATTTGCTACTTTTATCAGAATAGAGTTACAAAAAATTGTGTCGAAAGAAAAAGGAAACTTTCGTACCACCTTCGACTTGTGAAGCTTTAGAAATCCACTTGCTATCAAGACGTCGAGGCTAGTTAAAGTTGACGCTGGCCGGTGTTCATCGACTGCATAAATTTTCGCCTGTCGCGGGCCGCGTTTGTCCGCCGCCGTTCCTAAGCCCGATTAAAGCCATGACATCACTTCCAAGGGAATAAGTGCATTAAGCATAGCCGTAATATCTTTCTGTGTGCTCGTATCCGACCGCAGACCAACGTGCCTAATCTTGTTACTGATACATGTGTCAGGTTTCCTTTGATAGTATATTCTATTAGGCTGTATGTGTCCGATGCCCCCTTTTGACAGTTTATACGCTGAATGAGCCTGTATTAAAGTAAACATGTCTTTGCATACGTTTTCATACCTTTACGTTTCTTTTTAACCGGCATTTTTCTTTATCAGGACATAATAAATTGACGAAAGCTGATATTGATACAAATTTCCAATCCAACAAACAGATATATAAATCCTAGAAATAGTGGGTAAAATCTGATATATTTTGTAATTACGCTTATTTGTTTTGACTGTGAATCGTTGACATTCGAGGAATTCAACTAATGAAACGTGGAATCATATGTCTCAAAGCGGCGAGCACAAACATGGCGTTGTGCAAAATTTTTTACATATTTCAATTTCTGAGCAACACACTTCATAAAAGCCAAAGCATGTCAGTGTCTTCCGTCAGGTTTTGCTTGTCTGTGTTGAAGTTAAGTCTCCAAGTTTAGGTCGGGAATAGGACTTTTAATTATTTAATTTCCAAAATTTAAAAGCTAAACATAGTTGACCGCTGATTTAACCAATTAGTATTTTAATTTATTGTTGTTGATATAAACTTTAGTTAGAAGTAAAATAAATTACGACTTCAAAAAATTTTATTCGTTTATGTGACTACAATTGTTTAAAGCACTAAAGACAGGTGGCAACCTTAAGCCGTGTCGTAGTCGGATGCGTTGTACCGTGATTTTTGCGTTGCGATCTTTTTGCATTGCGGCGCATTTATACGCGTCTGCGGCTTGCGGGAGCAAGAAACGAGGTACGCTTCGCTTATGCCGCTTGTATTCTCTCCCTCCCCTTCACCTCCAACTTCCACCCTCTCGAAAGTGCGTGAATTTCATTTACATTGCATTCGCGAAGACCGCACATGGCTTCATATACTACATGTAAAATAAATCACCGGAGAAATTTTGTCGTCGCGTCTGAAACTGGTATAAGACGTGGCGTCTTTCACGATTCCCTACATGGCGCCGATTTCTCAGATTCAGCACGACCAGTCGGGCAGCTTTGGGCAGAAAGTTTTTGTACAGAGACGCGGATTGATTTCGTAACGTAGTGTACATTGCGTAAAGTTGTAGCTTAAACATCCAGATATAATTTTTAAACGGTTCCCAGACAGTTGTAACACGTACGGTCGGTGCAATTTGTATTGAAATTACAGGCAATCTTTTTAATTATATGCAGATATCAGTAACATTCAAAGTTGGCAACAAAAATAGAAGAAATATTGTAGGTATACTGAGTAAAAATTAATTGTTTAATTATTTTTTACCTCTGAAATTAACATTATCCTTATTCTTATCAGCCACACGGACCGCGATATCTGTACTATTTAAGTGTAAATCTCAAACGTTACGAAAAATCGCAGAAATCCTATAACATTTCACGCTCTGCTAACGACAGTAAAGTCATCAAACTTTAATGATGTCTATTTCCAAAGCTTCAAAGTAGCTCTGTTTGTCATTCTGTATTTTAAGCCGTGTATGACTTGTTATTTTTATATCTCCTCTACAGCTGGTGCGAGATCGTCAGTGTTCAACTTGTTTTCTTTAACTTAAACCATTATTGGATTTTCGTGCTTTATTTTGTATGCAAAGTAACATTACTTATTAAGAAGAAGTTTTTTCTCTATGATGTACATTCCAAATTTTTAAATGATTGCATAAGGTCATTTCCTTTTCCGGCTCTGAATTTATATGCACTCAAATTATTTCATATCTCATTTCCGCAGAATCGTAGATATCGATTGTATATATCTACATTGACAATTGTCCTATTCAAAAGACGAAGGATGTTCAAGACAGTTCTCGCGAAACATCCAGAAATAAACGGCCCCCGGCGCCGTCGCGCCGATAATTCCGTCGTTGCACTTACCAATGCACTTCGCAGCTGGAGATTTTGACGCTATTTTATTTCACCATCCGAGACCACGTCGACCGTCGACAGAGGCCGTCGAATTTAACAGCTCGCGCGTTATTTTTGTATGCGTGTGCGTCTACAGAGAGTTTCTTTTGTAACCTAATCGTCACGGCCGGTGTCGGTTTACTATCGTGTTTCTGTTTCTATTCAACTTTCAATAGAATTCTATTAAGCTGTTACAGACATGCAATCTATAAACGATCGCAGTACCAGAGCGGTATGATTGTATTTAGAAATAATTGTTTTAAAAAAATATTACTTTACCTGCATACATGCGTGTAGTAAATTATTCATGATGTTGACATCGTCGCTCCGTTTGGAGCGTTGCCAAAAAATATGGAAAGTGAGGAATTTTGCGTTTATAGATAAAATATATTTGTTTCGCGTATAAACGTGTATGCAGGTGATACGGCGTGCGGCTGTGTGCGTTTGTGCAGCACACCTGCTCCCATATCCTTTTGAGTGCTGAGATAATAGCCAGCGCTATTTATCGAGCAATATTAGCTCCGCTAGTTTTAATATCGACTATCGATTTAATCATTTCGATAAGGTAACTACGCCTATGTACTGAACCGTTATGAATTTGGCATTTACGTGTGTACAGAGTATATTTCCGTTTTACTATAGGGAATTTGTACTTTCGAAGTAGATCCTTTCTGGTCTTATAATATTTCTTGATTAATTGATAAACAACTAATACCAAGAAATAGCAACAAATAACTATAACTAAAAATGGAAATAAATCATAAATGGAATACTTAATTTTTTGTGCAAAAACTTATGACTGACTTTGAACGGAACATTTAACTCTACAGACGGAAATTAACCGCTAATTAGAACGGTATAACCAACGTGGTTATCGATAGCATTAAATATTTCATTTTGCCACGAAACTTAATTAGCAACGTAATTTTGTGTTCTATTCTCATGAGCAATGGCTCCGCTCTATCTTAAATTAAAAACGCTATTACGCACTATCAACAATATCGCCTTGGCGCCGGTCGCCGACCCCGCGCTCTGCTCCGCTCCTTTGTTGTTTACTGCGGCCACATTAATTACCGCTTGTTTCTTCACAACCATAGGAAATGCACTGCCTTTTATGTCTCCATAAAGTTTTTTTTTATTAATCACTAAATTGGTTAGAATAAGATATATTTTTCATAATATTTAGCAGTATTTCGATTTCTCTCGGCCTCGGCCCCGAACACGCGATCTGCGGTCGTAATCGAGCTGAGAATTCTTATGTATTGAATACAGTGTGCAAATATAAACAGTGTCTAGTATGCAACATTCCTCCTCCAGCGGACAGGCTCAGAGGCGGCGCGCGGGCCCGTGTTATCACAACATTCCGAGAATTCTCACGAGCTATTTGCACGCACGTTGTCGCCTCCAATATTGTTCCTTGCTTTATTTCCTTGTCATATCAGATCATATGTTATGATGACGTAAACGCCTGGGGTTATTATGTTAGCTATGTTTACATTCTTTCATATTTCACAAAATTCTCACTACATTCAAGCTGTGAAAGGAATGAATTACGTTTCATTCACTTAACGGTATACAAAAGAATATTTGAAATAAGGTCGCTGTATTTTTAAAACATTAACATGTGAAATTATTTTATGGAAACTTAAATTGTTGAGTTCCTTTATTGTATTTGGCAATGAATGAGCAATTACGGTTTTGCAAAAACATAAGCTGACCCAAAGCATAAGCAACTAAACTAAACACTTAAGCAAAAATTGAAAGCGTTGGCTGCATTTTATTTAAATCTCGCGTTTGTCAACCTTGAGGCGGGTGACTAATGCCTTGTATCCGTTAAGCACTTGAGAGCGGTGGATTCGCTTGTCCGGCCTCCTGAATACAAATTCTCGTTGTATAAAACAGATAGATAAAAAATTATACATATAAATTCAATTTTTGGTCGTTGAAATAATATTCTTTTTTCGTTTCGACCTTCGTTTTCTAAAGGAAATTCTTTCATATTTTGAGCATCATTACTTTGACTTATCGAAAGTATAATACAATAATATAAGAAGTCGTACGAGAAACCAGTGCTGATATTGCTTCTATTGACCATTAAATATCTATTTAGCACGAGTGCACTTGTAAGTGGGAGTCGAACGAAGTAACTATGAGGCCAACAATCTTTATGGCATTCCCCGCCAGTACTTGGTAACAATTTACGGTCTACGAGATATACCCAGCATGCCGGCAGATCTTAATAAATTTTAATCAAACTTGTCCACAATCTAACGAAGCAGACATTGTATGTTTGTGGATTAGAATGTGCATCTGCATCAACTCTATTGAAGTATTTTCTTTAGTTCTTGTTTTCTTGCTTTTATATATTGTGGGAACTGTAAGGACATCATAGAAAATAAGGATCAGTAGTTAAATATTCCGCCCATAGAAATTTACAATAAATCAAAATGGCTTGCAATAAAAATCTTAATTCGAAGTATGTTTCTATTAAGCTAATTCCTGTTGAGATCATAAATCATATCATCTATTGTAAAACTAAACATGACTATAGAAGTATGATAAAAATTTTGCAATATGCTAGACATTCCATTTATTTGATTCTTTGGATTATACGTATAATTTTAGATAACAATCAGTTATTAAGAAACAATGAAAGATGGTTGAGTAAAAGTAGCATAGTTAAGAAGTTGCTTAATATGAATATTGCGACTGAGAATTTTTATACATTGTCGGTGCCGTCACGACACGTCAGCGTTACCTAGCGACGGCTAGTGGCCATATCCCAGACTTGCGCTCCACTGGGCTGTAAAGATGTGATATCGGCACATTTCAATACAGACGTGGAATTTAAATTAGCCAATTCAGACACTCTATTACTTTCTAATTTAACAGTAATTTAAAGGTAATTTATGAGCATGAATATTTTGTGATGCTGTAATTTTTGTTTGTAATGCCACGTTATGGGATTTAGATTACATTACAAATATTCTTTACTTTTTAATCTACATTGTTAGCGTATTGTGTCATTACTTCTACCAATATATCAGACTGAACAATTAGGTTTTTGCAGAGTTTAGCTAAGTGTTAAGCAATTTATTTCTTTGAGTACGACAAATGTAATCAATTATGGCGCAAAAAATTATTGTTGGTAATCGTGTGAACTGTAAACAATGGAGACCCGGCGCCAGTGAGTCAGGCGGCGGCGATGTGGGCCGGGGCCTAGCTCAGCCTGGGTCTGCCGCGGCGCAGCGGACGATTGTATGCAAAGGAGGCGAAGGCGCGCCGACGCACGCCAAATCCTCGAGAAAGCTCAACCGTAATTTAACAAGACCCCAACATCGATACCGACTGTGCTCCTTCCGAATTATCGCATGACTCACTACCGATACTCCGTTCTCTTTATAATACTTTGGCATGTGATATAGGTGAAGACATTTTTGGTCTTACATATCTTTACTTCATATATTGACATAGCAATGATTACGCCGTTTTAAGTCACCCATCATTGTAGTAGGATAGGCGATATCAGATCACTATAATATCCTAGAAAATAATATATTTTTCTTCCAACTAATTAGATAGCCTATTCATTTCGAGAATTCTGTGGAGTTAAAGCAGCATTTGCTAAATAACAAATTAACGATACAAGCGAAGTGAACGTAACCTGTAATCAATTATCTCGAATGGGATTGTTTATTGTTTCCCGTTTTCTGACAACGCGCCCGTTGTTGTTTTATCAAGAGGTTCGTGTACGTCCGTCTAATTCACGATTTTGTCGTGCTGGATTCTCTAGTAGATTCACGAAACGATAATTCGATTCTCTTCTGAGTCTAAAGGTTCCTTTAGAAAATTTGTTCTTGGTAATAATTTAAGGATATTAATGTGCACATTTACAAACCAACATCGACGTGCGACATTTGTTTCTAACAAATATTTTGTGTTTGGTGTGAAAAATATTAAAGAAAATATGGTGTTTTTAAATATGAAACAATGAAATATGTATAACATGTAAACAACTCATCGGACACGCAGTTCACGCTTGCGACTGTAATTAGCATCATTCATCAACACATAAATTGTTTTCATCTGTACAAATATGTGTTCGATTCATACCTAAATATAAACCAAATTGATGCTTTATGACGTTGAATTTCCAGTAATAAATCATGTCTATATGTCGTTGTAGCAAATTTTCACGTCAGCAGCCGTGATATGACTCTTCGTATCCGAAGCTTATGTTTCAGCCCTTTTCATATAAAGGATTCTAATAGATCTCCTTGACCTGCCATGGAAGGCAACCGTTATAGTATTTTTAACCATTCCAGTGTCAACGGCCTTGCAAGAAGATTTTCCAAGTTTGCAATGAAGTTCGTTTATGTCTTGTTTCGATGCAATACGCGACTTGATAAAGGGTCATTGTCCTCGCAGCACACGACTTATGTTATTTGTAATCGCCTGTATACGTGTATCCGGCCGTAGATCTAAACTTGGATTCAAATTAATACAATCGCCGACGGCTCGGATGTGATTCAATTTCTTAAATAAATCTTTAAACACTTGTATACACGTTAAATACATCATCTCAATATCTTGCATTTAAAATTATCGTTTCGCGAATGTTCTACAATGATTAATTCATTCAGTGAAAGATATTTTGAGAACGAATTGTATCATGGTTTCAAATTAATAAGAACGTTTTCTCTGTTTATCCGGTGTGTCTGCTTTCGTTACGTTTTCTGTTTACGTTTTCATTTCGATACTCTATATTTATATCTTTGAACTTTTTAAATGTAATCAACGTGTTTATAAATAACTATTCAAATGGATAAAACTTTAAAGTTATTGAATTAATCTTGTTTCAATCGTTTCAATATTTGCGATTGCGACATCAAATAAATAACGTAGACAGTCTTTGGAAAAGCTTGATCAAAAATTAATAGTTTGCGTGTTGACGTAACCGGGAACCGGGCAACGAATACAGATTCGGAAATTGTAAATAGCAGGTGATTGCGTCGTTCGGACAGGGACAGGAGGGACAGGCAGCTGTAATTGCCACAAACACCCGCGAGGGATTTATTACGATATGATATGACAGTCACTATATAGTCCACGACTAACTACTTATGATTTCACACATTTAAATTTGAAATATGTACATTAATAATAACTTTCTAACCATCGTTATTGTAATTTAGATATTATCGCGGATGGTGATTTGATGTAGAGTAAAAGCGTATGTATGGATAAACTCATAGTGATCATTAATATTTTACTTATCTTATCGAAGAAATGCTTTATAGAGATATTATTTAAATCTAATTTTTTAATTTTCATCTTGAGTAATCATAAGAAAGTATTCTGAATATAAGTCTACTCGAAGTAAAACTAGTTTTTAGAATTTAGTTAAGGATAAAATTGCTAATATAATAAGTATTCTGGTAACATTGCAAACATATCCCTGACATCTCCTTAAGCAATATATCGCACTGTCAGGTACATGGCTTTCGCATTAACTCGCCGACTGCGCCTTTCTCACTCTAATTTCTGTTACATTTTATCGATTTTTCTCCAGATATAGAGTTTTAATATGCGATTATGTAATGTTGTCCCTTGATTATTTTCGTCGTAACGAAGTAAAAATAGTAATATCTGATAAATTCATTTTGTAAGCGTCAATAGAAGTGAATCATAGACACTTTATTCGGGTCCTGGTAGTTTGGAACTCGTCAATTACCTAGACGTCTAGATGTAGGTGTAAATTTTTTCTACCGAGGTCTTTGACCGACAGGTGCATTACAGTATTCATAGAACACGCAAGTCTCTTTAAACCTTGTACAATTGAATAAAAATGTATCAAAATTAAAGTTTCTAAATATTTAAAATTTTATGAACGTAATTTCATTCTTAAATGAAATTTATGCATATGGGTAACTGCTGTTCCATTAAAAGTGAAGATTGTGACTGTGTGTGTATTCTTGTGTGAATCAACACAATATGCCGATGGATAATAGTTATAGCTATAGCATCATTCTAAAGGATATCAAAACATCACATTAGCATTATTTCAGTCACATACCACATAAATGATTCCAGCCACGTCAGCTGTGAGATCATTGACACGTTACGAATGGTGTTAAAACGTCCTGGTTGTCCGCGCGGGCTGTATCACGTACGTGCACTATACGTAATCCTGCTTGTAATACACCTACTTAATAAACATAATCATAATTTCTGCGTATTGTTATCTATTGGTATTGCAAGTTACAGTTATCAGATACGATCGCATATCTGTTATTCGCAATAACTCCGCAGCGAAATGCCGAGTGGGTGATGTTTATAGCGATGACTTTATTGCGTACATAACATGTCGGAGCGCGAAATAAAGCCGGTCGTTTGTTTACGTGCGTTATGTATGCAGGCGTCGGAGATAGCAGCCGATAAGCCACAGGCTGGAATATATTTAGAACAGTTCGAATACTTAAACCTGAATCTGAAATTAAGAACGTTAAATTTAATTTGTAGCCTAAACTTGTGTTGCGGTAAAATAACACTCATAACTACGAGCGTGGACCACATCAAAGCCGGGCGGGCCGTCGAGCGTCGGGCACAAGTGGCACTTGTTGCATGGGATCCTGCTTTTGCATATGAATGTGACGGGTGCAATTTGTAGACCGCAACGAGCGTATGCCGCCTGCAAACGCAAGTCCTGGAGAATTACACCGAGCAGCGCAGGGCGCATGAGCGAGTGCAAAGCGCTAGCGATCGATAGCTGCCCGTCGACCATCGCCCGTCGCAATCGCACGTCGAATTATTTGTATTTTTGATGCGTCAGATATATTTAATTCGCCTATAAATATTCCGCAAGTGCATACACTCCGCGGATAGGCTATTTTTTTATTTAAAAGGATGTGTATTGTCCGATTCTTACCTGTACATAGAACAACCAATATCAGTAAAGTTACTGGGACCTTTATTGTGATTTAAACAAACGAAATTATTTATCGTTTTCTGGTACAATACTACTAGAAGAAGTAAGAGGTGTACTAGAAGGATGCACCTCTTCTTTATTTTGTATGTAGTCTGTACACTCATTCGTAAAATATAGACCTCTAACAATATTTCCGTGGCGCATATAATGTAACAAACCTTAATTAAGTAGTGCGTTTGTCAGCATTTATGATATAACACTTCCCGGAACTTTGTGTTGAGCAATTGTCCCGATTCTCGTCTTTCATTTGCGCGCAACGTTCAGTTTAGCGCAATTTGGGTCGTTTTGTGCGAACGCCCGCTGCCCATTGAACCACATTCCGCTCTTGTGATTGTTTCAGAGCGTCGTCGCCGCGTTGACACTAAACCTCCGCATTCACTGAGAACTACACAAACCCGCGTCAAGACAATACAATGTAGTGTTTTATTATGCAATTCCCGTTTCCATTATACACTTGATAAAGCGACACTTTCTTTAATCGACAGTTTACACAATTTTTTGTGAAGATTTCTGCTTGAAATTCGACCTTTCTTTGTTATCATGATGATTCTGTATAAGTAATTTTACCAACAATTTTTTTACATTTATGGTACGTGGTCGTTTGTAAGATGTACATCATAAGCATTTCATAACGCTAGTTGCAACATTTTTTTTGTGTTAACGCGTCGGTTTCTAATCCGGGAGGCGTCGTTAATAAGAGATAACCTGAGGCATTAAACCGGGCGTCGTTGCCGGTAGTTGTTACCGGTTAATAAAAAGCTCATGAATCAGTATCGGCTGCGGATGTATCGTAGTAGCTAGCTACAGGCGTACACGAGGCGGCCTGGCCATCCGCTGCCAATTACGAGGCCAATCGGACAGCGCGAGAGGGTTAATTAGAGAGAGTCCTGGCGCCCTGTCCTGCCGCGCTCCCCACTGCGACAGTCCCGTGAACCAATTACCGGTCGCACGATGAACGAACAGCGCGCATAAAAGTTACAACTCGATTCATTAAGCATCGTAGTGTGCAAAAACAAATAGACCAACCGCACAGCTTCATTACATTTTTGCTACATATGCAGCATGCACGGTTGCATTTCTTATCATTTTTTATGATACTACGGTTACCGTCGAAATACCAACAGTGTTCTTGGCCGTGCTAGTCATAGAGAATATTACTACAACTATAATGAAATTAAAAAAAAGCAAGCGGAGCAAAACCTTGTTAAATATTTAGAGGTATGAAACACAATAATGGCAAAGCTAAACATTTTTTTAAATCGATAAAAACTATAATAAATTTTCATTCAAATGTAAGAAGACCTATTTTATAGAATGTTGTTTTTGTTAAAGCGAATTTCATTTCACGCTTGATTCTTTACATAGACATGATAAGCAAAATTCGATATTACAACTCAAACGAGTTTGTGTAACCACGTTGCCTTATATAATCCCTTTCAGAATGTAGTATCCCGTTGGCGTAATGCCCAGCAAAAGATAAAATGATAACATTATTATGAAAGAATCTTACTTTTATGCTATTAAAGACACTTAATACGACGTGGAAAGCTCTTAGACGGGAATTGTTTGTCATGTCATCCCGGCGGCGGTCCCGAGGCCTTGCCGACGTCGATCTGAGGGCCCTGAGTGCCCCTGTCAACTTTGTTTTCCAACGATAATGTGTCCGTAAATATAGGCTTCCCCTCTCTCCCTTCAAGCTCCCCAAGCTTATTTGCGGATATACCTTTAATTAACACTTCACATTTTGAACAGAGAACGAAGTTCTATTTGTGAACAGAACACATGTCCCTGTCAGTTGCTACTGTTTTCTAAATTTAAAAGAATATTTTTTTTTGTACAGGCACAGAGTGGGACTAAATCTTCAAAACAAACATTTCTTGGTTTTGATAACAAAAAAAAATCTTTTTCTTAGGTTTTGAATCGAAACATGAATCTACATTCTGCACTATTTATAGGTTGTGTACGATCTTTATTTGATAACTATTTATTGTTAAACATATGACAAGCATTGTTCCAGAAATTTTGCTGATTAATTAGAGTCGCTAGACAATGGTCTGTCCATTGTTCATGTTGTTCGGAGAGGCTTCTGTTGTCTTATCTTAAGTCGCCTCCGTGCGAACACTATAATAATCTCCCTCTAGCTAATTATTTCTTACAGGTCACGTACGCCGTGTGGTTTGGTACCTCCAACAATTTCCTTATACATTCATCGTGATCATATTCCATGCGGTCGCTAACTATATCGTTTAAGTTCAACGTTCGGCTATTGAGTGACAAGTGGTTTGGAGTCCATTTTCTTTTGACCCACTCCGATTGGCCATTGTCGTTTAGCTTTTACGAAATAGGAAGCGTTACCTCACACGACCACAGATGCGGTTTCAAATTATATTCCCACCTGTATAACTTGCTGTATACACGATTCGGCATAGTTTAATTGTTCAATTTCTATGTTATGTTACTCAATAAGGCCTATCACTTTAAAATAATCGAAATACCACTCCACCAACGGAAATTGACTAAGGGTATTTTCCGAATTGCGGATATCTGAATAAAAGTCTTAGTAAAAGTTTACTTTCAGCAATGGAAAAATATGAACAAGTTAATGATTGGGCTCTCAGATTCTGCTGCTTGTTATTATATTATGATCAAAATCGCATTGTACTAGCGACTAAATTGTTAAGCAAAGACTTTTAAATAAAATAATAAAATGGCAATCTATTTCCGTAATTGAATTGGTTCGAAGCGCTCTAGTCTGCTGGCTTTCAATTTAGCGTTTCCGTAGGCTTTATATGTTTGAGTTATACATAGTCTGTTGGGGTAGGCAGTGGGAGCGAGCGGGAACTGCAATGGCGGCCGAGCCACCCCCACCTCTATATAATGTTAAGCGTCAGTTTGCTGCACTTCCGTCATATTTTATATAAGTTTTGACATCAGCTCATATACAGCCAAGACTTTTTTTGTGAATGTGGGGTTTTTTGATAATCTGCAATTTTTAAGCTGTTACGACAGTTTAAGAATCAGCTGCTAAAAACACAATGAGAATTTTTCATCCTTTAATGACCCTGACATCATTTAAAATAATCTTGTGGAAAGGATTATTTCAAATTAATAGTTTTCCACCGCACTAACAATATTAAAAGATGGTGTAAGTCCACAACGTTATGTATTAACTTTAGATACAATTGAACATCAGAATTGAAGCGAATTCTATTATGAGCTTGTATATAAGTATGTTTGTGTGCAAGAGAAGTGAATAGGTTACGTCTGGAGCGAGCGGCGGGATGAACTTGCTGGAAAATTGCACTTATGCAGCCGTCTGCCTCTTTCGATTTAATTCCGCGCCCTCTATCGTTCACCTGTTCGTCTTGCCTATCCTATAAATATGTATGACATAAACGACCACTTCCACCTCGTATTGTAAAGCCCTCGATGTCTAGGTAATGCAAAGCGCTACAGGACTTGGAATTTAATCGAATAGGGCGTAGCTAACCGCGGCTAACGATTCAATTAATTGCTTTTAAGTGAAATTATATTACACTTTAGTCACACCTCGAATTCGTCGAAACATACAAAGCTTGGACTTTAACACCTTTGTTTGAGTTTGAATTGATTTAACCTTTATGTACATTATCAAAATTAATTATAATCATAGTTATCGGATTTTGATACGAATTCAAGGAGCGGTCCACTGTTGTTGTTTGATTCGTTGACTTTTGCCTTCTGTAATTAGACCATGGATATGTAACCCTGATGTTTCGTTTTTCTACTAGTAAATTTTAGGACAGGTGATCACGACGCCTATTTCGCTAGCCTTAGTATGCGGTAATTGCAGTGCTCTGTTTTTGTTCCGGCGAGCAACAATGGAAAACGCATTCCAACGCATCACCGTTAGCGGGCGACGGTAATCGGCGATACGTCCCAACTCTCCACTTCCCTCCCGCCTCTTGCGCGGGCCTCGATGACGTGATAAATCAAACTAATAAACATTCAAGACTTCCGCGCTGTCTCAAGAAGATTGCACTACGACATTTCCGTTTATTAAATGTCCAATTCTCTGTACTCTTTGCTATCGTCAATGCTTTTACTAATCTTAATGTGTTCTGTTTATTATAACAACTAACCGTGAAAAGGAGTCGCATATGAAATTTAACTACCCCTGTCCGACGTTTAATATTTCATAGTTTATTACGAGTTAAGGGCGTAGGCGTATAAATAACGGTGAAGAATTTTTAGATTGAAATAACTTAGCCGAAATGAGAGACGCCGGGGCGCGGTTGGCTAGAAGCCAGAGCAAACAGGGTAAAAAGCAAGGGCGGCGGCGACCGCGCCCCGAAATAGCGGACAAAGTCAAGGCGCGCGATTGCCGCCAAGTCTCGGCTAATGCACTCTAGGACAGGTACTCAGTAGGCGCACCCTGCCAGGGAGGGGCCAGACATGTCGTGTACAAATCGAGGTGCTAAACGGACAAGTGAAGCCATTATGAGCACATTGACTAATTCTATTTCAGCCCGCCAGTCACGACTCTGAATAACGCGAAAAGTTCACGCGAACGCCGTAAAACAGTTCGCTAACAACGCCTAGAATGTGTCACCGCGACGCGCCCGCCTAGGCGGTTCTAGACCAGTTGCACGCTCGCAACTACTTTTTGTTATAATAAATGTAATAACTCTTCGTCTAAAAGATGCATGATTCCATCCAGTTTGTTTTCTATATAGGCTGTAGGCAAAATCTATCTCTAAGTGGCTTTTTACCATATTAACATGATGTCTCCAGGTACAACAGATATGATGAGCGTACACGTTCTGAGACCACTTTTTGTGCCTTATAAGATGTAGTCTTCAAGAATGCCGTCCATTAGATGTAGTTGCTAATAACTGGGTCTATGGTGTTGATTTTATGGTCATCATATCTAGATTGTCTGTCACCAATATATCATTGATAGTATTATCGCACAAAGAGAACAAATGGTACGGAAAAAGTACTTGAAACATTGACTGAGATATACTTAAGTCGTCTAGGTTTGTTTTACTTTTTAGGGGCTAGATATCTCTATAAATAATATGTATAGCTTATTAAAGTTGTATAGATTTTAATATGCCTTGATTTTAACATAATTGGCACATTTTGTTCTTATGTAGGATCCAGTTGAATCGCATCTACAATAAAATGTAGACTAAGATTAGCATTGCACATGTGGTGCCGCTGAATCATACAAGTACGATGTGGTTTATAACATCAATACAAATGAGGGTAACGGCTCATAGCGAATGAAATACAGAGGAGTCGCACGACGCTCGCGGGACACATAGAACGGCGCTGACTCACGACGCAGGCTTGGGACTGAACAAGGACACCTCGCAGTGGCAGCGCCGCAAATAATGGGAACGCAAACATTACCCCATATCCGTCCACTCTGTCCGCCATTGTGCCTCCGTGAGCCGCCTACAGCCTACATAAACGCTGCAACACCTCGCCGCCTCGTCGCTCGTGACACGGCTGCTTACTCAAATATCACATCGAAGCTGATTGCACCGCTGCCAAAACAATCTACATTGTTTAGAGGCTTTAGTTAGATAATCCTGTTAGTTCTGGTCAATTTTAGTTACAACATATCAATTTGACTAGCATTAAAGGAAAGCTAAGATAACCCTTTCCCACATTTTTGCAGGTTGCTTATAATATTTTGTTTCTTTGTTGAACAGATGACTTGAAGGCAGTGACGAAGCGTCTGATCGCACAAGCCAAGCGGGAGGGCTCTCCGGACAATATCTCGGTTATTGTGGTATTCCTCAAGGACCCGCGCGACATCGTCGCATACATGGATGAGTAAGTAATAAGCATGTACAGATAAGATCTATAAATTGTCATGATAATCAGGATCACGTCACAGATGGCACAAATTATTGACATAAATTAAAGCTGTGCATTATAATTTTTCAAATAAAAGTTCTACGACAAGAGAAAAAGACATTGGTTTAACTTTCACATATTTCGTGACGGAGTTACTGGCCATTTCGATAGTCACGACATAAAACTTCATTTTATGTAGTTTTACTTTAGCGTTTTTAAACTTTCTTCAACATAAAATAAACAAAATATTAGACCTGTTAATTGGATATTATCTTAATTATTAAATACCATCAATGAGAGTTTTGCCTAGACGAATTTACTATGGGTTAATAAATAGTCTCCTCAAGTCTCACATAATAAATATAGAAGAATAATCAGACGTTTCTAATAACTAAAAAATAGCATGAACTTTTAATAATTTTACGCTTCCAACATTGCTCGTTATTTATAGAGGAACGATAGCATGTTATTCACACCGTCAGCAATTTGTCACATGTTATGTTTTTTTTTTGTTATCTGTACGTTATACCAGACTTGTTTGATCTTGTTCGTAGGTGACGTAATAAAATTTGCAATTGCCTTGAACCGGTTGACCTCCAAATCTATCTCACGCGTGGATTTAAATGAAAGCGAAGTTTCGTTTTTTTTTAATTTAGAATATCATCTGATAAAATAAATGTACATGTAAAAACCCTTGCAAATAAATAAATTTGAATCTATAATTGCTACCGCAACAGAATATAATTGACCCATAATAGTTCAAACATGTGTCATGTGCACTGCACTGTCTGGTCATTCTATAAAAATTTGTCAACAAATAATAATCGATTAGCTTACTAGTGTTTATTTATAAACAATACAGATGCGATGCCTTCGCAGTCGGCCGACCTGCGCGTGCGCATAATGAAACGCTCAACACAATTTAGTACGACAGCTGTTCTATTGAACACGCCCGGAGCGCGAGTTTGGGGAAATACGCTTCCTTATCCTACCGCTAACAGTTCTATGGCTGCAACATCTGGACTACATTTTTGGCTTTTAGAATTTAAGATACATTTACATTGTGTATTTCGAATACTGTCTATACTAATCGCTTGATCCGTTATGAAAATTCGATGTTATGCAAATAAGAAGAACAATAGAGATTACATTATGTTCGTTATATGTAAATTACGAAAACAAAACATAAAATACACATTGCTTTTTGTGTGATAGGTAGATAATTAGGTACACAACTTACACTGAAATTGTAACTGTACCGGACTGTACTCTATATGAGGTAACGTTTCCAATAAAATTATATTTGCACAGGATGGAAAACGCGTTGGGCATGCCCCCGTTACCGGTCGAGGCGGAGGGGCGCAAACCTGACGCCGCGGCGATTGCAGTGGACGAGTGTGCCCACATCGGTGACATTGCCGATATAGAGGTCGAGGCTGATGCCGACAACGGCGTGTCGGACAGTGACAGCGAGGACTTCGGCCCCGAGACAGCGGTGGACGCCGAAGAAGCCGACAACGATGTGGACGACGCTCGCCACCACGAACCTGCGCCGCCAACACCGCCCGCACACACCGGTGAGAACAATCAGTTAACTTATAAACAATTCCTCATCATTATTGTAATTAAAAGTGTTCTTTTTGTACGAAATCTATGAGGGTTTATTTATTTTTATTTAATTTAGGATTATTAAGGTCACATCATTGGCATTAGTGTGACTTGAGTTACATTAAATAACTTAATACGAGCCCATAAAGTAACCTTTTGAACCGTATATTAAAAACGCGGACGACGTCGACAAAGTTACAGAATAAAATACCAAAACGTAACTATCGTACAACTGCTTGTTGTAAATAGAAAGACCACTTATATTTTTAGATTGCCCAACATAAAGTGTATTAGAAAACTTACAACTGTGTTATAGTCGCGTAGAAACCTCTTAAACTAGAGCAAATCCGGAGAAAAGTGAATGAATTACAGTTCTTATTATATTATGGTCTTATAGTCTTTGTGCCGTTAAAGCTCACGATTACCGAGTTGTTAAGTTATTACTTTAAAAATTTACCCCAGAAAAATGTGAAATCTTTTCAATAAATATAAATCTATATAGTTATAACTATTTTATTGTTGTATGTTTGTATCATTTGTGTATTGTTTTTTTTATTTATATTCTGGATCCATCTTTGGGCTTGATGCTAGATGTTATTATGGCTAGGTATAATATCTGGATAAAAATCTGGTATATGCGAAAATTCATTATTACATACATTATTAAACACATTACCTGTAATACATTTCTAGTAAAAATGCAGTTTTAACTATCAATATGTCATTATTTATTTATTATCCAAGCACTTTAATTTATCGTTTTTTGATTATCTCGGCTATAAGTTTTGATTACAAAGTTTCGTTAGTTGAATGAAATGTAAATTTAGAAAAATAGTAATCTTGAATAACTTCTAGATAAAATAAAAGTTAAGACTCCGTAACTTTCGTATTGTTGAAGACTAAAAGGCGTTAAAGGGTTCATTTTTATAGTAATTGGGTTCGGATGTTACTTATAAAAAATATGAATATAGAGTGCGTCGTAAATACATTCTTAAAAATCAGAAGTAAAATTGAAAATAAAAATCAAAATTGTAAATAGACTATATTTGAAATGGCTAATCGCGCCACCGCCCGCCGCTGTCACCATCCCCGAGGCGAGCGAGTGCATGTCCACACTGGGTGCGCCCCGCAGCCCGCGCGCGCCCCCCGAACGCGGCACGCACCTCCCGCTCCCGTCCCGCCCGTCTCGATCGCAGTCGCTTATTGAACGCTCGTTGGATCTGTGCTGCTCTGTGTCGCTGTGCTATTGTAGCCGAGCCTTTTGTCTACATTTTAAACGCTTTAAATATTGTTCCATCGGTTGTGAAGATTATAATCTGTGTTGTGTTTTATACTTTACGGTATGTGAACCGGCGAATATTGTTTATTATTTTCACATACCAATCTGTGAAAGGCTATTTCTGTGTTGATTCATGCGGAGCGGTGTTCTGGAAATAGAACGTTCGCTCGAAGGCGCATCTCTCCTTGGACGGCCGGCAAAGGATTCCCGAAGGGGCCGCATGTATAATTACGTATTTTCATCGCTAAACTTAGTTATTTGTGAAACTCGGGCGTGTCTCTAGCCGGAATCGAAATGGCGTCCGCAAAGTATTTCTTGGCAGTTTGAATTCGCGACCGGTAAACGTTGTTATTAACACGCGGCTGTCCCCTGTGTACATACTTTAGTGGCTAGTGTGTAAATGTCGTAAGTTATACGCAAACTGCACGTTATTCTTTTTTGTACATGGTTTTCATATGAAATTTTATTGATGCAAGGGTGTGTCACCTGTTGATGTGAGAATCGAGCCGACTGAAATAGAGTGTCCGCCAGGTGCTGAGTCGATCTGCGTTCATGTTGTAATTTTGTTTTGTTACGCAGTGGAAGAGAGACACTTAGACGGCGTCTTGGTGGATAATGTAGCTGAGAGCGGCGAAGACTCCGAGGACGAGTGGAACTATTATAAGGGCGAAGGCGAACCAGAACGTGACGAACAAAACCCGAGCGAGGAAAACGACGAGCCACCGCGCTCCGACACACCCTGTCAAGACAATGTAAGTCATCAAAACTTAGGTATCATTTACTTTACTATCCTGAATTCTTTGTTAAGCTCTGCTAAATAATAAATGACTATACCCTTGCCTTTACTTCTCCCATAAATTGTTTGAATATTAAAATATTACTCTTTTTCATGTATGACGTTTTGTAGCCAAATTTTATCCCTGTTTCACAATGTATATTCCATTTATATATGTAAAAAGAACACTATTGTAATTAATATTCCACTTTTGTATAAGATTAGTTTAAAGTGGTTTGTTCCCTCACCCTCTTGTGTTAACTCAATAAACTAGCATTAAAACAATCAAATATTGCTTTGCAATATGCATTTGTTTCTTTTTGTTGTCTAACCAGTTAATTATGTGTACATTTTTTCAATGTTTACACTTTCACATGTTTGTACTTGATCAACTCAGGAGGATAATAATTTTGTGAAACACTTTAAAAATGTGTCCTAATGCCATTTTAATTTACGAATGATTGCATAGTTCAAATTAAAATTTTCTTAGATACCTACCCTTCAGGCATTATTTAATGAAATTCAATATAAATTTATATTTGAACAATTTTTGTCTTAATATGTTATGTGACATTTGCTAATTTTTTATTAAAAATAAATTTCAAATTTTCAGTCAGCCTGGGAAAGTAGTTCAGTAGACATGAACAGTTCACCATTGAATCCGGATGCCCCAGTGTTTGTGCCGGGAGGAGTGGTTGGGTCTGATGTGCTGCTGGCAGAATCACCGCGCAAACCACTTCCTATGGATGACATTGATCTGCCCGATGTAGCTCAGTTCCAGACCGAAGCAGTGATCAGGCCGGCAGAGTTACTAGATTTGGACATTTCTGATCATCTTAATGGTCATCATGTAAGCATTTATAATTTTATAATTTTTGCAGTACAATAACAAATACAGAAGAGTACAAGGTCTGTGTTAAGTGTGTATTCTTAGTCAAATTTAAAAAAATATGAAGTCCATGAAACTTTAACCTAGTGTCAAATAAATAAAAACTATTAAAATTTTAGCAGTGCATTCTTTGGTTTGCTTAATTATAAGTTCTGCAATGTAATTGAAGTTGTATGAAGTGGAATGGTATTTTTCTTATATATTTTAAAGGTCTGTCCATACTTTTAGCATTGATATGATGCTACATAGTATTTAACAAAGGTGTTCAAGATCAATGGAACTATACAAATGATGTTTTTTTCTTTCAGAATGCTTCAATTGATAACATAACAGAACAACTTAATGGAAATGGTAAATGTGATATGGAAAGCTTAGGATTTGGTTTCAATATGAATGTAGACTCTGACAAGATCAAGGACATTAACCTTATACAGGAATTTGATAGAATACAGAAAGATACTACGGAATATTGTGACATACAGGTGTGTACAAAATGTTGCTTTTATTTATAATCTTGATTGTTGTAATGAGTTAAATTGGTTTTGTGGAATTTAATTATATTGTATTGTTGTAGGTACTCCAAGCGCAGACTGAAATGAATCCATTTGATGACAGGGATGATGAACTATTTGAAAGACTTAAAAATAAAGAAAGAGATCCAATGAGTATGAGCTTCTATCAGGAAAAAGATGATGATACATGTGAAAGGTTTACAAAAATAGAAGGTCATATAGATCTCAATGCTGTTCAACCTTTACCTGATAGTGATGATGAAGATATTGAACCTAATGGTGCTTTTAATAATGTGATGGAAAATGATAAAGAAAATATTTCGCCGGATCAAAATACTGCTTTGTTGGAAACAGAAGACAATCATGAACCCAACAATGATATTCTAAGGTTTGATGATCGGACGGAAAATTCGGTCAGCAATGTTTTGGATAATTTTATGGATAATAATATTAACAATACAAATAACATGCAATCTTATTCTAATGTTGAATTTGAATGCAGTAACATTCCACAAGATGTAATGCAGACTGATACCCCTGAATCTCACAAATTATTATTTGAACAAATTCCTGAAATACCTGATGGTAAAAGTTCCGAACTGGGTTTCACTAATGACGACTTACAAGATAGGTCAGAAAGCGAAAAAGATGTCAGAGCTATCACTCCAGAAGATGAAGTGTCTCATGATATTGAAGATGAAAGTAAATTTGATGAATCACCAATTGCTGATGAGCAGACTGATTTTATTGAGGCTGATATAAAAGAGGACTCAGAAAAAGATATACAGTTTGAAAGTGATCTTCACTCTGAAGATGATGGGCATGGCAGTACTTCTGATATTGCTAACGATTTTAATCGCCCTGCATCAGTTGAAGAGACAGTCTTATCTTCCGAAGCAGTAATAGATCAAACAGAGGCAATTATGCATCAAGTACCCAGTGATACAGAACAAACTACTCCGGTGGAAGTTAAGAATGAAAGTGAACAGCATGAAGATTTTGAGACAGAAATGAAAGATACAGTTTCCTCTGTTGAAATTAATCTTAATGAGCTTAATGTAGATAAAGATATTGAATTCGAGAGTGACTTACAACCTGTTGAACAGTCCAAGTCTTTAGTAGAATCTTCATCTATCTCACATGAAGTTATTGATCAAACAGAAGCAATAATGCAGGAAATGGCTAATGACACAGCACAAAATATTCACATAGAAGTTACTAAAGAGGATACAGATGATCTTAGTGAAGACAAGAAAGTTGATTTGGTAGATGACATACAGGGACCACTGGATAATGAGTTTGATGCAGAGCTAGAGTGTAAAGAAGTGCAAGATGATATGATTTCTAAGTCGCCATTGCCTAGTGAATCACCAGCTGCATCACAAGACATCAATGAGCCTGGTGAATCCGATGTTCTTTTACAAAATATACCACAAGATAATGAATTTGCCGCTCAGTCTCCACTACCTGTGGAATCACCACTACCTGTGTTGTCACCGAAACCTGTAGACTCATTACTAGTGGAATCACCACCACCTGTGGAATCGCCTTTACCTGCGCACTCACCTCTCCCAGTAGAATCTTCGCAACACGAGGATTCGACGCTATCTGTGAAATCGCCTGTACCCAGTGAGTCACCACTACCTGACACTTTACAGTCCGTAGATAACTTTGCAACAGAATTAAATGCTAGTGATTTATCAGCAACAAAGGAGGCAGGAGACTTCTTAGGTAAGGAATCACCACTACCAAGTAAGTCGCCGCTACCAACTGAATCCCCCTTACCAACGGAATCCCCACTGCCAACTGAATCACCACTACCAAGTGAGTCACCGCTACCATCTAAATCACCACTACCAACTGAACTGGAATTACCAAGTGAATCGCCTCAACTCAGCGCATCTCCAGCGCCAACTGAAGAATTAATACCTAAATCACCTTTACCAGTGGAATTATCTTCTCCAAGAGTTTCCCCAATACCAACTGAATCTGTTATTAGTGAAACTACATTGCCAATTGATGAAGTACCTCAAGAACTACTGCCTGAACATAAATCACCTGGGCCTCAGGAAGAACCGCAGTCAACTGAACAAATTGAAGTTAATGAATCATTTATATCATCTGAAGGACATTCAGAGCAACATACAGTTCCACAAATTGAACATATTGAAACAGTTGAGTTGTCACATAAACCAGAAGCTGCATCGCCTGCTCCTCCACAAATACCTACTGAAATCGCGGCACCGGCAGAGTCTCCAACTCCTAGTATATCGGCTTTGTCTGTCAAGTCCCCCGAACCCTCACATGACGATGTTCAACCTTTAGAATTAAATGACAAAGTAGCAGACATACCGTGCGAATCAAGACTGACGCCTGAAGTTCCGCAAGAAACTGTTTTAGAGCCAGCTTCGGATATCGCCCCGCAATCTGAAACGATAGTCGCCGAGCCCACAGGGCCGACACCGGATTTAGTACCTGAAGAGCGTGGAGATGTACCTCAAATGCGAACCGAACTCGTTACCGACATCGATATCGGCATCCCTGAATCTCGTGCACAAGAAATCTGCGTTCCGGTCACCAGCGAAATTCAGCTCGACGATGCCATGCAAGCCAGTTCCGGCACGCCACCGCCCACTCCGGCCGTGGAACCTATCCAGATGGCGCCATCCTCGCTCGACATCGCGCCAGTCAGCGAAACGTCTATGGCCGCCGACGCGGTCGCTGTGGCCGCCGCAACCGCCGCTGCGGGCGCGGCCGTCGCTGCGGCTACCGTCGCCACCGCTAAAACGAAAACTCCAGCCACGAAAAAATCTCCCACCACTCCTACGACGAAAACTCCCAAACCTGCTCCCAAATCTACTGCGACTCCACGAACTCCCGCTACAGCCGTAAAGAAGACTGCGGCGGCATCGCCGGCCCCGAAGACGCCGACGACTCCGAGACCGATAACTGCGAAAACATCCCTCAGTGCTAAAACGACTCCCGCCACAAAAGTGGCCGCTAAACCGAGCACACCGTCATCCAAACCGACAACGCCCATCACGAAACCAACGGCCAAACCTTCACCGGCACCCGCCAAGGAGGCGCCGGCGGTGGCTAAAGCCGCACCAGCACGTGTCGTCGCTCGGCCACCCGCGAAACCGGCCGCCGCCAAGCCCGCCTCCGCCCCGGCCAAGACGAGCACAACCGCGGCCGCCAAGCCCGCACCTCCGCGTCCCGCCGCGCGACCCGCCTCTGCTCGCCCCGCCGGTACGGCTCCCGCCGCAACTGCCGCCACAACGAAGCCCAAACTAGAAGTCAAGCCGAAACCGGCAGCGGCGAAGCCCCTCATGAACGGCGATGTTAAAATGGCCTCAAAGGCTCCCGCCAAGCCGGCGGCGAGCGCGCGCCCCGCCGCTAAGCCCGCGCCCAAACCCGCGCCACGGACCACCACCACAACTGCAGCGCCCGCCAAGTAAGTTGCCATTCGGCAATGCTAATATTTTTAATATTGTAAAAACATATTTGTCCTGTTGTGTAGCTGCAGACACATTAATAATACTCCTTACTTCTTCGAAAACTATCAAATGTGATGAAGATTAATAGAACTTATCCGCCCATTACTGAGGCGGAAAGTATTTTATAATGTAAGTGTAATAATTGATACCAATGATATTAGTAGTAATAGTTTAATAATTTTTGTAACAACAGAGCCCCGGCTCCCCGAGCAGCCGCGCGCCCAGCGCTGGACAAACAGACCAAGGATCTCGCCAACAAGCGCATCACCGCCAAGGCCGCACCCCCGAGGACTGCCCCCGCTAAGGTAAATTTATATTTTAAATCAGTTTTATACAACAGCGTTTCTGGTGGTTCACGAAGTAGCATTTTCAACCCATGCAGCTACAAAAATTAAATATCGCAATAGGTTGAATAACACTTCAAAACATCAACCAATTGACGAAAAATAAGATCTTTATTTTTTTAATATTTTATGACTAGCTATAAAGTAAATGATTTATACTTTAATTGATTTGAAGAATTACTAGTAAATCGATTTTTGGTCATCATGGGGTTCCGTCAATTACTTCTCTGCTTATAAGGGTTCTAATTGTATGTTAAATCCTGTTTTTAAGTGATATAAAAAATTAGTTATGAAACTCATTCGCAGGCCCCAATAAGTGCAAAGAGTGCAGTTCCGAAGGGCGGCATTAAGAAGGTGGAGTCTGGCAAGAAGGAGGCGGCGCCCGTGAGGAACGGGTGCGCGCCCACCAAGCTGCCGCCGAGCCCGCCGCCCGCCGACAACGCGCTGCTGCCCGACGTCATCGCGTAGACCCTCTGCCCGACCCCACACTCGCTAACGATTCCTATTATTTCCGCTTACATTTTGTGATTTTCTATAAGTGTATTATAGTTTTAAAGCCCCTCGAGGCGCGTCGTTAGGTGCGGGAGCCTTCTCCCACTTTTATATTATAAAGTCGCTTTTTATAGATTTGTAAGTCGCCGACTCGCTGTAAGCCTTCCGCGGTTATATTCATCGTAACGAGTCTGTTTAGAATTTTTATATTACCAACGAAAGATTGATTTAAAATCTGATTTTTTTTATTTATTTCCTTTGTAGAACCGTATTATTTAAATAAAATTGTGAAGAAGGAGGACTGAGACATTGTTTTATTTATGGTAAAGTAACGATTGTACGTTTATATTAATTAATATTAAATAAAACAGTAAAATTAATGTTTTTTATGTCGCTATTTTTACTTATGTCAATGTAAACTTTACTATCATGGTGTTGCAAACGGACATACAACAATTTATTCTAATAAATGGTTATATCACCTTTTTGTCTTTCATTTCACTTTTTATTTTGCAAAGAAATGTAGATCTATTAAGTAAAATTACATTTAAAATCCATCCATTACAGTTCAGTAACATACAGATTAAACAAAATAAGTAATACTATGTAGTAAAATATTTAAATTAAGATTGATTTTTACATGCTGTGGATTTTTTACTTATATTATCATTTTAAGTGTGGGAAACGTAAGTCAGTATCGCGTAGATTTTTTTCCATCCATTTGTCAGCTTCTTGTTCCATTTCTTCGTCAAAGTAATCTCGCCAGCCACCGGCTTTCCCTAAAAATCATTAAGAATAAGTACAGTGAGTATAATAACAATTAGCTTGATTGAGTAAACTCGGGGGAGGAGTACTAAACAAATAATGCAAAAGTCATGTCGTTCAGGTTTGACAGGCTACAGATTAGGAGTTCCATTAAACTGTCAAACTTACAAGAAAAAAGTCAGTTGAGAAATAAAAATTGGATCTTTAAAAATGTTTACCTTTCCTGATGAAGGATTGTCCGTCCGATATTAAAATTCCTAGTTCTTTCATCACATCATAGTTGACAGATTTGTTATTCTTGAAGTTATCAATGCTGAGATGTTCGCACAGTTTGGCGATCTCTTCGTTTGTAAACGACTTGCCCAGGAAGTCGGCAACTCTACGTACCGCCTTTGGCAGATCCTGAAAGAATTATGGATTTAACTATTTATTATATTACAAATTAATGAAATATAACAATCACTAATCCAGTGCTCGCTCAAATAAAAGAATTTATTTAATATGGTGAAATAAAGAGAGAGGTATAGACACCATGAATAACATGAATGTTTTTACTTTCATATTAATCCTTACCAATAACCTTAATAATCTTGATGAAAAATACCTTAGAAAGTTCTTCGTAAAACAGGAACAACAAGTTAGGATGATCTCGCCTCTCCCAGGATTCTTTCAGATGTTCAAAGTATGGCGTCCAGTGATCTATAACATTTATAAAATTAATAAGTACATGGGTATCAGGTTCCTTACGTAAGATTTAACATATGATATGACAGTAAATTTAGGAGATATAGGAGATATCTTTATCTTTAGTATTTGAGAATCTAATCATATATTAAACTCACGTAAATCGCTAATGAAGAATTTCCAGTACTTCTTAAAGTCGTCAATGTATCCCTGAGTGCGCATTGCTCGGTTGAGATGATAGAAAGAGACAGCGACATCTCTGGGATCGCGGGCGACGTAGACAACTTTAGCCGTATCCAAGAGATCCGGCGGTAGTAAGGAAAGTGGTAAATGTGACTTTATAAAACGCTGTTTGGTCATAAGGGCGAGTTGCTCAGTCGCCGGTTGTGTCACCCACTCTAAAAGTTTTATTTTTCGCTCGCTGTCACTGTTCTCGTCGTGGAAACGTTTCATCATCACAGGGTGCACGAACACTGAAAACCTAAAATCATTAGACCATTAACAACAGATTCATCTAACAAAACCTTCACGCCCTTAGCATGCCTCCGCAGCGAAATAGGAATAGTGTTGTTAGGACTCCGGAGTGGAAGTGTGCTACCGGTGTTAAGACAACTTTATTTATTTTCAATGTACCAATACGTTAAATATCATTTCAAAATTCGGTCTTACCCTAGTACTTGTAGTATGATAAAATATTTAGATACTTACTCCAAAAATGGGTATCGTTCAGTGAGAGGTATTGCGTTAGAGGTTTCGTAGTCCAGGTCATTTGCAACCATCCAAACCAGTTCTTGAGTCCAAGTTGTTCCTGCACATTTTTTTTTAGATAATGTACTTACAAAGCAATATTTAAAACAAATTTACTACTTTCAAACACCACATATATTTTAAAATTTAGTTTTATCAAGATACAAATTGCATTTTTATTTAAAGTTTCCTTGTAAGTTCATTTTATTACTGATATGTAGTAAAAGTGACGTATCTGTTCTTCCACATTATATTCTATATCAATGCCATATTTCATCTAGATCCGTTGAGTCTTTCTAGACACAGCTTCTAACAAACATCCATTCAACCAGTCATCTAAACAGATTCAGGAAACTTTTTGAATAATAACCATTTGATAAAATACTAACAAGTTATGGTAATGATAAATAAATAATATAGTCAAAGGTTTATAATATTAATCTTTACCGGATCTTGGATAACTTGTTACAAAAATATCACTCAGTCTGACTTCCATGTTGTAGATGTTGGAGGCTTCTTGTCTGTACTTATGCGGCAGGAAGTAGCCCTTAGGGCCCACGCGGACGAAGCCTGTGTGTTCTCCTGTTAAAAGTTTAACAGTTGTTGTTAAATAAAAAAACACAAATGGTATTCTTCTAACATTACCGCAAATTTACACACAGTACAGTAGCCAGGCGTGAAGTGGAAACAATGCTACGTTTTGTCTTACGAGTGTGTGTGTCGTAGGCCTAATTTTAGTTCCCTTTCCCTTTTTATTTTCTTAAAGGATGGGAAAGGGAAGTGGATTTCATGGTGGAGGGGAAGGAAACTGTCGTCTGAAGCTACGCAATTGCGAATATGTATGGAAGGTGGACGCTTTGGCATTTCGGTGAATTCTGGCGGTCACTTGCTCTTTTCCATGTTATGATATTAAAAAGTATTCACCACCAAAATACTTGCAAAACATTGCCCTCCCTTTTAAAGATACCGAAAGGGTCATCTCTAACATCCCCTTCGTTTTTTCTCTTCGTTTTGACTCAGACTACTCAAGGTTACGTATTCTGAATTCTTGTTATGCTATGTATGGCCGAGTTAATTTAAAGTAAGTAGTTATAATGATTACATTCGAATTGCATGAAAACGTAAAGACCTTGTGTTAGCTTTCCAACGTATTGAGAGGCTATCAGGAAGTTGTCGAAGTGAAATTTAAAAATAACGGCGCGAAGGCTGATCTAACTCACAAATACAACTTTAACAATCAAACACGAAGTAGGAAATAATAAAGTTAATCAAGTGTGACTCGGACTTTGAAACCTATCGGATAAATAAAATAAATCACAAAATAATAACTTAAATATGTAAGTTTATACCAACTTTTAGAAATTAACTATTTAAGTAATAAGTTCGATATAGTATTCTTCTTCTTCTACTGCCTCTTCAGTCTTGCAGGTTGGGCGCTAACTTGGAACATTTGGTTATATAGTATACAGTTGCCGAATTGTTTAAATCATATGGTTTCTAATTAGTAACTTTTAAAACAACTAAGTTAAGAATACTCTTATAACAAACATTGCGTCCAATTCATTAATTAAGTTCTGTTGCATTAATCAGACGCAAGAGTGACAAGTTCAATGACCGATAACTTTCTGAATACTTCACAATTGCTTATATAAATGTAGATCAATGTTTTAAGATGAGTAATGCCATGTAATAATTACTGTACAAAATAACTCTATGTATTAAGACAATTTATTTTGTAAATAAACATAAATTAGCGTAAAACATTACAACCTAAACAAAAGTCGTTGAACTTTACGATATTTTAGGTCTACACTACGCATCTACTATATTGATGTTGATTCAACCATTCATAAATAATGCATATACGTAATGTTATTTATACATAACGTAATATTATTTTGATAAATGCCACGGCTATACTTATAAAGAGCCTACATTATATACATTTAAGGAAAATTATGTTTGTTATTTCGATGCCGGCTTTTCTAAAATATTTGTATACTGAATAAAAATAGTGATAATAGTATTATTAATAAATACACTATTAAATGGTTATCTTGCTTTGTAATTACAATAAAAATATAACGATACATCACACTGCCCACCCTACTCAGCTAGCGTCGTGATGGATCAACTGTGGTCGCTGTCTGTGCGACCCACATTTTAATTCGACGCCACTTTCCTCATGTTGTATGTAAAAACTAATTTAAGAAGTGAAATTTCTTTCGCATAGGCGTTTGGTACACTGTTCTGTCTTATTGTCTTAGGAAATTTATTAAATCAATGTTTTTGTTAATTTTATCACCTATGCATTAATAAAATACTGCACATATAAAACTTTGGAACCCCTTTTCGAAGTTGTTTATCAGACTCAACTTTTTTGTTTGCACATTGTGATATGATTTTGTTTTGATTATTTATTTAGTCCTTTTATAGATATTTATTTTTAAAAGGTCTGAATAATAAATTAATTTATTTTTATGTTAAGTGTTATAAGTTGTTTAAAATGTAAATAGTTTAATTACTGCTTTCATTTACTTAATAAATTAATAATTACCATTTGCATAATACTGCAATACAGTTTATCTTAAACAAAGTAATCACTCAAAGGTACGTGTGGAAATTGTACAGATATTCCTAAGTATGTAGTCAATATTATTCTTGTTGTTTTATTATTCATAAAATTACACGATAGATTATATTATGTTATATTATACATTAACTCGTCAAGTAAACTTTGACGTTGTAGTAATAAAATTAGGTCTTGATTATGAACTATAACAATTATGTTAATCATTCCTGACGTTGTTAAAACAAATTTTGATTAAAATATGTATGTAGGTCAAACATTTAAAACTTACCAGTGAAAAATTTCATTAATTCTTCAGCTGTTTTTGATTCAACATCTTTTATTTCTATCGGGAAGTTGTTATTGATTGAATTTTCCATTTTGAATAAACTGTATTTCTATTCTTTCTGTTGTTTATATCGCCGTTTTTATTGATGTCAAACTGTTAAAACGAGAAAGCGCGCGAGCCGGAGCCAGTTCGGCGTCGTACTGAGCCTCGGACCTACAACTTACAACTTTAATGTAATTGTGTCACCTTGATCTTGGTTCACTGTTGTGCATAAAGTTGTAAACAAAAATAAATCGAACTAATGATGCAGAAACTAATCGACCAGAAAGATTCAAGGTTTACTTGTAATTACTATGTTTTTGTAAATACCTTCACAGTTATATTTTTTACTTTCCGACCAAAACCTCAGGTAGCCATATCTCTTTCCTTCTGTAGCCTTTTGCAAATCAGAACCAAACGCGTCTTTAACGTTACGGTTTCTCACAGATGATGGTGTAAACTCATTTCCTAAGGCGATTTTAAATATGTACGCATTGCTATTCTTTATGCGTAGGTGTTCACGCAACTAAACGAAAATTGAAATGTAAAGAATTACTACTACTACTACTTGTTTCATAAAAGTATTCATTAAAATAAATTGTAACCTTTCTTAAGCAAAAAATTGCGAAAAGGTAAAGTGCGTACCGCCTAAGTTGTCGGCCATTCAACTTACCGACAGGTGGTTTACCGTATAGATTAAATTCGGAATAATAATTCAAAAATCCCAGTAAACTTTACAATACATTACTCGTTGCGCTTACGCTTACGCGGAAAATCTTTATAACGTCTCTAAACTACGAGCGTGCTAGTCTCTATCTAATATTCCACTATCTAAGTGATTTAATTTATTTCATTAATTAATTTTTACTATTATTGCTTTATTTCTTACTATTCCTTATTAAATAGTCGTGCTGTTTATTACCCAAATTTCATACGAAGTAAGCAAATGAGATAAGATAATTAAATCAAGTTTAGTGGAACATAATAAGAGTCAAGAACAACAATATTGTAATTAAAACCAGACACACTTCCCGTTAACAGATTTTTATTAAATTTGGTATATACGTTTTTAGAACTGATTAAATGCAATTTTTATACTCATTGTGAATACAAGATGACCACTATAACAAAATGTTGGGAAACATAATTTAGTACAACCACCCCAACATGCGGATCAAATCCAAAAAATTTACTAATAGGACAACGTGGTACAATTAACTAAAAACCTAAAATGAATTGCTAAAAGAAAGAATTGACTTAGGAAATATTTTTTAATAATTTAATAAACTTTGGACATTGCTTTTGTTAAAAGAGTGTTCATGTTATGGTGTATTTTATTCAATAACTTTCATTTTTTTTGATTTCGCACCCATATTAATTCGACCGAAACAAAATTACAGCTGATAAATCTAAACGTCTAGTTTAATCTAAACAGACTAATCTAATCAGCTCCTAGGCACAAGGCGCTAGGGGCTTCTGTTTTAGAACGAACTGTTCATTTAAAACTGAAGCAGGCATTATATTTTAGCTGAGGGAAAAACCTTCACTTTCGCCATACAAAACTTTCAGTTGAAAAAGACATTAGAAACAAGTAAATAATTGTTTAATTTTTAATATAAGTAATTTTTAATAGGATGCATCATTTTCTATCAAAGGTTTACTGCTGGAATCGTAAATCTGTGTCGCGCAAATTCTCTTCTATCCATTGATCTGCTTGTTGTATCATCTCCTCGTCGAAATATTTCTTCCAACCACCAACTTTGCCTGGAAAAAAATATAAAATAAATTCACATTTAAACTTTGTTCAAAGGGACTAAGGCCAGACAGGAAGTTAATATCATGTACACTTATTGCCTGAGGAATACAAAAAGTCGCGCCTTATTTTCCCCAATATGAACTTCCCTTCTAAAGTGCGCAAAGATTTTTGCGAAATTCTTTGCGCACATTGGCAAATGATTTAATAAGTCGATCATTGCTCCCCAGGCCAGGCCTTATATTGAATAAACCAGTCGTTGACCACGATCCCACTTGATAAACATTTTAAATTTTGATCTTAAAACGTTTTTCCATTTTTTATGCAAAATTGCAACATGCTAAATTTTAATGCTAAATAAACTTATCTTAAAGTTTTATTTCATTAACTAATTTCAATATCGACGTGTTTACAACACCTGTGTTAGCTCATAAACTTATCTACCTACCTATTATGTACATATATTTAGTACGTTGTAAGACCACACAGCAATCTTTATCAATGGTATTATGAAATATAATCTTTTTATACATCTATCATACCGGATATGTCATTAAAAAACCCAACGAAGATTGCTTATCAAATTTGGTAACATTACGCAATAATAGTTATAAATTTCTCCAACCAAAAAATTTGTGTATATCATTGACAAATGCTACTGCTTGTCTTTACATCGTACTAATATTATAATTTTTAGATGTATGAATGGATGGATGGGTTGATGGATGTTTCTTAAATGGAAACTCCAATACGGCTGCATGTATCTTGCTGAAATTTGGCATACATATACAATATAACACATAGGCTACTTTTTTAATTCAGTGCAGACGTAGTCGCGGTCGACAGCTAGTTTAGCTATAAAATGTGGCTGCTTAGTATCAAAATTTAAAATATCATAATTTTAATAATTAGAGAGGCCGATTTATACGCTACGCTACCTTTATAATATGTCAGTAAAGACTCGAATCACCTCCTCACACTACAAAACTTGTTTCTACCTACCTTCTCTTATGAAACTCCCTTTCGAATTGAATACTCCTATTTGTTGCATTTCTTTTAAATTAACAGATTTGTTCTTCTTAAAGTTATCTATCTTAAGATGATCACAGAGCTTTTCTATTTGCTCCTCCGTGACCTCCTTGTTCAGAAACTTGGCGATACGACGCGCACACGCCGCTAGATCCTGTCAGTATAAGAAAACTGTTTAACTGTGAAGTTCTGGTTGAATTAAGCTGGTTAGCCAACTAGTTAAAATTTCTTTTAAATATTTATAGGAAGGTTTTAAAGTATTTTGTAATCGTAACATTATTTACCCGAGATAGTTCTTCATAAAATATAAACAGCATATTTGGGTGATTACGCAATTCCCACGCCTCCTTAAGATGTTCGAAGAATGGTGTCCAAGAAACTGAAAACAGGGTCGTGATTGTGAATATATTGAACTTTTTGTACTTTTAAATTAAATTTTTGTATTATACTTTGACTTTTTATTATAATTGTTGCATCGTCGAAAAAGTCAAACTCACTCAAATCCTTGATGAATAAATTCCAATAGGTCTTGAAATCGCTGCCTTCCTTCAGCGTTTTCATCAGATCACTATGATGATAGAAGGAGACAGCGACATCTCTCGGGTCTCGCGCCACGTACACCACCTTGCAGGTGTCTAGCAGATTGACCGGTAACATTGACAGCGGTAGATGGGACTTGAGGAACCTCGGAGACGGTAGGTTGTGCACTTTCTCTAATAGACATATATTTTTCTGCATGGTTTCTTTTATTGTCTCGTCCATGAAAATTGTCGGCATCGCATTGTTGTTTATTAATATCGATGACCTGTTTGTCAAACATTATTGTTAAAGATATAAGTATTTGTTTCCTAACTGCTACCATGTTGTTACGGTCTGCAAGATAGCTTACTCTATAAACGGGAACCGAGTATTCAGATTGGTTGCGGCGGCAGCTTCGTAATTGAAGTCGTTCGCCATCAGCCAAACTAATTCCTGAGTCCATGTTGTACCTTTAACAAATGTATCGAAACTTAGCTTCTTACGTATAGTTAATGAATAGTCAAAAATTTTATTTTTGTTCAGGTGTCTTTTTAATTCTTTCGATTCGACATTGTTTTTTTGACAATTTGCATTACTCACCGCATTTGGGAAAAGTGACTACGAAAGTATCTGAAGGTCTTAACTCCATGTTGTAAATTTCTGCGCCAAGACTCCCGAAATTATGAGGAAACAGGTAGCCTTTTGGTCCATAGCGTGTTGTGAAAAACGTCAAGTATGTATCTAAGAACAAAAATCTATGAGTTATTAGTTACCTATACTTTAACCTATAATTCATATCCATTTGTAGTATTTTTATAACGTCTACCTTATTAACGCCAATTAAAATTAATGAATTTTAAGTTCAAAATCTACACCTAATTAAGCGCGAAATTAAAAAAAATGTAACCGTTTTTGTTTTCGATAGTCTCTGGTTTTTAGCGAGGAACATAAATATTTTCTTAGCAAATTTTTTATACTTTAAAATCACGTAAATTTTATAAGAATGGATAAATTATTAACGAATTCCTTACCGTCATAGAAGTTCTTTATTTGTTCAAGTTGGTCAGGATCGACGTCGACAGCTTCAAAAGGATAGGTCTTGTTTAATTCAGCCATTTTTTTATTTAAAAATTGACGTTTGGGATTTATGTTGTATTGCCTGCAGTGCCACAAATAACTATAAGTTAAGGTTTTTAAATTGTGTCGTTTTATGATAATTTTATTTTATCTAAAGATAAAATACCCTGCCTGCTGTACAGTTAAAATTAAAAATTGTCAGCGCATTTGCGATATCCAACTAAACTGTTGAATATCAGCTTAGTCAGATATCACATTGGCACTTCAAATTGAAAATTAAAAAAAATGACTTTGTCGATAGAACTTTATAGAAGTCATTAGTAAGTAATTGATTGACCGCCAAGTTCTTAGTATAAATGTTACGATTATGCGATTTAATTTCCCTGCTATGTATATTTACTGCTGTCATGGGGCAGCATTTCACGCAATATAAATATTTGCTATTTGAATTTATGTAGGCGACAGTTACCTCCAAATACGGCATACTAAAGGGGAAGTAATACAATCACCATCCCAAAAATCAGAACACGAAGGTGCTTTACCCAAAAACACATAACGATTTTTTTGGCGACATTTCATTATATTTTTGATTGCTTACAGGTAATCCATAATAACTTGATTTATCTTATATATAAAATTCTCGTGTCACAATTTTCGTTCCCATACTCCTCCGAAACGGTTTGACCGATTCTCATGAAATTTTGTGAGCATATTCTGCATGTCTGAGAATCGGCTACTATCTATTTTATATTCCCGCGCAGACGGAGTCGCGGGCAACAGCTAGTAAGGTATAAAAATTAAACGTTTTTTTTTAGAGAATGGAAACAATAATGTCAATTAATAACTTAGATGGATGGATGTTTCTTATTACGTATCGCTAGAGCAGCTAAACAAATATTGGTGAAATTAGTCATAGATGTAAAACATAGTCTAGAAGAACACCTATAGACTACTAATAATTTTGTTTTTTAAATTCGGCGCGGAGGGCGTTACGGACAAAAGCCTTATGCTTTTACGTAGTTGATGGGAAACGGAAATCGTAATAGGATCATCGTAAATTATAATTATTATAGTTTTATACGAAGTTAATTAAACTTTTTAAAATACTAATACTGAATACTATTTACATTTTCTTTATTAAATTAAATTCCATAGTTATGACACAGTTGGAAATCGCAAGTCAGTGTTCTGCAAGTTCTTAGCAATCCATTCCTCTGCCTCTATGCTCATGTCTGCATCGAAATAGTCACGCCAACCTCCGGACTTGCCTGCAAAGAGTTAAAAAATTAGAGAATTTTTGATAAATAAGCAAGACATAAAACAAAAAATCTATGACTAAAAACTTTAGGATTCTAACTGTAGGCTTGATAAAACATATTGTCAAGCAACACACTTAGTTTTAAAATACTAAGAAAATAACACAAAATAGTCGCCACGGTAATACTTCGTGGCAAAATAGCAAATTCTGTATTTAACTACTTATCGAAAATATTGTAGTATTTAATTATAAAGAGTTACTTTTAATTATTATTTATGTGTTCGTGATCCAAGTCTTGATAATTACCTTTTCTAACAAACTCTCCTTTTGATGCCATAATTCCTAACTCTTTCCAATTATCGATGCTAACTGATGGATTATTTTTGAAGTTATCGAATTTTATATAAGTACAAAGCTCATCTAATTGCTTAGCAGTGTACTCTTTGCCCAAGAAATCGGCGATACGTTTTACCGTCGCAGAGAGATTCTGAAATTAAATAAGTAACACTCATTTATCACGTCCCTGCCCTTATCTCACGCACATTAGCAGGATTGAGGAAGACATTGACCGATATTTGTAGCTAGTCAATACAAAGAAATTTAAATCCATATTGGTTTTGTCTGTTTCAATATTGAAATAATAGTCAGTAAATAATGTATATATTGTTATACTGACACAATTAAGTAATTTATAATTGTTTTTAACTTAAATTCCTGTCTGTCTGTCTTTACCTGCGATAGCTCTTCATAAAACAAAAATATCATATTGGGATGATGACGCATCTCCCAGGCCTCTTTTAAATGATCAAAGAAAGGTGACCAGTACACTGAAATAACAACAGAACTTCGTTTATGATGAAAATGTAGCCTTTACTCTTTATATCTATTTTTTTCTATGTGTGCTACCTGTAGTGTTTGTATCTATAGCATAGGTATAGGTAATACATTGTCTCATGTACACCAGTAGAGGTCAGCCGTCTTTCCGTCATTCCGACGTTATACGCAGTGAAGATTGAACAGTGCGTGCGCTCGAGACTGGATGTAGTAGTGAGCCGGTGAATACATCTTAGTAGCAAGTCACGTGATTGCTACACTACCTATTTTTGTTCTAGTAGATAAAACTATTGAAAAACTAACCTAAATCCTTGACAAATAAACTCCAAAATGATTTAAAGCCGCCTTTAAATTTGAACGTCTGAAATTCGCTGGTGAGATGATAGTAAGAAACGGCAACGTCCCGAGGGTCTCGCGCCACGTACACCACCTTACAGCTATCAGGCAAACTCGGGGGCATGAGTGACATTGGAAGGTGGGTCTTAATTACCCTAGGTGAGGGCATTGCAGCGACCTGTACTGTCCCAGGAACCCTTAAAAGTTCCAAAGCCTTCAATTTCTCCTCGTTACCGGCGTGTACCTTTCTTAACTCATCGATAAGATCCTTGTGCATGAGCATAAAAAATCTGTAAAATTTAAATTTGTTTAAGAAAATAATTCTTAAAAGATCAATATTTAAAGTAGGTATAGGTTAATCGCATACCAGATTTATTAAATGGTAAAAAACCAAAAGTAGATTTCTAAAGTGAAATAGTAACATTTCTAAGGGTTTTTAGAATTTTCACTTTATAGATAATCCAAAAAGAATATTAAATGTTAAAAGGTAATTGAAGAAGTGAGAAATTCGAAACTTTTCTGATTATTCATTAATCAACTGAAAAAATACTAATCAAAACAATTGATTTTTTTAAAACTGTTTCAGCTGTATGTTGACTACAATGGAATGGACAAACATATTGCGTAAATATTCAGCATCAGTTTTTTTATTCAATTTCCAACGAATTGTAAATGAACAGACAAGATGGGACATGATGTATAATACATTTTCATTTAAGGAAATCTAAAAAGAGCATAATATGACAAAATTGGCATTACGGACATATTCTTATGATTATTATTTTAAAAACGGAACGAAGTACAAAAGGCGGGAAATGAATTAAAAAATCTACTTGCTCTAAGAACATAGATCTCTCTTCGAGCGGAGTCTTATTTGCGGCGGTAAAGTCTAAACCGTATGTCAACAGCCACACTATTGCTTGCGTCCATGTTGTTCCTGATAATTATAATAAATCTCACATTATCTTGACTTATTTTATGTGTTCACATATCTTATTACTGCTGTCTCGGACTTACAAAGTCATTTCTGTATTTATCTTAGTCTATATTGAGTATAAAATAGATAAATAACCGTTAAAGAATGTTCAAATGACGGGATCAAGCCTATGACCACATCATTAGGTTACTGGCGCTTCAAAATGACTTCATTCACCTCGCTGGCTTTATACCACAAGCGTGGGGTCGGCACGCAAGTTATTAAAACGTCGGCGCGCAATTTTTACGGTCGGCCGCGGACTTGTCGCCTACTCTAGTTAAATGAAATTAGAAACGAAATAATTATAGCTTAATATAAAAAGTTACTTTCACAATACACCATCAATAAATAATGATGGTAACAGTATACAGTATAATACATGAGAAATAAAACATTATGAATAGACTCATTATAACTGCATTAGTGAACTAATTACAATTGAGCCAATTTGTTTTTCATTTTCGTATTACCTGATCGTCCTGGGTTCGAATCCCGCCATTTACCATTATGTTTTTTGATTTCCGATTTTAGAGGTAAACATCGTGATGCAACCTGCACATATCTGAGAAGAAATTCAAAGATATGTGTGAAGTCAACCAACCCGCACTTGCCCAGCGTGGTTGACACCCAAGTCACCGGTAATTTAGGGTAGGTTCCGAGCCCCTCGGTTGGGACGTATAGTGAGCTGATGATTACCTGATCGTGGATAGGTCACAATAAAGATATCATCAGGTCTGAGCGGCAAGTTATAAATATTTTCAGCTTCATTCTTATAATCACTAAAGAGCAAGTATTTCTTGGGTCCAACTTGTATATTATGTTTTGCCTTTATACCTGTAATATGAATTTTAAAATATGTAATTTAAAGCGTGTTACTTATGGCACTAAGGAGACAAGAATAAACTGTTGGTCAAACTGTTTCTGTTTTGGATTGTAATGGAACGATTACATGCCTAAAACCCAAACAATCCTTCTTGAATTCAGAAAGAGTTGGTTTTACGACAAAGTTCATGCCGTCAGTGCCACGGTAGTGAGTGCGTTTCCATGTTCCTGGCATGAGGCAAATAGGTCAAGGGTACGTATAAGATGCTCACCTGAGAAATATTTACACATTTCCTCATTATCTTGTTCTTCAACATCTCGAATATCGAAAGGAAAACTTTTAGGTTGCTGCATTGTAAGAAATAGAATAGCAAATCCAGATAAAGTGACCTCGCACTGTTATGTATGCCTACGTTTTATAATCAGCTTATATTTTGATTAGATAATACATTTATCAGTTGTTATTATCAATTTTAACACAATACATAACAAACATACTGATATATGTTATCGGAAATTTATGTAATCCGTTATTGCATACAAATCCTACGAAATGTTTAGAATTCTTAAAATTGACAGCGAATTTGTAATGAAATTTGGACTTGTTTAACAATGTTTATAATTTTGTTTAATTTTTATTTTGTTTTATTTATGAGTTTCACTAATTTCCTAGTACGATAACAGAATTTTATATAATACAATTTCTAGGAAATGTATACATTTAATACACACATATCCTCGGAAATGTTAATGAATGTAAACATACATGGGATTTAACAATATTTTATACTTTTTCTAAATTGATTCGAAAATCTATACATTTCCTAGGAATTTTATGTAATTGCCTAGGTTTTATACATTTCCGGTAACATACAAACCGATAATTATATTATAATTAATCAACACTTCCCCTACTGATAATGCACCTTGCATTTTTTAGTTATCTACCATGAACTTTGTTAATTTGACGGCAGCACGATTTCTTTCATTATGTTTCTCGAGATGACCGTACTTTTAGCGTACTGACCCAAATCGCTGTCAATGGGCCTAACACGAATATTTGCGACAAGCGCCTTCGTATCATCATCGTTAATTGCTTTGTAATTACTATGAGATTTTATGTGTATTTTACGCTCGGGGCGTTCCACAAACTTTAATACGAAATTTTCGATGACGATACGATGGCGCTTGTCACAATCATTCGTGCTAGGCCCACAGATCTGAGAACATAAAGACTCGCCAGTTCACCGCGACGACTCATCGCACTGTTACGTGGATAATTGTCCGGAAAACAGGGTCGCGACCAACCTTTAATGACGACCAGAATAAATAAGATAATTAAATGAGATTCGTTTATTAAATAAAAAGACACGTATAAATCATTGCATGGACGGGAATCGCATGTCGGTATTCTGCAGGTTGTTGTCAATCCAGAGCTGCGCCTCGCGCGTCATGTCCTCGTCGAAGTAGTCACGCCAGCCTCCCGACTTACCTGGAATTAATCAGTACAATATATTAATTGATAATTTTATTATAAGGAACTTACAGACTCATTAAAAATATTCAGCTATTTTTAGGGTTCCGTACCTCGAAAGGAAAAAACGGAACCCATATAGGATCACTTTGCTGTCCATCCGTCTGTCTGTCAAGGCGCTTTTTTTTCTTATAAAACGATTCTGCATACCTTTCCTAACGAACTCTCCCTTTGATGCCATCATGCCATATTCTTTCATATCATAGATTCCAACAGAAGGGTTATTCTTGAAATTTTCGAATTTCAAATGTGTACTAAGTTCCTCTATCTGGTCAGCTCTGTATTCCTTTCCTAAGAAAGTAGCGACACGTTGCAATGTGGCGGGCAAATCCTAGAACAAAAATAATATTATCAGTATGAGACTGCGGTATCAAAAAGTCATGCAACTACGTTTGTTATTGACGGATAAGGGACGATTCACCAATTTTTCCAAGGATCAATGCAATCAAGGGACAGTCTGAACGGTTATTGAGCCGTGCTGTAGTAAATTCTGTTCGTTACCTGTAATAATTCCTCATAGAACAAAAACAACATGTTCGGGTGATGACGCATCTGCCAGGCTTCTTTTACATGCTCGAAGAACGGTGACCAATACACTGTAAGTAATATGTATAATTTTTCTACAAAGTACGAACTAACGTTAATATTAAATCAGACCTTTCAGCCCCATCTATTCAGCTAAAAGACATATTTTTATCATTGGATCACTAGATTGATATAATGCGTTTTAAACATTGCATTTTACATTAGTTATACAACTTGAATTTACCTAGATCTCTGATGAATAAACTCCAATAGGTTTTGAAATCGCCATTAAAAATAAATGATTGGAAATCCCTAGACAGATGATAGTATGAGACGGCGACATCTCGTGGGTCCCGCGCCACATACACAACTTTGGTGGAGTCGAGCAAAGTTGGAGGTAGGAACGAGAGAGGCAGATGAGTCCTGATGAAGCGCGGCGACGCCATTTTAGAAGCTTGCTCTGAACCAGGAGTCCTCATCGCTTGCAAAGTTTTTAAGTACTCCGGGTTATCGGCATGTTTCTTCTTTAAACTTTCCATTAAGTTATCGTGTGCTATCAGGGGAAGACTGTAAATAGATGAATAAAATAAAAATGTCATTCGATTACTTTTACTTTTCATTTGGCAATTTTATAACATGAAAAAACTAAAAGTGTGTGTCTAGAGGTCTACCTTTTACTAAGAACTCTAATTAAAGGCATAACAACATACTTGGAAAGTAAGGGAGATGGTGAAGTTAGTTCAATAAGAGATGCATCGACTTCTAACAGTACCGATAAGTTTTCATCGGCGAAGCATAAATAAGATCTAACGAACATATATTTTTATAATTAAACGAGTACTTGCTCTAGAAATATAGATCTTGCTGATAGCGGACTCTTTGCTGCAGTGGAATAATCTAAATTGGACGCCAAAAGCCACACCAACTCTAGCGTCCAAGTTGTACCTAAAACGTTCAATATTACAATAACACACTTGTAACTTTTTAGGTAGATATTTGCATTAGTCAGATAAATGTCCGTAACAAATAATAATTTCATGGAGAAGAAGATAACAATAAATTAAACTAAACTGACTTCGTAGAATACGAATCGGAAAACTGTTTTTTCACACAAAAACATTTCAGTTCTACCAGCGTCACTTCCACAATAATTCAATATATTTTTACTTATTTTTGTTTTTACGTTATAATTTTGCTAATACATTGTCATTTCTTTACTTTACCTGAACGTGGAAATGTAACAAGAAATATGTCATCATGTCTCAGCGGCATGTTGTAAATATTTTCAGCATCATGTTCATAGTCACGCATAAGCAAATACTTCTTTGGTCCCACTTGAATACTAAACTTTCCTGCACCTATAATAAATACCATAAACAAACTTCTACTGAATTATGGATTTAACACTCTTAAAAAAAATCAAATAGATATTTAAATCTAATGTTACAACTGCAAATATTTGCCTCAATAGCATCATCGAGAATGTATTAATTCGTAGTTTTTGAGTTACGTTGATTACTTGCACTGAAATATTTATAAACCTTAAAACTATAAAAGGAACTACTCACCCAAAAAATATTTACTCAATTCTCTTTTATCGGTTTCTTCAACATCATGGATGTCGAACGGAAAACTTTTAAATTCTTGCATTGTGAATAACAAAATAAAAATGCAATTTACAGTTTTATATTGTTAACACATATGTCAAGAACATAGAAGTTATTTGAATACGACAAAATTTTATCACCTCCTTTTATTCATGTTCAAAAAAAATGATAAGCCCTGTGCATCATTATTGAAACGGCTGAAAAATTAATGTATTGTCCTCTCTTTTACATTCTTCGATAAAACAGAGACAACAACATGTTTTTGTACGAGTGTTTTGTCAGTGGAAACTCAGGGACGCAGTTGTTAAACACATTTGTTTAATTTTTCGCTTGATTGCCTATATTATTACGATGTTTTAACTTGTTTGACTGCTTTAATTATCTTTTGGCAAGTTGTATACAGAATGTTGCACAAAATGTGTTTCTTCTTGTACATTGAAGTTTAAGACAATAATGTTTCATATGTTGAAGTTTTACATAATTTTAAAGCAAGGTAAAGGTACAGTAAAAAAATTGCCTTTTTTTGGTATGTTTAAATATTGTGCAAAAAATTGTCACTATAACCCACAATTTATCGTGTACTATGTGACTAGCTTTGGCGGCCGGACATAGCAACACCGCTCTCCTCATGTTGCACCCTGTATAAGCTTATCAGTTTAATAGTTTTTTTGTCTTTGTCCTTCCTTGCCCATAATCTTTTAATTGAAATGTTTTATCTTATAAAAAATTCTCGTGTCACAATTTTCGTTCCCATACTCCTCCGAAACGGCTTGACCGATTCTCATGAAATTTTTTGTGCATATTGAGTAGGTCTGAGAATCGGTCAACACCTATTTTTAATCCCGCGCGAAAGGAGTCGCGGGCGACAGCTATTCTTATATATAAAATTCTCGTGTCACAATTTTCGTTCCCATAATCCTAAGAAACGGCTTGACCGATTCTCATGAAATTTGTGAGCATATTGAGTAGGTCTGAGAATCGCCCAACATCTATTTTTAATCCCGCGCGGACGGAGTCGCGGGCGACAGCTAGTAATTTATAATTTTAAAAACGATGTAAGTGTTATGTTATGGATCAAAAAACATTTTATTACTTAGTTTATTGTATTAAAGTTATATCCAATTAAGTCTATTATTTAGTTATGTTTTTAACGTAACAAATACTTGTATTTATTGCATGGATGGGAATCGCATATCGGTATCTTGCAAGTTGTTGTCAATCCAGAGCTGCGCCTCGCGCGTCATTTCCTCGTCGAAGTAGTCACGCCAGCCTCCCGACTTACCTGGAATTAAACAAAAATGTATATATTGATAGAAGATGTCGGTGGCTCAGTGGTCAAACACTTGACTTGCAATCTGCAGGTCCTGGGTTCGAATCCCGCCATGTACCAATGTGTTTTTCGATTTCCGATTTACATATGTACATTTATCCGACGTTCTTTACAGTGAAGGAAAACATCGTGATGCAACCTGCACATATCTGAGAAGAAATTCAAAGATATAAAGATAAAAGATAAGTGTGAAGTCAACCAACCCGCATTTGGCCAGCGTGGTTGACTATGGCCTAATCACCCTTAACTTAGGGTAGGCTCCGAGCCCCTCGGTGGGGACGTAAAGGGAGCTGATGATGATATGTGATGAGATATATTGATAAGACTATAAGGCACTTACAGACTTATTAAGTATTGCACATATATAGGTCCGTAGCACAATAAAAGCATAGTGAGTGACCTGTATAATATTTAAAAAGATAAAGTATTTATTTTTCTTTTGTCATAGAATGATTATGCAAACCTTTCCTAATGAACTCTCCTTTTGGTGCCATCATGCCATACTCTTTCAAATTATCAATTCCTACAGAAGGATTCTTCTTGAAGTTTTCAAATTTCAAATGTGTACAAAGTTCCGCTATCTGGTCAGCTTTGTATTCCTTTCCTAAGAAATCAGCGACACGTTGCACTGTGGCGGGTAAATTCTGGAACAAAAATAAACATTATGAGTGTGAAACGGCAGCGAATGCATTAGGCCATGTGCTAGCTGCATTTGTAATTAAACTAAGGGATGAGTTGAGTTACCAATCTTCCGAAGGGTCAATGCATTCAAAGGCACAGTCTGGACAGTTTTTGGCTGAAGTAAATTCTACTCAATTAAATTATTCAAAATTTCGTGAGACATTATACTAAATTGATATATAAACTGGTATTATTTCGCGGACGCGGCCCATCGCTCACTGACAACTACCACTACCACTCATCCTGATGAAGGGCCCCCGATGGGCTCGAAACTAGTCGGTGCCGCCACCGGACGAATATACGTGAGGGTTTAGCCGTGTTTATATATCAATTTAAATTCTACTCGTTACCTGTAATAATTCCTCATAGAACAAAAACAGCATGTTCGGATGCTGACGCATCTGCCAAGCTTCTTTTAAATGCTCGAAGAACGGTGACCAGTACACTAAAATTATAAAATTAATATCATGTGCATGATTTCCGTATACTATGAACTAGAGTATAATAAACCTTAAATCCGGCCTCTCTTCCTTATCTTTTCAGTCAAAAGACATTTTTTTTGAAAACATATAGACCTAAATTTACCTAGATCTTTGACGAATAACCTCCAATAGCTTTTGAAATCGCCATTAAAATTATATGATTTGAACTCGCTGGAGAGATAATAGTAAGACACGGCGACGTCCCGTGGATCCCTCGCCACATACACAACTTTAGTGGTGTCGAGCAAAGTCGGGGGCAGCAGTGAAAGAGGGAGATGCGTCCTGATGAAGCGTGGCGAGGGCATTCTTGCGACTTGCTCCGATCCAGGAGTCCTCATGAGTTGCAAGTTTTTTAAATTTTCTGGTTTATCGGCGTGTTCTTTATCTAAATGTTCCACTATATTTTTGTGCATTAGCATGGGAAATCTGTAAGAAAATTACGCTCATAAAAAATCATTTGATAAAAATAAGATACCACAGATCTACTTGATATTCAGTACTCATATTAACATTTTAATAGTATTCAAATTAATCGCATAATAATAAAAACTTGTAAAATTGAGAGAAAGTTTATTCAAATTGAAGAATTGACGTCTGGCCGTAAGAGTAGGTGTGGGAGGGAACACCTGGGAAGCTGAAGCATAAGAGAGATGTTACGAACAGATATTGGAAGTGAAACGATTACTTGCTCTAGAAATATAGATCTTGACGAGAGCGGAATCTTCTCTGCAGTGGAATAATCTAAATCGGACGCCAAAAGCCATACTAATTCTTGCGTCCAAGTTGTACCTAGAAGTAAAAAAGTCGTTCCATATTACAATGATACTCTATTGACTCTTGTAACATTATATAATAATATAAAGTAATCACATAATATCCATAACAAAATACTATTTTCAATCACAAGAAGAAACTAATTAATACGAATGACTATGCCCCTATAGCACTTCATAGCATTATACAAATCTCATAACATCTTTTCACACAAAAATATTCCAGCAGTTTATAGTCGTAATATTTCTGGTTTTACTGTTTAATTATCCTAATGCATTTTCTTTTCTTTATATTACCTGAACGTGGATATGTAACAACGAATATGTCGTCGTATCTTAGCCGCATGTTGTAAATATTTTCAGCATCATGTTTATAGTCACTCATAAGCAAATACTTCTTTGGTCCCACTTGAATACTAAAGTTCCCTGCACCTATAATAAATACCACAAACTAACTTCCACTGCATTATAGATTTAAAACGATTATAAAAGTAAAATTTTCGTGTTCCTTAATGAATAATAAACCTTACTATTGAAATCTATAATTATAAGTGCAAATGTTTGTCTCGACAGCATCATAGAGAAAGTCTTAATTCCTAGTTATTGTTACCTTGATGCACTTGTATTTGTAAGTCTAGGCACTACAATTCTTATAGGACTTATAAAAAAACTGTAATAGAAACTCACCCAAGAAATATTTACTCAATTCTTTATCATCGGTCCCTTCAACATCACGGATATCAAACGGGAAACTGTTATTCGGATCTTGCATCGCGAAAAACAAAATTAAATAATGCAAATAAAGTTGTTGGTACACGTCAAGTCAATCAATCTTAGTTTAATAAGTGTTGTTTGGATATGATAAAATTTTATCATCTATTTTTATGCATGGTACGTTACAAAAAACATTGATAAGCATTTTTTAAAAATCGACACATCTATACAATACTGTGTTGTCATCACTTTCATTGTCCTTACTAAAATAGAGATTACTTCATGTTTTTGTACATTTGTTTCGGCAGTGAAAACTCAAGACATAAGTGTTTTAAAGTCTCCTTTCTATGTTTCCGTTGCGGCGCATATTTTATGATAAGTCAACTTGTTTGACTGTTTCTATTAACTTTTTAGAATATACTACAATACAGTATGAATACAAATAAATAACAATCTGTGTTTTTTACACAAAAAAGTTTTTAGGTCATTTTTCAGCAAGGTTAAGGTACGTATTCAAATATTGTGCAGCAAACTGTCACCACAACCCTTAAATTATCATGTATATGCATGTTGTATGAGAAGTTTTTGCGGCCGATCATGGCAATACCGTCGTAACCCTTGTCATGTTACATCCTGTATATAACAATTTAATATTTATTTATTTATAGACGAAAGATATTTATAATGCGTATTGTTTAGTAATGAGAAACACGATGTCATTGTTATTTAGTTGACCTGAAATTGTTTTATCGCTTGTTATAATATATCAAACACTATTGTGTTAAATTAAAACACAATAGAATCATACCAATTTAATAATTCTACAAATCCCTAATGAAAGAGACACGACTTTGTTCATATTATTTTCATATTAACATGACTGTTTAGATCTTAGCTAAATTAAATAAGACATTATCAGGAATCATTAAAAACATTAGTTGCAAATTTTTGTTGCGAATGTTCGGAGAATACAGAATAATTATAAATTGAATTATATATTATGTTTACTATTTAATTATGTATTTAAAGTAACAAATTCAAGTATTTATTGCATGGACGGGAATCGCATGTCGGTATCCTGCAAGTTGTTGTCAATCCAGTGTTTCGCCTCGCGCCTCATGTCCTCGTCAAAGTAGTCACGCCAACCTCCCGACTTACCTGGAATTAGTCATTTGTGACACATTTTATGTAAATTTTACTGTGTTACAATTTATACTACTTATTCCAACAATAATGAAGCTGCCGAAATGAAGGCGATTGGGCTGACATGGCCCGAGACTAAACGCAGAGCCCAAGATAGAGCGAACTGGCGGCGCACTGTGGACGCCCCCTGCCCCACTACGGGGACATAGGACTTTAAGTCAAGTAAGTCATTCCAATAATGATAAACATTTCAGGTAAGGTACATTCGACGTCAATTTGATTTAATAATGTACGTGTATATTAAATTTATTAAAATAAATATATTTTCTTGAGATTAATGAAGATAATTCTAGTTGCTTCTAAAGACGACGGAAAAGAACGGTTGAATTTTGATAAACTTTGGGATGTTATATAATAAAGTAAAAAGGGAATAATGAAATGAGATCGGCACGCACTGTTAGAAGATACATTTACCACTGATATTAGCAGCATATACAGGGTGAATCAAAGTTATCGTGAATAATGATCTAAGCGCGTCGATAAAGAGTAATCAGCTGATAAGATGTAAAAAAGAGATGCAGCTTTAGACAGGATTGATTTTTAATTACCAAAAAAATACATAGCTTTACCTGGTCGATTGTAATGAATATCCCAATGTGCCTAATATACTCAAAGCCGCAATGATATTTATACCAACTCACCATTACGAATAAATGATTCTTTCTCGGACAGCATGCCCAAAGTCTTAAGTTCATCTTGATTGACCGATGGGTTGTTTTTAAAGTTCTCGAAACTGAGATGTGAACAAAGCTGTGTCAGTTGATCAGATGTTATTTTCTTCCCCAAGAAATCCGCTACACGTTGCACTGTGGCAGGCAGATCCTGATATAAAAATATAGCAAATATTCAATTAGAATGAAAAGTTTTAAATTGTGGTACGTAATTTAAAATGTTGTGACTTTGACTAATAGGTTCCATCCGCTGTTGTCAGCGATTAAACTATTTTTTTATATTATATTATAGTCCTCATTAAGTCAACAATACTAAACAATATTAAATATTTAATTTCTTTATTTAATTTCTTTATTTATACTAATATAGCAACATATCTAAAGAGTAGATTAGTTATGGACGGATGAATGATTGTTTCAAATTTGTTACACACTCATTATTACATTTTCTTTTTATCGCGTACCTTGGAAAGTTCTTCGTAAAACAAAAACAGCATGTTAGGATGATGTCGCAATTGCCACGCTTCCTTCAAATGTTCGAAGTACGGCGCCCAGTTAACTAAAACAAACTTATAATATCATTTCGGTAAGCTACTTAGAATAAGCATCTTTGGTTACGAACACGATAAAAAAAAATATTTTATTTTATTTTATCTATATAAACGTAATATGGATCAAGATCAATGGACAAAATAGTTTATTGAAAATCATGACACTGTGTTTGCGATTTTGTAGAGATTTTTTACAATCAAATGAGTAACAAAATACTTAACACACCTTGAGCTCTTTGTGCAGAAAAAAATTGAGCTTTTAGTGGATTAAATTTACTTACCCATATTTTTAATAAACAATTCCCAAAAACTTTTAAAATCGCCAATATAATTTGACAATTTATATAGCTTATTGAGATGATAATACGATACGGCTACGTCTAGTGGGTTCCGCGCCACGTACAGAACTTTAGTAGAGTCGAGCAAAGTAGGGGGCAGGAGGGACATAGGCAGGTGCGTCTTTAGGAAGCGCGGCGATGACATCTGAGCGGCCAGTTGTGATCCAGGGGCAGACAAAATATCCAGAATTTTTAATTGATCCTCTTTACCGGCATTCTCATTTTTTACTGCATTTAAGATTTCTTTGCTTAGGTACATCGAAAACCTGCAATACAACATGTATAACTTAACTTACGTCCCTAGTTCCCAAAGATTGACCTCCAACTCACTCCTCAAACAAAAAAACAACAAAGATGCTTTCATGCAAAATTGCTTTGTTTTTTTATGTTTATTATTATTGCAGTAGATGTTACTTACTCCAAAAATGTATATCTCGCCTGAAGCGGAATCGCAGCCGCCTTAGAGTAATCCAGATCAGAAGCCAAAAGCCATACTAACTCTTGTGTCCATGTTGTGCCTACAATGTATTCAATAAGATTAATTTGCTTTTATACTTTATACACTTTTAATTATTACGTTCAAATAATATCTTCTAGTTAAAAAGAGATATTGGGAGCCGGAAAACTGGGAATGCAAATGTGCTATGAGGTTGAACATATATTTGGGACGTTATTTATTACCAGAAGATTAATGTAAAGTTGTTTTGCCCGTAATACGAGATAACTGGTTACAGCATGATTATGAAAAGTAGCAATGCCTTTTTGGATGAAAACTTTATGATTAGAAAGTACATCCATATTTTCAAGTTGCCTACGTGATTCGAATATTTTTTTAGCTCTTATTGGGAATTTGTCGTACAAATCGAAATCTGTTAAGTTAGAAATTTTGCATTAGCTATGGAGGTACTGCAAAAATAAATTAGCTAGCCTATGGTCTAATTGAAAGTATGTATTAAAAGACTAGCTGACGCCCGCGACTCCGTCCGCGTGGAATTAAAAAATTACCTGATCTAGGAAAACTGGCAACAAAGATGTCGTCAGGTCTGAGAGGCATGTTGTAAATATTTGCAGCGTCATTCTTATAATTATTTATCAAAAAATAATTCTTCGGACCCACTCGAATATAGTCGTATCTTCCTGCAAAAAATGTATTTTTTTAGTTATAGAATCGTCTTCTGAATTACCAAATAACAAATAGTTTATTATTCCATTACCAGTCGAAGTTAAACTAAATGTTCTTAAAATCTGAAATTATACGCAAGCGGCATAAAGTTTCTGCACATTTTATCGTATACAAGATACAATCCATGAGCTATTTCAATGCGTAATATTATAAACGTTAATTCCCTTGCCGAAAGACTTTGTACAAACATATTGTCAACATTTTTTTTTGTCCAGGACCAAGAAAACATACGATAATTTGTTATTAAGATATAAAAGCCCTTCAAAAATTCACCGACAAATTTCGTATCAATTTCCTTGGGAGGGAAACTGAAGAAAGCATATTTATATAAAAACACTAACCTAGAAAATTTTTATTTACTTCTTGCGTTTCTGATTCTTCGATAGGATGGATATCGTAAGGAAATTTATTAGACGACATTGCGAACGCGAAACAGACTGTAAACAGCACGTTTGTATTACTTGTATCACGTCTGTCTACGATTTTATAGTCCTTTAAAATTATATTTAGATAAGATATACGTAATTATTATCAGGTGTTGCTACGATTTATATCAGTGTTATTCCATGACATGACAACTATTAGGGGGCAAGAGAACTTGATTACTTTTTAGTAAGAATAGGCCAGGGATGCCTAACGTGTATGTATTAAGCCATCCAATAATTTTGACTCTGTGCTTATTGCGATGAATAACATAGGGATTACTCGCGTTTGCTTCTCATATAATAAATACGTGCTGCATATGTACTTTCTTAGTGCATAATGTGAAAAACATTGCGTCGCATCCATTAATTAAGAAGTCAGGGTCCGAATACAGTTATTTATAAAGACTTTACTATAAAATGACAAAGTGAAAGATTACTAAATACTATCAGTATTCTCGGATTTCATATGCTGTTATAAAATGTCAAAGTTTACACATTCAATTTTCGAAAAAAAAATCGTTTTAAAAAAAAAATAAGTAAGTAAATTTTAAGGTATTGTACTAGCTAGAAGAACTATGTAAGAAACATTTTAATTTTTTTAACGTATTGTGACAACCCTATAAAAATAGGTAAAAATGTTGAACGTCCTTAAAGCTTTGTTTCACTCTCACTCTTTCATTATCTATGTTATTGGCTATCAGTACCGACGAAATTCTTGATCAGTGGGCCGAGTACGAATACTTATGACAATCATTTTCGTTTCGTCATCGTCAATTATATAAAAACTAGTTGTTGCCCGTGATTCCGTCAGTCCGGATTTAAAAAAAAGCGTGTGTGTCCTTCAGACTATATACCATGTCTATGCCAAATTTCAGCGAGTTTCATGCAGCCGTTTTAGTAATAACCTTCTTACAAACTAAACTTTCAACATACATCTAAACTTTCGAATTTATAATATTAATAAGATTAGTATCAGATTATTTTTGTATTTTACGCCCGTCATACATTTGTGTTAGTATGTAGTTTATTTAATATAGTATTAATTAATTCATTTGTTTTGTAGTGGTTAGTTATATAGTACGATTATATTTTAATTATTAAATGTCTAGTATTAGTTAACAACGTAATAGAATTCTAAATAAAACAAAGAGTAAATTCTTGTCTAATCTTTGTGTCGGTCGTTGTGCAAATTTTATATAATTTTTTTCGATGACGATGACGGCAATTATCACAAATTTCGTACTAGGCCCACAGTTCTAATTTATATCGTCTAATAACAAATAGATAGCTCTACTTAATTATCAATTTGTCAAGTGCCTTTGGTTATTTACCAAGAGATAGAGATAGTAATGATAATGCGAAAGATGTTTGAAGGTAAGTGTTGTTTGTGATCTCTCTTAAATAATTTGATTGTCTTTGCTGGAAAATCATATTTATGAATATTTTTATGGAATAAACGACATCAGCTCAAAGCCATCTACACACCAGCAGTTTCTCCAGTTAAAATTGAAGGCGTGTAGCAAGCTTGCTTTACTATGTATTTGTATCCTTTATACCGCTCAGCTACAAAATTAATGCTAAGATTTTCGGGTTTGACCTGATATGTCACGCGATTTGTTATCAGTTACCACTGACCTCGATATATGGATAAGACGGCTATAAGACGTGGTATTTTGTGACCGTTTGATTATCGCCACGTTTGAGTCGAAGCAAAAGCTGTAATTTCCAAGCAATGACCTATCCATTTATCTTATTTCTTATCTTACTCGTACTAATATTATAAATGCGAATGTTTAGATAGTTTGTTTGAAGGTATCTCCAAAACGGCTGAACGGATCTCGGTGAAATTTAGCAAGGACCATGGTCTACAAGAACATATAGGCTACTAATTAAGTTTATTTTAATTCCGCGCTGACGGAGTCGCGGGCAACAGCTAATATTATTATATTTATAGAGCTCAGAGTTAGTTACGATAATGAAGTGTAATTGATGAATATTTCTTCTTTATAAGGCATTTCGGCTAGTAATTGTCAATGGTCACAACGTGAACATATTATTATTTTTATATTTTTTAATTAATTCGTTTTATTAAAGTATTAGGTTTAAATATTGTATATGAACTAGATTTTATTTATATATCTTGTTATAAACGACAATTTCTTATCAAAACACACCTACTACACAATCTAATATTTATCTAATAAAACATTGAACTAAATTGTATACAGAGTCTATCAGGAAAAATAATTAACTCTCAATGACAACAGAGACTCGGAATGATAATAAAAAACAATTCTAAACATTGCACCCTCCTCTCTCGATATCTTTATCTTTGGGAATCTACATTATATTATTTCGATTCACACTGTTAAGAATGTATTATTGATAACTTAATGTACATGTTGTAATATTTCCTGCTGTCTGAGGTAAAGTTATGCAATAACAACATTGCACTTTCCGCATTTTTTCTTTGTTCATTGATCTAGGGGTGTCATTTCCTTACGAAAACAAAAACTTACGAAATTGTAAAAAAATTGATAAAGGTTTGATTAATTCAATGAATAATATTGAATTTCAATTTAATAACATCAAATTAAAAGCCAGGTATAATATTTAACATTTACTTAAAAATATATTGTACAAATTAAATTAATAAATAGTTTAGAAATAAATTATCTTTACAAATTAATAGGCTTAACAATCGCAGCTTACAATGCACTACGAGACAGTAACAACTTCTGGAGTTTTCTCGGACTTGGTGGCGTCGTCGACGGCATCAGCGTCGTCAGCGTCGGCGCGGTCTCGGCAGGTGAGTGTATCGGGGTCGCGCTCTCGGCCCGGGCCGCACTGCTCTGTGGCTCCCAGCAGCTTGTACTCGTCCCGCTCGTGCGACTCTCCCTCCAGCTGCCGGCGGCCGGCGATCACCACCTCCACGGCACGCCCGTCGCCGCTCGCCGACCTGTCGCTTCCCGGACCGATTTCAACCTGATAAGGAGTGTTGGGCTCTACGAATGCTTCCATTATCTGTACATCAGCTCGCTCCTGGATGTCCTCGTTGGTGCGCTGCTTCGACCGCTTTAGAAAACCGTCGAGCAGGCTGCTCGGTATCATCTTCTGGGGTACGGCGATGAGGAGGACGACATTCTGTACGTCTGCGCGCACGTTGAAGTCGCCGTCCTGCCGCTGATCGTAGGTAGCGGGGGCGGCGGCCGCGATGGCGAGGACGCTCGCGAGAATAAGGGGCAGCATGTTGCGTGTGGCTGTCGCGGCTTCGGGGCGCTAACTGTGCGCCGCCAGCTCCCGCGCCGCTTTTACCGAACATCCGCGAACCAGTCCGCCGAAGGAATCGGGCACACCGTAACGGTTCGCGCGACACGAACGTTCTTAACATCTTTACATACACCCATGAGTGACACTTACCGTTGATTACTGGCCTGTAGCGATTGCTCCATATTAGCCATTAATTACACCGCCTAAGGCTGATATTAACCATAGACAAAAATGAAATGATATGAAGAGTATATCTTATCACTATAAATATAAGTTAAGTAGGTTACATATCTATACAGACACAATCTAACTATTGTTCCGTGTCGCGTGCGGTGACGCATCCAGAGTCGTACGGCGCGGCGATCACCTTTGACAGTGAGCAAGGGTCAGCGATATGATAACCGAGTTCTGAAAGTACGTACACGCGAATACAAGTAACTCATGTTAATTTACGTATAATTTGAAAAATATTTTGAAAACTTAATCGAAGTACGAAGTAGAAAAGTAAGATAATATTTCGAAGTCATTCATCACCTCCTCCTGACCTGACCTGTCTTACTTTTGTGCAAAAAAGGTTTTTGCCAAATCCATCTATCTTTTCATCATGTAACCTTTCACGCTAACCATCCATCTGCTTTTTTTAGGCGTACTCCACCACAATTATGTTTAAAAACGTCCTTAACTAAGCTTCAATCAATCAAATCAAATCTTAAACTATCCGTGATCGTGGCAATGCATTATTCACATAACGCCCATATCGTGTTAACCTATTGCTCCTTAATTTTTTAAATAGAACTTACTATAAAATGTTGGTACATAATTCTAATATGGCCTTTACTAAGGTCTGAACTATTTTGAAACTGGAAAATTCTTGAATTTTGAATTTCCCGAAATTGGAAATCCAGACAAAAACTATGGAATAAAATTATAGGTCTTCTACTGATGTATTACAATTTGCTATGAGTTAGATTATGTTTAGCACTAGATATAACATCAATGTTGCAATGTAATTATACTAAGTAACTGTAAACGCTATGTAAACATGTCGATAGCCTGCTCCACCTGACCCACGTTTATACAACCAAGTAATCAAAGAATAACGGCATTTATAGATAAAAATAACATAGAAATAACCTTTACGTATTTGTAAGACACACTAAGTTACTTGACTTTATTCACTACACTCAAAAATATTCACGCTTTGCTTGTTACATTTATTTATCGATTGACAAGGAGTATAATTTTTCACGCGTATGTAAATTTGTTTTGTATATACATATCGATATAGGTTTGTATATATATGAGTATTCTCATTTTAAATAAATAGAGTTAAAGAGATTTATGTTAAATTAGAGTTTAGTCAAATCAGAAATATTAAAATCTGTGTTTAAGAAAAGCAACCAATAGATGGCGCTATCCAGTAGAGCCATTCAGTCGGGTTATATGTTTTTTAAATAACGTGATTTGAAACATGGTTTAATTATCTGTATATTCTACAATGAAAGGAAGATAACGAATATAATTTTATTTACACAAATAATAGATGATAAAATATTCTTATCAAAACACAAGGAAAGATTACCTGATTGTTTAATTAGGTGTTAGGAAATAGTGACGTCAGATATTTGATAAGTATAAAAAACCATATGTATTCTTTGTACGAGGGTTAGTTTAATTAATTTGTACTGAATCGTGCTTACATTATTCAAATAATAAGTTTTAAGGTTTATTTTTTATTAATTTATTATTGTTTTGCACCGCTCATTTTATAAAACGTTTATAAGACAGGTCATTACACTCTCCCTTTCCTTCGCCGCAAATTCTCGTCGACATTTAATTTCCACTGAAACAAGTTCTTATGTGATACAATACACACAAACTTTCAAGAACTTTCTCAAGCTAAATAATACACTTCAGGCGACTGACTGTCTTCTTTATCAACACGAATGTCAAACTTTATATTAGGTCTAGAGTATCTTAAACTTACAATGTTAAGGTTAGAAAATATAAGAACATTTCATCGATAAGCAATAAATTCATCATTCAAAATAGTAGCATTTAATTAAAAAGTGTATCTGAAAAATAAACATAAATAATGTATTTATTTATTTGAAATTTCCATAAAATATAGAAGCTTGGAAATTTCTAGAGGCGAAAGTCCGTTACGATAAACAACAACTACTTTCTATCGAGTTAGCATACATGCTTTCTATCGATTAAAAATAATAAACACTGTAATAAAACTGAACCAAGACATAAAATGCATCCAACATCCTAACCTACATAAACTTTTCTTGTTTTGTAACAGTTCAAAATATACAGTTTTTAAAATTTCATTTAGGTACTTGCAGAAGCTCTTTCCTTGTATAATATCCTATACGACTATCTTATTATCGTGGGTTTCTAAAACCAAAATCTCCGTTTCAAATATATTATATTTATGTCAAAGATAATGACAAGGTTGTTAGTTGTACAGTTGTTTTATACAGAGATATTGATCTCAAAAACCTACGACAACCGTTATAAATAAAATATAATATAAAACACTTATATTTATTCAACAAATATTATACATTGCCACAATACTTTTGGTACAATTAACAGCTGATACATAAGACCTTGCTTGTCTTTATGCCGCCTATACAAACTAAAGCTAGACGCTTATATCTTTTAGCTTTGATTGCGGTTATTACGTCTGCCTGGTCTTTATTCACCGTTGTTCAAAACAGTGACTTCGTGCTTATGTTTTTTTACTTATAATAAATATACATATTGCGACTGCAAAAGTATCATTTTATAACGTTTTACCTATATACTGAAATATTTAAAGTACAGATTTTCATTAAAAATTACGATACTATGGAATCGAACTTAGAACATTGCTGTTAGGGAGTATCGATATACTCCCTAACAGCAATGTTCTAAGTTGTTTCTAATGTTGCACCGATGTGCAACATTAGAAAATGTTTAACCGACAATATATTTAATCAATTTAACAATTCACTTAATTAATACTACGCAGTGACTCTGTAAATAAATTATCTTACAAATATTATAAATGCGAATGTTAGGATTTATGGATATTTGTTAGAAGGTATCTCTAAATATAATACGTCTCAATGGATATTGATGAAATTTGACATAGATGTACAACATAGACTGGAAGAACACATAAGCTATTTATTAAGTTTTTTTTTAAATTCCGCGCAGACGGAGCGGACAGAGCGGGCAAAAGTTAGTATCTATATATTTACAAAGTCTTAGTTAACTATATGAACCTAATTAAGGTTCATATAGTTCATTCAATTTAAAATGAAGTGAGGTAGAGCAGGCGCTGTTTTGTTATAATACATTTTTTTCTTAGACAGCAGTCACAACCATAATTAATAAACTAACTAACCTATTACTTCTTAGTACTTTTTAATGTTTGCAATACTTTTAAAAATAAAGTATAAATGTTCTGTTCAAGAGATCGAGCACATCGTTTTGATTCAAAATATCAATTAGTGAAATTGACAAAATTCAATTCAAGACTTGACAAAAATATGTATGTATGTAAATTAATATTAACTTGTCACAAGAAGGTCGATATTAATAAAGTGCTAACATTATTTTTACCTAAAGGAGTCAGTAGTTACTGCTATTTAGTCAATAATATTACTTGTTTATTTAAAAAGGCATTAAAACAACGGTTATTAGGATTTTTCAATAATAATTATCATTTATTTTCAACGCAACAGATTATCTTTCGATATTACAAACTAACTTAATCTAATAAATAAATGCAAATAATTTATCACTTAATAAGTCTTCGTCTTGTATACGTGAGATTATCAGCTTTGCTTCGTGTTTCCACCGCCGAAACATTACTCTTCCTTTTCGAAAAATTGCAACCACTAAATATGTTTTCTTGTAAATGTTTCGTCAGTGGAAACTCGTGTAGCATCACTGCATTTGAATGGTCAATGATGACGCGTCCGTCTCAGCAACGGTATCAACATGTTGGCCAGCCGCTGTTTCAATCTGCAATACATACAAAAACATTATTTTTTTGTTTATGTTGCAAATGTAACTTAGTCTACAATTTTTTTTTAGTTTACATTATTACTGATTGCTAGCTTTGTTTTTTTTAATTTTATTTACGACATAAAGATTAACCATACGTAATTCGTTATTAGTAAAACAAAAGAAGATAGTCACAAATTGTTACATTAGTAGCGTATCAGCATTCTAATTCTGAATTATTTGTAATTTTGTTATATTTCAAGAAAAGATAAGACGATAATGTTAAACTAAAAGTTATCTTTTAAAAGTAAATGTTCAAAGTACACGAAAGTTCAATTTACCTTTGAGCTTTCTCCTGTTTCCTTAAGCTTGAATCTTTCTTCTGACTCTTAACTTCTGATTGAAGTGTTACATCGCTCAGAGGTGATTCTGCAGGCTTTGCCGGAGACTCCGCAGGCTTCACGGGATCATCTGCTGGCTTTGATGGTGAATCCGGTTTAACATCTTCCGGCTTATTAGAATCGGAACTAGGAGGTATTGGCTTATGCACGGGCAAATCTCCGAAATTTTCCAAATCGAGTAGATCGCTTATATCGATATCGGAAGCCGCTGCGAGCAGGGAATCGGCGGGCGCTACAGCGATGACCACGCCATCGATGTTGAGTCTGTAGTTCTCTGTTCCGTTCTGTCGCTGGTCGAAGTGTCTTTCGGCGCAATCGGCGGCTGGTGCGGCGAGTGCTACGGCCATGACAACGGCCAGCACGGCCGCCTCGCACACGATACGGTTGTAGTTGACCATCGCGAGAGGTGTGTGGATGCGCACTGAAGCACGGCTAGCCGGGCCCGCTGTGTACCCACTCTCCGCTGCATCTTTTATTTATTCGCGAAGATAGCGGTACAGCCGCCGCCGCTGAGCGCCGCTCCTAGCGCGGCACCCGCCCCGGATAAACTGGATTTAATATAAGACAAACGGTCAATATGTAGGACACTTTAGAAGGGCCTCACATAAAAAACAAAAAGTTAACCAGATCTTGCTTTAGTCAACGACAGTAATTAAATTTTATTAGTTTAACAGTTTAAAGCTTTCTTGGTTTTATTACGAACTCAATACTGTACTAATTGAGATGTTCTTGAAATAAAATGGTTTTTGTAAAAGAACTTGTTTGTTATAATAACAGACACTTAAACATTCTATTTGTACTACATTCTTCAATATTCTAGTTAACCTTTTATATCCAAAAGCTTTTGCTCTTAACTATTTAGCCACCCGCTGAATTATCTTATAACCGAGCAAATAAAATTCACAGTTCCCATACGAATACATACAAAAAGTTCCAATCCAATAAAACCTAACTGTTTATAACAGCTTTGTCGAATTAAACTGCGGACATAACTTTCTAAATCAATATTCGTATATGTTATAACATATCCGATAAGTAAACATAGTAAGGCGTTTGTGCTTTGACGTATTCAATTAAGTTATTGATTAAGCTTATAGTAGAGTGGTGGATCGAAGTCCGGCGGCACAGATAACGAATGGTACGGTTAAACAACCTGTTGCTCGATGCGATGCGCCTGCGCATGCTTTTCGACTAACTAACTGTACTGGATACCGCCAGTAAACGGTACAACGCTAGTATTGCCTTTTTATTTACCATCATGGGGATTAAGTCTAGTTACACGGAGTTTTTTTCTTTGCTTAGTTACTCTGACGATTTTGGTATGACGAATTGTTTAGAATCTTATTTAGAATCAATTCTAGCATTGGGAAAAATAAAGAAAACACGTTAAATGTAAAATATATTATGAGTTAGCTTATAACCGCGACTTCAACCGCGCTAAATTAAAAACTAAGTAACTTATGTTCTCTGTCTGTGCCAATTTCATCGAGATCCGTTAATTCATTTTTGAGATATGTAATAACAGTCATCCATCTTTCGCTTTTATAATATTAGTATGATAAGTAGATTATCCCATTTACTTTTTAATAGCAATAACAACAATCCGACCCTCATCAACATTCAATTTCAGATATAAAACTTTGTAAGAAGGAAATCTCTCTTTGTTTTCCAATCTCTCCTTTCTCTATTTTTGGGCTATAATTTTATAATCATTATCTTTTAATTTACAAATGTCGTTTTAACGGTGTGTTATATTTAATTTTATGCGACAAGTTTTACGATGCCCTTAAAATAAACTATGCATTTAATTTCGTTGCAGTCCGCTTCGTTCGCCTTTCTAAAAGCTCCGTTCAACGACTGGTCCAGTTCATCTGCTGCCCTAATTTTGATCTGGTGCAAACGCGACCACCTTAAGTTACTTACAAACGTACTTCAGTATTTAATGATAGCAGTTTACTACTTTTGTTTAACTTAAAGGCATAACTTAGTCTGCTCTTTATCGTTTTAAAGTGATTGTATATTTTCTCTTTAAATACAGATTAGATTAGTAAAAGGCAAAGAGATGCTATGTTGATTATTCATCTCTCGTTGTAATGTTGTGGCAAATTTGTCGTGTCTTTAAAGCTATTTTAAGAACACATAACGGATTGGAAGGGTTTCATTATTTATCAGGACGATTTATTTTTTAAACATTACCTTTTAAGACCATTATATTCGTTTAGAGATATGTTTAGTTATTAGTTCTCTAGACATTTCCTCTAGTTCATGAACAGCCTAACGCTATTCACAAGTTGGCGAAAGTCGATAGTTTGACCCAATATGCAAATCATTCTAAGAAACATCTAGTCATGACTAAGGTCATTCTTTGCAGCTACTTAAATATCTTCATTAGAGTTTTTCTTTATGACTTATGCAAATATATATTTTTCGAGTATATCTTTATACTATTATATATGTACACAATTTGTTTTTAGGACATTTAAGATATTTAACGAATCATTTGGTTGTCACACGTACTTTGAATTTGCTGGAAGGGATCTAATTTTTTTTAGGAAACAAAAAATTAATTTTTAAAAGTTTTGTTTTTGAACTATAAGGATTAAAAATAAAACAAGACAAAAAATAACCTTACATTTATTGTAACAATTCTTATCAAACTAATAATTGGTATCAAACACGATTGGAATATAACTATAATAAAACTGACATGTAATCTTCACCTGAATTTCCTTTCACAGATGTAAGATAGTTGCTATAAACTACGAAAAAAACAAAGTGAAAAGAGTAGTTACTTAACTATTAAATCAAAGAATAACGTAAAAAATGAAACATTAAAACATTCAATTTCCAAAAACGAAACAGATTTAAATTTCGCGCCAAACTTTTGCAAAATATTTAGTACTATAGTAATTATCAAACTAAAATTGTAAAACTAGGTCTTCATAAAGACACAAAGTAACTAAGTAAAAAGAAAATAATATCATTATATTCTTAACTAGTCACAACTCTTAATACAAGGCACTTAGGAAGACAAGAATACAATAATAACGTACCTAAAATTATAAGAGAAATAATTTATCAAATATCATTTAAAACAACTGAAATATAAACTAAAAAACAGTGAGAAATCAGTCTTAGTAAGTCTAGTAAGTTAATGCTAACAATAATCCAAATTACCAAATTTTTTTTTTTATTTATAGGCAAGGCACTTGTTGTGATCTTTGCTTTGGCAGATACCGCAGCGAGATGAATACAAAGAAAACGATTATATTAAACAATTAAGTCTCACTTATATCACTGGCCGACTTTTCTGTGAACTCTACAGATATAAGTTTTAACATGTGGTCATAGAAGCCGTCATCGTATCGCAAACGGTAAAGCGAACCGTCGAGGTATCGCTGCACGGCGAGCGCGCACGCCGGCGCGCCCGTCCCTAACCCAGCCGCGCCCGTCCCTCCCCCAGCCGCGCCCGTCCCTCCCCCAGCCGCGCCCACACCTGCCCCCGCCCCCGCATCCACCCCGCACAACTCGCGAGAAGCCGCGCACAGCGTCAGCGCTTGCCGCCACACGCGAGAACTCACTAACATTACAAATAAACAAATTACACATATTAAACATAAATAGTATTTAATCATCACTAGTTGTCGCCTGCGATTCTGTCCGCGCGGAATTGTAACAATTTTTTTTAATATGTAGCCTAAGTGTTCTTCCAGGCTACATTCTACATATATGTTAAATTTCAAGATTCCTTCTAACAATCATCCATCCATGCACATTTATAATATAAATAATAAGTGAGATATGAATTTAAAATATAATATATTACACTTACAAAATCTCTGCATATCCACATCACAATGTGGTACGAGATTCTGGTAGCTGACACATCCATCAATATTGGGTACATTATTGCCCAACACTACCATGGAACCTGGTTCAGTCATATTACTTAATACCATCTCCACTTCTGATTTGAGTATCTGAAAAAATTTTGCTTTAAAACTTTATCAATAAAACATCACTACATAACAAAATAATTACAAAATAAGACAGATACAGTGAAAAATGGATATAAAATTAAATTTACCTCATCATCATCAGTGTTACCAATATGTAAGTGTTTTGGATCCCCCTTTATAACATGTAGTCTATAATATGTTGATATATGCTGCAATAAACATTTTATAATGACTAAGAATATTTCATCACCATGTATCCCATAGTTAAGGATGCACAAAGGACAAATACAAAACTATTGATTTTTATTTATACCCGTATGTGGCAAGAAAACTAGTTGAATTTCTAGCAAATGTAATTAGTTTGTTATTAGCGCCATCTATTTTCCATGTGCAGAAAGAATAGCTAATCAAATTGCCTTACACTGGTCATACTTCATTGTATGGAATTGGTAAATGCACTAGTTTTATATAATTTATGAAACTACTAACTTTAGTATCTGCCAGCATTAATATCCGGTGTACATGTGGTTGGTCAGTGGTATCTGGTGATAACCGGTTCAGACAATCTGGATACATCTCTGCCATAACCACACAGTTTTCACCGCCTAGTTTTTGTTTATTTAATTCCTTTATAGCCAATTCATCAAGTCGATCATAGATGGAAATGGCAACTCTTGGTTTGACATCTGTAAAATTAATTTTACATGTCTTAATAATTTAATACATAATATTTAGCATATTCAAACACGGTTAGTACACAATTATATATGTTGCTGATTAAATTACCTTACAATAACTTACCTCAACATCTGAATATATTAGTAAAGTGAGCATGGAAATTGAAGACAAGGATTAATCTATAAGTTTAAAAGTAAAATCACAAATAAGCTTGAGGTCATTGACCTCCGTTTCAAGTAAACAACTTACCAAAATGTTGTAAAGCAACAGAAATATCTACATCCTCACACCATGCAAGAGTCATCTGAAGTGCTTGCAGTATAGAACATTGCAACTTGAAGAAAAATGAACCAATTCTGATTGGTTGTCTTTTCCCACAGCCTCCACAAACCCATTGAACTCTGTAAGTATGGAAGCACAAATAAGTAAATGTAACTTAGCCTTTTTTGCAGTAAACTCAAGATCTGTATTGCAGTTACAAAGTATATTGTTTAATAAACAAGGAAACTTGAAGTAAAATCTGTAAATGTATTGGGGTGTAAGTTGGATTATTTCGCCATACCTGTCTATAACACGTGCAACTTTGCAAACAACCTTGCAATCAGGATTGGATGAAGGACATTTCACCGTATTCGGCAACAAGCCAAACTCCTGGAGTCTTTCAACGATTTGACTTTCCAGGCTCTTCCCTCCATTATCATTTATGAATTCCTGATATAGTTTATAATTTCTGCAAAAATGTCATGGTAAATAACGAAATCAATTGATCAAGGTGGATCATTTGATCACAGCTAGTAATCTTACCCAGGACAGATCGTGAAAGGTAGAGAATCTGAAACTTTTGTATCTTCATGATACGTATATTCATACGTAGTTGAATCGGCCTCCATTGTGGTAAATGCCTACTTTGCCTTAAATGAATATTGAAACAAAACTAGGCCATTGATTTTTTTCGTTCCTTATTGCCTATAAAAAATAAAACGCCATAAGAATAATAAACAATTTGAGGAAACCTGTGTTTTTATAAGAAAAAGTGACAGCTGAGCCGTCTGATTGGTCTGATGAAGTTAATTGACAGTGATAGTCAAAGAGTATATAAAATAAGAGACGGGACTCTTGACTAATTAGATACACAAACGGAGAATAAAAATTGTCATTTTCAATGCTAGCAATATTATGAACAAGTCTACATTGCTACCAACCTAAAAAAATCAATCTGTCAGTTTCCTTTTTGACGTTTGAAAGTATTATTCGAGGGAAAACAATTTAGGAAAAATAAAACAATTTCGTTAATTGCAACTTTAATTTAATCTTCTGACTAAAGCGAACATATTTTAAGAACGCAACATAATGGTCACTGCTTTCGTAAAATACCATTATTGTTTAGTTCACCAACAAAATACCCCAACTTTGATAAATGCTTATTTGTTCCAGTTTGTATATTTGATAGGTCATATTTTCTGAAAGAACTGGAGTAGTAGTGTCACTCTCGTCGGGAGAAATAGAATAACACTGGAAAGAGATTAGCTCCTATCTGTAGGTAAAACATTTAGAAAATTGCTAACAAGACAATATGCATTGAAGCAAAACAAATCGTCATCATCAAGCTCACTATACGGACACACTATACTCCACTGAGGAGCTCGGAGCCTACCCTCAGGAATGCGACTAGGTCTTATTCAACAACGCAGAGCCAGTGAGGGTTGGTTGACTTCAGACATATCTTTGAATATCTATGCAGTTGTTTGCAATTTGTAATTACAGTAAGAATGTCGGATGGATGTTTTCATGAAATTCGAAGAACGCCTTACTATAAAGCGGAGATCGTACCAGGATATGTAAAATATGATCCGGTCAAGCGCCAACTGCACTGCCGACGCTCCAAATAGTCCCCTATTTGGAGCGTCGGCAGTGCAATTGCATCCAAACTTTTCCTATCAAAACATTGCAAATGTAAAAGTCATGTTAAATATAATGTAATGTAAAAATAGAATACAATATTTAAGTGTTACTTCTCAAATAAATTCATAAAATTATCATGAACCTAAAGATTCCGCATATTAACTCTTTTGTTATTACTATTCTCCATAGATGTGTAACGTATAGATTCCTGAACGAGGAAAAATAATGAGCTTAGGAGGCATCATTTTGGGGTAAAGTACCTGTGTTGAAATTGAAATTACTTGTAAGAAAATTGTATACAATCTCTGTTTATTTTTTATTACTTAGTTCAAAAAAGGTTTAGGTTTTATTTTAAGTTGTGATATTTGTAACATCCAAATTTAATGAATTAATTGTAACGTCTTGTTAGCAATTTTCTAAATATTTTACCAACAGATAGGAGCTAATCTCTTTGCAGTGTTATTCTATTTCTCCCGACGAGAGTGACACTACTACTCCAGTTCTTTCAGAAAATATGACCTATCAAATAAACAAACTGGAACAAATAAGCATTTATCAAAGTTGGGATATTTTGTTGGTGAACTAAACAATAATGGTATTTTACGAAAGCAGTGAGCATTATGTTGCGTTCTTAAAATATGTTCGCTTTAGTCAGAAGATTAAATTAACGTTGCAATTAACGAAATTGTTGTATTTTTCCTAAATTGTTTTCCCTCGAATAATACTTTCAAACGTCAAAAAGGAAACTGACAGATTGATTTTTTTAGGTTGGTAGCAATGTAGACTTGTTCATAATATTGCTAGCATTGAAAATGACAATTTTTATTCTCCGTTTGTGTATCTAATTAGTCAAGTATCCCGTCTCTTATTTTATGTACTCTTTGGTGATAGTTAACAGTGTAAAAATCGAATCACTCCGTTTTACGCATGTGTTGTAAATACTTCAGGATCTTATAGAACAAAAATGATTAAGAAAAATAATAAATCACTGATGTTGTACTTTAACTGCCAACTAAATGGAACAAAATTAACCATAATGATACCACAATCTTAAGTTATTTTCAATATTTCTTGTATACAAAAATAATGACAATTTTAGTTTTCAGTGCTTTAAGCGCCGTTGTCAATCTGTCATTAGCGCGTTTACTACTTTTAATCTGCTTTGCGCTGGGATGGATTGTAGAGGAACGCATGTGTTTATTATTTTTGTTAAATAAAATTTCAACGTTATCATGTATTAAACTCATTATGATATTTCACAAGAATGTCCAAAAGTGATTTATTTACTAAATGAAACTTGAAATATTAGTGCCAACGGTGTATCTCGTAACATAAACAGGTAAGTGATAATAAGGTTTTCTTATGTTTTATTGTTTTTATCCCTAAATGTATATTTCTATGACAGGATTACTTAATTAGTGAATTGATAAATTTTACAAGTAATCATTAAATGGCTTTTCCGCAACTAAGTTAGGTGTAACCGTTTTTTTGGCATTCGTTGTTTACTTTTAATGAAAAGATCTAAGTAGTTATTTTTTTGTTGTAGTACTTTGTTTTCTTTGTTACTTTACAAAAATATTTCATACATTAGTCACATGGGCAGAAACTTGTTGTCAGTCAGAAGCTGTTTGATCCATCCATAGAGATCCTTGGTTTTTCTCCAGGTACCTGGTCCAGAAGTCACCTACCTTCAACCTGAGTGTTGGAAAAATGGCACTCATACTCATAAAAGTAAAAATTCTACAAACAAAACTACTTAAAAGTGCAGTAGAATTCATGATAATTTTCAATATATTGAATATAAAAGTACCTTATGCTAGAGATTATATTATATAATAATAGAAAAATCTATAATGCGAAATTTATCAACTTCAAATAACTGCCTCCTAATACAAAACTTGAGCCGCTACTGAAGTATCCTCCCTCTACTCTTTGTAACTTGTATACTAAGAAAGAAAACTTTAGTCTGATGCTGATATTTCATTCATCCGATTTAGCTTCCTAAATTCCCTAAATTAAAATAGTTTAAAAATTTACCAAAAATGGTAATTGTAAGGAATATATAAAGTTAATATTAAGAGACAGCAAATTGTAGAATGCTAAGAATAATATGTAAAACATACAATGTATGTACCTAATTCCTAATAGAAAAATAAAAAAAGTCATAATTAAGTACATAATAACATAAATATCTGCATATGATGTGTGCAGCTTTATTTAGATTTAAATATATTTAATTTGATTTGCAATTAAAATAATGTCCCAATGTAAATAAACTATGTCCATTTCAAGAAACGTGAAATCTGAATTCTTTTGTAAATTATTTAATTTTCACATCAATCAATGAGAAAGTTACAAAGTGCATTTTTATGAATTTTATATTTTATCTATCTTTGTCAAAAGTAGGTCGAGCTGTACATGAAATAATCGTAATTCGAAATGTTGGAACGAGACATTTTGTAAATATACGACGTGTAATGTCCGTGTAGCGTGCGTGATTAAGGGCAATAGTTCTGTGCGTGACGCAACGCAACGCGCTTATTTTTGGATGCAAAAGAACCTATTTTGTTTTTAACAATCGCGACTCGTAAAGCTGGCCGGCTATGCTACATTTGTTTTCTTTTTTATTAAATAATCTCTGTATTAAAATTAACTAAATTAGATACTTATATCACCTTTTATCTTTTAGCCATGTTTAGAAGTGAATTACATTTGAGAGATATTGATAATCTATGTTGTGTTAAATATATTTTTTCTTGGAAATTACTTATCAATAATGTAATTCAAACTTTTAAATCTATATTGGATAAAAACGCTAAATTTCAGTTCGATAACAAAGTTGGGTAAAATCGTTTTCGTAAGTATCATTAAGCTTAATTTCGGGGGAAAAGAAGACAAATTACTCAAACTTTGTAAACTGAAGGAGGTCAAGAGACGAGTGCTGTTTCGTTTTAACTTGCTTTCGTAACACTCGTCTAGGTAATCGGCGATTATCCATCACTGTAATGACAGATTTGGTTTTATAATCACCTTTGTATCTATTTACAACTGTTATTACGCATTTGAGTTTTACCGTTCAGTTCGATGAAATATTCACAAAGGGCGGTATTAAGGGCACTCGAAACCAACGTGCTACATGCGGAGATGTATGAATGTAGAAATAGCGAGAAAGGTGTGTCACCACTGTGTCTAATGGAGGTCTGTGGTCTTCGTCTAATCCTCTGGGTTACAGGCATGAGTTTGTGTTGTTAATAAATGTGATTTGTCAACCACCTACATGCCGCTAATTACGTGATTACCTAAAGAATAACATCAAAATCTGTACATCCATTTAATCTACATAGTAAAAGAGCAATTTAAAAACAAACAAGTTAGTGTAATTTGGAGCATTCTTGTCCAAAAAGTCTTCGTGAGAAACATTTCTATCCTGCATTCTCCGATTGTCCTACATTGTTAAATGTCTATTGTTACTGTATTTGGCTTAACTGCTGGCTAAACATGATCGCGTGTTGGATGCGTGGGCATTTAATTACATGTTGTTTAAAGTAACAAGTAAATCGGTGACACACGGTTAATTTCTCTTTTGTTTCGAAATTTCCCGACCAAAAGAAGCAAAGATACTCATTCCACAGTTCGCTCTCCCAGGTTTTATTTTATTTAAAAAAAACCCATTTTATTCTTGAGTATTATAGGTTGCTTTGAATACTGTTATAGAAATATTATAGTTTTAAAACTTTACATGTATATTTTTTGTCTATGATAAAAATAAAAAAATAACTTTTATGTTAACACGACTTGTCAAATGTTTATACCAGCTATTAGGTGTGTTATTTAGCACAGTTATTTATATTAATAACTGCCTTCATCACTGGAAATATCCCGTTCAAAGCGAATTTGTGCTGTTTGATAGTTGACAGCGAGATTCCATTAACGTACGCTGTTATAGCGTTTTATAATTCAGCTAAATTAATATATTAGAATGCATAGTTTAACATGTTAAATATCTTTGTATAACAGACAGTAATGTCCAGTGAAAGACTTTTGCATATTTGTTAGTTGACTATTTCATGATGTTTTGTATTATTAAGATCATAAGAACAATATCCAATAATCCGATGTAGGATCGGATTTACTGTTTCGAATCGTACATATAATCCCTAGTTAATTGGGGATATTCCTGCCACACCCCTCTATGTGGTACGTATTATAGATAAATAGCAATAACTCTAAAAGATGAAAGTAAATAATCATAACAAATTAAAAACCGAATAAATCACGAAATATAAAACTCGACGTTTACCTTGTTTTTAAGACACAGGAATTCGATGACATTTTGTCGTCGCATTCCTCGTTCCAGCTTACATGCATTTTGACCTGCTTTTATTAACTTACTATTTGAAGCTGTTAAGAGAATTGTATCCATATACTATATACCTATGAAGTTACTATGATAAACCTAAGAAAATAATGTTCAGTATATCGCTTTAATTCACGTGTTCAGCTTTAAATGTAAATAAAATGTACGTAAAAGGTAATTAGATAAGATTAATTAGCTAATGACTACAATTCGTCTTTGTGTTATACTTTAGGGTAATGTATGAATTGCCAAAGATGAATTAACTTAGATGCTTAAACAGTATTAGCATTTGAGCCTTAATCGATGATTGATGATCATGCGATACGTATATATATCCACACTGCATTTCAATCTAAAATAGGAAATATTGAAAATAGATTTATTTTTTTTAAAGCAAGTAACCCACTAATATCGTATTCGTTGGTACTCGAAACGGCTTTAACAATACACAATAGTAGCAACCCTACTGTCCTAGTTAAAATTCGCGGCAAAACAAAATGCTCTAATGTTGCAACTTATGTAGGCTCTGATTTGGCAACCCTATGTGGGATTATTAGCATCATTAGGATCTCTATACGCAATACGTTAACTTACGTACTTTGATTTGTGCATATTTATTATACTTAAGTCAAACTAAAATATTTTTTTCGCTACGACAAACGATAGGATGTCGATGATCTAATAAAAAAAATATAGATCGGCTGACTTTGTACTAAACCTTATCACCTCTATACTATAAAAAATTGTTTTGATATAAGCTATTCGATTAAGGATTTAAAAATTTTAAACTTCCTGCAAACTTGTTCACTTTAAGTATTAAAAACTTTTCCCACAACCTTTTTTCTGTATAACTTTGTATATTGTTGAAAAAAAGCTACGTGTTAATCTCAGCTGCTCTGTTCTTTGCGGTTAAAGTAATCTCGGCTACATTCTGTAATTAGAAACGTACAAGTCGTGTGTTTAACGAATATGTAAACAGCTGAGCATCGGATATACAGGCTGCCGGAAGTATGCTGGATCGAATAAATCTATGTCGGATCTACAGCTGAGATTAGATCGTATGAAAACTACCCAATCTTTGAAATATACAAAAACACATATAAAGTCTCCTTTTACAACATGCAGTATTATTATTGTGAATGTCATAGCTTAAAAGAAACTTTTTTAGATGTTCCTCCAAAAACATCGCGATTATGTTTCTGTCATCATATCGAGATATTTTAATGTTACCATTTTAGACTATTTTATGACAGTCGACTGGCTACACAAAGAATTTGGGAACGCGATAAATTTGTCTCGCTAAGCTGAGCAGGCTTCAAGTTTTATTTTCGACGCATTTTCGTCTGAAAATATATTCTTTACGAACTCTTCTGTAGAAGACATTCTTGTCTTCAAAAATATGTTCATAACTTATGTACTAAAAACCCATAGCTAAACGGTTATCTAGTTAATCAAACGAGCTTAAAATTATGTATAAAAAAACTCATCAATCGAAATCACTCGAAAATCAATTTTAAATGTCTGTTTTATAGAAATGTAGTCAGTGCTGATTTATATGTTTTACTTGTTTATTATGTTTATATCTATTAAGAAATGGCCAGTTCCATTTCCTAGTACCATAAATCGGCAGAGTATAAAAAGTATAGTCCGTCTTGTGTAGTGTGAGAGACGAGGCCGGCGCGTGCGGAACGCGGGGCCCAGCTCGTCAGCCGCTTTATATAGCACAGGAGTCCTTTGCGGCCAGTGTCACCATGATTTTGTTATTACCCGGATTTAATATAAAACCTGCTTGGTCATTAATGTTTTTGTCTATTACACATGTTGCCAACTTCAATTTACTGACCACACATCTTCCTGATATTAGATGTTTTCAAGTCGCCGACGTGATTGATGCAGTAATATGCATAATGTATTTTAATATACTTACGTGCGTAGTAGTAGTAACAGCTATTTGTATGTACAGATTTTATTTTTTTATTTGATAAATCTTCATTTAAATGGCTTAAAGTAAAAGCTTTTTAGAGCTACTAATTGTCAAGGTCTTGGCATAAAAAAAGTTTACGCAAGAATGTCATAATAGTGATAATTTTTTCCTATAATTTTGTTTTATCATGAAAGCAGCAGGATTCATGGAGGTGTTTAATGATGAAAACAATTAACCAATGCTCATTCTCTCAAAAGCAGCTACAGGAAGTCTTTAAGAGCACACTGCAGTTCATTTGCGGCGCGGTTCCCAGAACATCGTCTGACACTTCTGAAATAGAAGGAAAAGAGACGAAAAGCAATTGCATTTCGAAGTTACTCTTACGTTACGCATTGTATCGGTCATGCTAGGGCTGCCAACATTTAATAATCATAGATCCGATAAAAGTTAACGGATGAAGAATAAATATACGAAGGAACGAATATCAATTCAACGTCTTTTTCACTACTCACTCTGACCTGAAGAATAAAATCCATGCACATAAACTCGAAGAGGTGACAGCCCTACCGATAGTCAGCACGTTCACACGTCGATACAACGACCCTGTTCACAGGTGCCTAGAAAAAAGACGCTACCGAGAATTAACTTCCAACTGGTCTATAAGAAATAACTCTCACAACCAATGCGTAAGGAGATAGTTAGATGCGGAATTATTAATTGCATATGCTTTTTGAAAGTTTATTTAAACATATCTAATTTAACTATGAGAACGAGATGATTAAATTCATTTTGATTTAATCAGGCGCTTTTTATGTACTACTCCTGAATAGTGGTGCAACTGCAAACTAATATATTATCCATTGTATTCCAAACTTTATGTAGGTGTTGGAAGTAACGAGCTTCTTGCGCTGCATGATTCATTAAACTGAAGTGTATGTAAAGTTTTATAAATGTTAAATTTTAAAGAAATACGTTTATTGAATGGGTAAAACTAAAGTCTAACGATTTTATAATTTAAATGTAATTTAGATAACTAAAGATTGAAAAATATAGTGAAAAAACCTGGTTTAACTATAGATGTAACAAAAACACATCTATGTGATTTAAGACTAGATTAATCATACTATAGAATCAAACATGTTACCGTAAACTCGGTCTATTTTTCGGTTTTACCGCTACAATCGTTAGTAAAAGTTCAGAACGCCGGCTCAGAAATCTGTTTGTTTGAACCAACACAGCGTATCGCACAACGTCAATCAACATTAGTTTACAATTTCTTTACCTTCTATTTGGAAAGAAACTATTATAATAAATCGTAGCAATTTTAAAACATTTACTACCAAATAAATTGATTCTGTATATTTATGGCTCATAGGATTACAAATTGCACCTCATCATCATCAGCTCACTATATGTCCCCACCGAGGGGCTCGGAGCCTACCCTAAGTTAAGGGTGACTAGGCCATAGTCAACCACGCTGGCCAAGTGCGGGTTGGTTGACTTCACGCATATCTTTGAATTTCTTCTCGGATATGTGCAGGTTACATCACGATGTTTTCCTTCACCGTAAGAACGTCGGATCAATGTACATATGTAAATCGAAAATCGAAAAACACATTGGTACATGGCGGGATTCGAACCCAGGACCTGCAGATTACAAGTCAAGTGCTGAAACCACTGAGCCACCGACGCGCTATTATTGCACCTATTACTGATAAATTTTACACCAATAAATATGTATTTTATTCGCTTAGTGTTAGCAAACTTCCGTCAGATCGATCAAATGAAAACAGACCCGGCATTGAAAATGCAAAATTGAATCACGTCGTTTTCATTGAAACGCTACATTGACTCGGGAATTATTTAACACAGCATATAACAATGGTACGTAAAAGTGACCAAGTTGACCCATTTACATAAATATAAAACTAACGACTGGTACTGTTTTAAAAACGCAAAGAGTGTTAAAAAAGAAAAGTGATTTCACTTTTCTAACAACGTGTTGTACACAATTGACAATGGTCAAAGTTTCTGTCGAGTTGAATACTAATTTCACAAAGGTTTTACTTAAAGCGACGTAGCTATGCTTTACCAGAGTGTGTCTTCTTGGAATACTCTAAAAGTACTAAAGGTAAAAAATAACAATAACAAGTTAAAACAATATTAGGTAAATTGTCTCTAAAGGCTCTCCTTTTCTTATAAGAATTTTAACCATTGTAACGATCTGCCTTATCTTTCGTTTCTTTTAACTTTAACCTACTAATATTATAAATGCGAATGTGTCGATGAAGGTGGAATGTTAGAAGGTAACTCCAGAACTGCTTAATGGATCTCAGTGAAACTTGGCATGATGATAGAGCATAGTCTAGATGAAATTATAGGCCTACTTATGGATTAAGTTTTTATTAATAAATACCGTCCGAACGGTAACGGGTAACAGTTAGTAATCTTTATAAAATATTCATATTGGTAACCAACTAGGCTGGTATGGTTCAATAATCACATGTAACCTTTGAGTGCATCTTAAATATGGTTATCATAACAATTGTCTTGTATATTACGCACATTCTCCGATGTCGGGATCACATCACACGTGTACATCCGCACTCACTAATTGCTACACAAATGGCTTTACGAGCATTGTGCATCGACTTGCATCGCCGGTGAAAGTTACCAACTTTATGTAATAATTAATTTATTCATTGCTGCTGTGAGATACAAAAACCTACTATCAAAGAACTACGGATGAAGATAGATATATAGTAAACATAAAAAAATTATCGGCTTTATAGTTTACTAGCTGTCGCCCGCGAGTCTGCCCGCGCGGAATTAAAAAAGAATTTAATTATTAGCCGATGTGTTCTTCCGGACTGTGTTCTACACCTATGGCAAATTTCATCGAGATACGTTCAGCCGTTCTAAAGATACCTTCAAACAAAAATGCATACATCCATCCATCCATCTGTATTAGTAAGACAGTAAAATGGTATGTTAAGAGTCCAATGGGCTTTTAATACAAATATAGGAAAACTTTTAAGATTAAAAACGTTAAAGTAAGACTCCAGCGATAGCCAATAAAAACATATTAATAAATACATCATATTCAAAGTTACTTATGAATATAACGGGATATTTATCTATATTTAAAACATCTCAAATTGATGGCTCTATCAGTTTTATCTCTGCATAGCCGTTTACAGAGATCGAGTTGTACAAGATCCCATTTGTTCTCCGAACTTTCACCTAACCAATCGAGATAACAATGCACCTATTTATTTCTTGCTCCGACCGACGCGAACGTGAGATCCATGGGCTGTCTATCATTACGTATACTCAATATTTTTTTGTTATTTAAGGAATTTACGCTCTCTTATGGGAATTTAGGTATCGACAATCGATTACGTGATCACTATTGTGTTTTTCCGTATTGAAATGTGACATATTTATTGCAACTAACTAGCAATTATTGTCTCATATATTCGTATGTATACTGTACTATTATTTTATGTAAAAACCGGTACTAAGAGAAATTCTTATTGTAAAAAGTATTAACTCTTACAACATTAAACATTCTTGATTTTTCTGTGTTAAGTTTTGTTTTTATCTGTTCGTAACGGCTGTTTATCGATGAAATTGCGTGTTTGCGAGGTATTAGCGGTTTTAGGTTAGTTATGACCGTGTCGCAAAAGACAGAAAAACTGCGAGATTCGTTATTTTTAACATTTATCCGTATAGTAAAAGTATATTGCGACTACGAAGTCTTTTATTGCTCTTTAAAATTGCCAAATAGCGTGGAATTGAATAAAAATGTAATGTTTATTTAGTGTTATTTTCTTAAAAATAATACTTAATTAAATTAGAAACGAATATTCTGAATTGCCTGTTGTTCTTTGTCTCCTGCTAAACATGAACGAGATCGTAAGGATCGTATGGAAACAAGACTGCGATATTCCGCCAGAACAACAAAACATTTGCAGACGCTTCTTTGTCCGGCTGAACTTTATATGCGAGATTATTTTTATCCTGTCTCTCCATTCGATCGCCATCTTAGATTGTAATATGAACTCAGAATTGTATAGAAAATGCACTCTCAATATCACTGAAGCGTGCGATTTGCGCTGGAACGACAATGAACTTCATCGGAGACTTGGTATAATAAAACTTTATAATTTTGTATTTTTGAGATGCAAAAAGGTCGCGAGCATTGTTTTCTTAATACTTTTTATCTCTTATCTGACACATAAGGTATTTAAGTAAAAAAAATAATTATATTAGTATTAGACACTGCGCTGACTTTTCATAAAAAAGGTAGGTAAATTATGTATTTACCTTTAAAATGTCCATTTTCTAACTCTAAGGTATATGAACGCCTGTACGAATGAATGAACTAGGAGTATGTTTGTATGTCAGGGGCGGGGTGCGTGAGGCTACACGGTGACCTCTTGCGGCCGGCGAGCGACGCAGCCTCCGACACGCAACTAGGTCACACAATTACTAGGGAACCGCGACAACTGCATTACACAAACGTTTCTTTTTAACGACAAGACACACGATAAAAATATGTTCGATGTAAGCACAAGATACTTACGTATAAGCTTTCAATGTTTATTATAAATTAACTGTCGCCCGCGACTCCGTACGCTTGGATATATAAAATAACTAAATTAGTGTAGCCTATGTGTTTCGTAATTTAATCGAAATCCGTTCAGCCGTTCTAGAGATACCTTCAAGCACTCATCCATCCATCCACATCACATCCATCTAAACATTCGCATTTATAATATTATTAAGTTAAATAAAAAGCAGCTCTTCAAGGCTTAAATTCGAAAAAAATAAAAAAAGGAATAAATAGTATCCTATGTCCGTCTCCTGGCTCTAAGCTACCTTCTCACCAATTTTCAGCCATATCGGTGAAGCCGTTCTTGAGTTATAAATAGTGTAACTAACACCACTTTCTTTTATATATATATATGCTGCTTATAATTCATATCGTTTAACTTGTAATATCACATGATAACGTTGCAATTTCAATACATGTCAGGTCAACGGTGTCAATTTATGACAGTGAAATGTGAAGGTTTATATTAATAGCTCTACTATCATCCAATAAAGTTGTCACTAGATATACGAACTTATTTACTCTTTGAAAATAATTCAATAAACTCGATTTGTTATGTTTTCTACCGATTCACAACTGTATATATTCTATCACGCTAAAATATTTGTTATTGTTTTTTTTTTAAGTTTCACTTAGATCTAGATTTGAAACCTAATAAAAGACGTCAATTAAAGCTGCTGTTAGAGTTATTTTTCTAGTAGTGGGTGGCTATAGCTTCAGAAACTCTACGTCTAGCTGCATTTTGCTTTAGTTATATTTTTTAAATATTAAATTATCCTCAATATACAAGTAGTCATTATACAAAACTAGGCATTCACCCCTATGCAATTTCCTGTGACGCGCCTCATGTCGGCGGCGTGTCTGAAACTCTTATTCATTTTGCTTTGCTATGTCCCACGGCGGGGCTTGCTACTTTTGTCCGCTATAACCCACATTAACTTTATTTATGTACACATAGACGAAACATTAATCACAATTTTGTGCAATATACAAAAATGTATAGAGAATTTTTTTTTAGCATAACTTTAATTTACCAGTTTGTGTATAAAAGTTTCTTGTGATATTTTAACATAACAGATCAAAGGAATTAAATCATATTTGTAACCATTCGTTATGATTAAACAACTTCAACCAACGTCGACGTATTTTATAAGAGTTTAATTGGTAAATGCAACACATGGTTCCGTCTCCGACCCAATAATTACTTTATTATTACTTATTTGACAAAGTTGTTTTAACTTTATACATTCACTACGTTGTATAAAGTTCAAACGTTGATACCAAAAAATATAGTTCCTTAAGAAACGCGTGGATGTGGTGTTATCAATATTTTTTTCATGTAAAATTTAACGACTCGATAAAAACTCAGATTACATTAACTTTACACGAAAAGTAATACACACTGTATAACTTAATATTTCATTTGAATTTCGAGTAGGTGACAGTTTGCTAGAATTTATTTGAGGCAAAAAACTTGTTAATTTAATTTTAATTAGTCTAAAGAAACTTAAATAGAACAATACTCAGAATCATAAAAGAGAAAAAAGGGCAAGGGATGAAAATTTTCTTCATATGCAATAAACATGTATGCATAATATATAACGTAGAAGTAGACGAAATAGTCCGAGTTCACACAGTTCAATTAATTTATGGTGTACAATTGAGGCGTTACGCAGCGTTGGTCCATAGCAGTTGCTGCTTTGCAACATGCACTGAACATGAACAGTGACGTTCTCTCCGCCACTGAGGTCGGACGTGTGTTTACACCGCTGCAACATCCTTCAAGTGTACTTCATATTGACACCGTGACTTTGAAGTGTTTGGAACTTTTTTTTTGGATTTAAACATCCGTTTCACAAGCTGATGTCATCGTGTGAGTACACTAATTCATTTTTATTAAACGCCTATTTAGGCTGAAAGACCGTATTCAAATACAAATAAGAATCGTCATAAATCTTATTTCGTACAACATGCCGGCTTATTAAACCGGTTCGAAAGTAGGGTTTTGTTTTCAGAACCGGATCCGTTAATAATATAATGATATTGCTGTGCATCTATCAAACATACATACACATCTCGTAAATACGATCTATGAAATAACTAAACGTGATCAAACTGCATCGAAGAAATTCTTTGATGAATTGTTAACCTAGATATCCATTTGTTTTTACTAGAAATGAATACTATATAACTGTAAATCTTTTATTCGTAGAGCTAATTCTTATTAAACTTGAAGGAATTTCTGGGATTAATTTTTGGGCACCAAATAATCTCACCAAAAAAATAAGGTTTTTAACATGTGCAAAAGTAACGATTTTTTGAATATGTATCTGTCTAAATTAATCTTGGGACGAAGAGGTCGAAGCATTGGAGGTTAGATGAGGAAAATAAACAACATTCTGATAAATCTACATGTTAACAATTCGCGAATTATTATATAAACATAAGCGGTCAATGTCACTGTAGTACAGAGGGGGGATTAAATTTCGTGGGTTCGAATCTAAGCTTTTTATTTTCAGCAACAATTAGACACTTTGAAGTACTTAATTTAATCACACTTAAGGATAACAGTTGAAGTGAGAAGTTTGAATTTAGCGTCTTTAAAGTAAAAATCTTCATGCGTCCTAAGGTGTGTTATTTTTTTCTTCAAATGAAATCTTTAGTATATTTATAATTACATAAATTGCTTTAATAAACGTTAACTAATAGATTAGTAAAGAATCATTTGCACGGGCCATTGGATATTACAGTTACGTTCTCAATGTAATTACGTTACAAATTGTAAAGTAAGTCAATAACAATGAAGCATGCTATAATCATTTTTGTCCGTATTTCCTCCACGGTTAATTATTGCTTGCAAAGATGGTTTAGAAATAATAGAGATCCAATTAGACTTTACTAATTTATTTAAATTTCTAAACGGCCTCGTCCACTACTTTACTTCGCCTCCTTTAATAAGACAATGATAATATTTCTACATTCTATCATGCGTACATTAGACAGATTTAAAATAAAATTGTAGAAAATAATTATAACACAGCACAAAAGTTCAATCAACGTTTATTGTAAAAGAACCACAGAGTACAGAGCAGAGAGTATAGACAAACAGAGATAACTTTATGATTACCATAGACTAATAATTAGTACATTTTTTGTTTAATATTTCTACAAAAATATTGATATATAATCTTGTTTGAAGAAGTTACGTAAATGAAGCAACCTTGAAACAAACAGAACGTGATTTCAATCCAACAGGATAATAACAATGATGCTTCTATTATGGTCACTTGTTTACTTGCTAAGTTCAAGAAATATTTACAGTAATAAATCCGTTCCGGCTTCGCTCAGATAGATATAAATAAAAAAAACAAGTCAAAATTAATTATATAATTTTCATGATCTTACTATTATTCTTTTTATTATTTTATTAAATTAAAATGTAAAAATAAAGGTTATCAGATTTCGTTGTGAGTAAATCAGAACGAGTCAATTATACCGACTTTCTTAATATTTATGACAATGATGACAAATGAGGCAAAGTCACGATATCGCCAAAGGCAAAATCTGGCAAATTGCTTTTGCGATTTATATCATATACCGCTTGTCTTTCTTTACTAAAAATAACCGCGATTTTAATGTTTACGTTGTGTTACCAAAAGGCTAGACATTACGATACTCTACAGAGATCTAAACATTCGCATTTATGAGTAAGATTTATGACTCGCTTGCATAGAGGGGGCTAAAATGGATGGTAAATTTTCTTTTCGACTTAACATGAAAATAAAATATCCCCTTACAAATTGTACCATTAGAGTAAATTAGTTAAAGTATGTGTGAAGAATAATTGTTCCATTACTCGAATTGTTTATTTAATTAAACCACTAAGCACAATAAAATATGTTAGTCTGTAGGTCATATTTGATCTTAATGAAGTTTGTGAATTCTCGAAACTTATATGTACATAAGTTAAAGTAAAAACGTTTGCAAACAAAGTAACTAGATTGTATCCCATGTTTATATACCTGACACATAGTTTCCCTCTTTAGCGTACTTATATAATTATGCCAACTTTGTTCTATACTTTTCTATTTAATTGCTAAGTTTTAAAACGTGTTTGAATCCAGTAGCGATCTCTAATCGTTATCGTAATAAATAAGTACCTACATATAATTTGCCCCCTTCCCCTGATAATATATAAAGTTTGTTTCGTTTCAGTTTAAATTGTAAAAGATAAATTTGAATATGTAAAGAAAGATACCTATGTGTTTTACATAAATAAATAGATTAGTAATCCTATATTTGTTTACATTTCTGTTACAAAAATGGAAATCCAGGAAGGGATACGGCAGTAGAATTCTATAAAAAAATAAACATTCGCCTATTAATTATAATTTATACCGGCCATAAATCAGACGTAACATAATATTTTTATCATGAAAAAAAAACAAACCGGCTATCGTCTGAGTCGCGGTTTAATTTAAGTATTGTTTACGTTTGAGTTAAGTGAAACGGCCAGGTAAATGCGCCCATCCTCGGCAGCTGATATTCCACTCATCGGGATACTTAGTTTATTATACACAGTAATGTAAGCCAGTAAATAAACGGCTCTCGGCAGAGCGTCCGCCGGCCACTGAACCCGTTACATCGTTTTTAGACCGACGACCTTGTGTGAAAATATAATGCTTTTGGTTTAATAACTTCCTTCGAAGTAATTTCAATATCGGTTTGTGGAAGCACGGGTGCGTTTGCTTTATGGGTAGTGTTGTAGAACTTCCGGCGTCTGGGATAACTTCAATTTTAGTTATTTTTTCGCAACATATACTTAGTTCTGTAAGACTCGATGAGTAATTTCAAGACATATGATTGTTGAAATTGAACTGTCTACGGTCAATTATTACCAAACGAATTTTAAATTATTTAGTTACATGAGTCCTAAAATTTTCTTTTGCTCCTAAATGATAATAAGCAGTTTATAATGTGGGTGTCTGATGAATGGTGTTTAACAAAAAAGTCAATACAATTAGTTGAATGACGCCATCATCAGCCGTCTAGACACCACTTACCGTTTTTTGTCAATCAACACATAAATAGAATAATTCCTATGAATTATTCTTAAATCTATTATGATTAATAACTTTACATTTTAAGTAATAGATAAATATATCTTGTTTTTCACTTCAACAATTTATTCAAACAATACACAATTTTTCGGAGATTCCCATTCAAATTCCTCGGCGGATTATTTCCTGTTCGCTTGGCCTATTTTCCTTTGAGGGGTGTCGCAACCGGGTCGCAGATTACGGCTCCGGCTCCGTCCTTGCCCGGGGCAGCTCGCTTACTCCAGCCTGAACCTTTTCATTATCACCAAAGAAAATGTCCTTGATATATTTTTGGTATCGTGACATTTCTATAATAAATTACAGAACTAATTTCCTTTAATTCCAAAAAAATGACATTTAATTACTTAATATTATTGTTTCTGTTACAATTTATGTTTTACAAGTGAGATGAATAAATTGTGAAACCTATGTTTTATATAAAATTTAGTTCGCTTAACATAATGTTGACATAAAAGTCCTTTATGTCTATAGAAATTATGTTCCGGTTAACTCGTTTTGACCTTTTATATACATTTTGTTAGACGACATTGTTATGGACACGGTTCATTGTCAAATGCCTTTCAGGTTAATGGCTGTGATTCCGCTGGGACGGGAAAAGTTCATCGCAGAGCATCTCAATTTTTCGGTTTAAAGCGTATTATGTTTTGGTATATGTTTTTAGTCGTATAAACTTACCAAATTGGCAATCGATATCTGAAATAAATGCCAATTGATATGTCCCAGTTGCGCAACTGTAGAATTACTGCACCGAGGGCATTTAAGTAAAACCATTTATGTTAATGATCTAAAATTATATTTGAAAGTTATGACATACTTTTAGTGTCAGAATTTACTGACTAGATTTTTACCTTGACTGCAAATGCTAAAAGACTTGCATCGCATCGGCATGTTCGTCATAGAATGCAATTTATACTGGACTTAAGGTCAGTTGGTTTTCAAGTTAGATAGTGTTTACGTACTCGTACAAATATAAAACAAAAATCGAATTATTGCTTTTCAACCACATCAGTTTATATTGTTTAGCAAGTCATTGGAACAAACAACGAATGATTTAAGTCAATACAATCTTGTATAGGTTTAACGTTGATTGATGTGGCTTTCTGTTCATGATAGCGCTGGACTGTGGCCAAATCAATGCAATCCAATGACAGTACACTCGAACGTCCTGATTGAAATATTTACCGCGCGTTCGCCGCTGAATATTCAGATAGTAGGCGAATGGAACCTGTTTGTTTGTGTTGGTGTATTTCGGTCGTAGCATCGTGGTTTATATGCACACTGTTCCAGCCACAGTTTGCCTGCCTCGTAAAACGGCAACTGTTTACCGCTTCACATAACGTTGTAAATTTAATTTTACAAAAGCTCTATTCTCGAGCATTTCCCTTAAAGATTTAGAACTTACGAGTTTTACAATCTTATAGCATGTTTCATCTAGCCGTTATTTCAGCTAACTAGTTCTTCAATTTAGGTCCGTAAACCAGCATCTTCAAAATTTGCTCCGAAGCAACCTGTTATACATCCCGGTGCCAAATGGCAATCATTCAACCGGAGGACATCCTAATGACGTACCCGAATCTAAGCTGAACGATGCCATCCGTTCAATATTACGTCATTTGTTTATATGATGCATTTTTCGAACTCATGGCGTAATAAATAAAGCTGGCAATAAAGTAGAAAAAAATTAATTTCTCTGAAGACATTCTGGTACATTCGGACAATACTCGTAGATATGTATGAGTACTCTGAGAATGTTCTAGTTAACTATTGACGTCTCACATATCAGAGTATTATTCCTTAATACAATATTGTATCCAAGGTTTCGAGTTACAATTTCCAATTACATTGTATTGAGTTACAAAAAAAACAAACAAATTCTCTCAGTTCTTAACCTGTGAACGCCGGCGCCATACTGTCGCGTCTGCAAATGTTACGAAAATTGGCCTCAGTACTTTTCGGGTTATTGTAACTCGACCTTTGCTAAATCACTTAGAAAATGTAAATATCTATTCATAATCCAAACGTTTATAGAGCTTCGAACTTATAAGATTTACCGATCTAATAAATTAATATCTAAGCCCATATAAATTGTTAGGATTACAGTTTGTATGGTGTACGTAAACTTAATAAGAATGTTATTAATGTTAACAACTGAAACCAGTCAACATATCATAAAATACTAAACATTTCATGCGTAGACTTTTTACGCAATTTGTCGTCTTCCTATATTTAAAAAGTTATTAGCTAAAATATATTAATACAACGTACTCGTATTTTGATATCTGATTGTTAAACTGCGTAATGCGGACGACTCTACAAGACTTCCTATGCATATGTAAATACGAGACAGGTAGTCTATTAGCGGCGATGATGTGATGAATAGAACGGCACTGCGGAATCGTTTCCTCGCTTTCCCGGACGTCGTGGACGGTTTTGCCTTATTGCGAACGTTTTATGCGCGCCTCGTACGTACTTAACGGTTGGCCTTACGTAAGAATTAACAAGCCACTTTGGCTACCGACTTGGTTAAATAAACATTAGGAAATAGTTGTAATTTTTTAAGATTACTATCGTTACTATAATGTTCTAAAAATGTTTAAGATCGTTAGCACTACGTGTAATTTCTTACACTTGAATTTCCTAACAATTTAAATGTAATAACAAAAATGACGCTTTAAGTTAATCTTTAACGCTATACTTTTTGCGTAAAAATGATTCCTCAAACTTTCCTTATATTTGTCAATAGATAAAAATAAAACCTGGAATAAAAAATATATTGGCATCAGTATGCAGACGTCGTGCGGGTGCAAAACAATCGAAGTGCAACGAACTGGGAGCAAGGGTCCTTGCCGTAACCGTGCCACGCACACGCACCATCTACGAATTGAACTGCTTTGAATGATTCACGCGTTAGATACGCTATTTTGAGACCTGGGAATCACTTGGCTGTCGCCAGTGATCTCACAGTTTAATTATTCAGAGATAGTCATATTATCTGTATTGCCTTGTAATTAATCTTAACTTAACCCTTTGTTGTTTTTATGTCTCGATAGTTTAACTTTTATTTGTGAATTTAGTTACTGTTTAGTTGTTGCCCATCTTTAAGCTGTTACAAAACATTTTAAGACTCAGAAAATATATTAATAGTATATGTGATATGTTCACTTGAACAAAGTCAGAATTTGTTTCCATTTCTCATATTTTCATATAAGGCAGATAAATATGGCGCCAATAATAAGATTACAATGGTTCGTATTGTGCAGTTACAGAAGTAAATGTTATTACATTAACGGATATGTTGAGACCACGTGTGCAATATGGAGAAGCACACGTGTTCAAGCCCAACGACTACGCTTATCCAAACAAGGACACCATCGAATGAAGATAATAGATTTACTTGATTAGACCTACGTATTTAGAGAGCTTATTTAAATGCTTTATAGTATATTTAGTTTTATAATTTAGATTTTTTATTACAAAATATTTTCATTAAATATGCTTAATCGAGTATATTCCAATAAGATACAAGCGTTTGTATTTCTTTCTTGTAGATACGTAAGTAGATTGAAAAATTTCCAGCAATTTATTATATTGCATCTTAAAATTCGTAAGAGCACTTTTTAAACGTTAATAGAGCAAAGATTTTCTCTTAATAGAGGGGATTTAGAGCAGCGGCGGTGACGCCACTGCATTGCAGGTTTCCGGAACAAAAACATAAAATATATGTACATGTTTTTATTTTGGAATTCATCGCGCTGACGCAACACTAATTGCCAAATTAACATTTAGTACTTTTTTTTTAATTTTCTTACAATGTCAATCATAGAGTCGTACATATGGGGAGTTCTACAATCTTCCTATATTATATGTATGTATTTCACGGTTAAATAAGAAGTATCCATGAAACCTTAAATGCCCTTAACTCCGTCGGGCATAATACCGAATAACTATCGTAGTATTATCATTTGTGTGCAGTGTAATCCTACTACGTACACTATTTATTATCGCACATGTTAATTTCATTGGCACAAAGTCGCGTGAACATTAAACCTTCCTTATTGGCTGAAGTGTTTATGATAAGATCAGTTAACAGTTACAGCTGCATAGTTAGTTATAGCAGTTGTTTTTGCGATCATCGAAAATATTATTATATAATATTTTTTAAATGTAACCGTTTAATACTATCTTAAATCCTTGCGTTCAAGCTACATCATGTAATCGAAGACATAGTGTATGCGCTAATGAAAATGAATTGTGGTTTTGCGGCTTTTTGAACCGAATTATTGGTATTCGGGACATAGCAATATAAAGCTAAGAAATTCACGAAACTTCCAGCTCTACTAACACATTCACTGCCAACACGTCTTGCAATGTTACTACAAAATTGCAGTGGCATTGAAAGTGTTTAACACAAACAGAAATTGTTGATTAATGTAAGAAGATTGTTAACTGTGTAACCACAGTATGCGTTAATATAATTGGACGTGCCAGTAATTAACGTTCCGGACATCGCTCACTTTGCAAACTGTGACAGATGAGTTAATAACATTCTAGAAACGGTCTTAATTAACTTGGAATATGTTGCCGTTTAATCATTCCATTGCTTTTACTAAAAATTCAGCTAACCTACTTTTAAATTTTAAAATAAAATGTTTAAGTATTATTTTATGCCAGCAATAATCATACGTATACCTTCGTGGTAACAGATCATAAAATAGTTATGTTGAAATAACCATTTTTAACACTTTAGTTGATTAAATTAAGTTAATTCTATAATAAATTGTTGTTATATTTTTAACATTTCGTATTTAAAGTAAGACACTAAAATATAAATAACTAAAATACGAGACGTTGGTGACATACGTTTTTAATGTTGGTCCACTTTATTTTAAAGTTAATAAAGCCTAACTAAAACACAAAAATATATGCGGTATAAAGTGAATTACGTAACAATAAGCCTTGAAAGTTTACAGCCGCTCGCTTTGCAAACGTCGACGGTACTTCAAACGATTTCATTAAAGAAATTGACTCTGGAGTACCCCGTGCAAGAATCTTTGCTTTATAACTAACGGCGTACATATTAATCCGTTTACGATAATCGATCAATCTTCGTAAGAGGTTTACAGGTTGGTACAAACTTTGTTTGGAACAAACGTTTATCACTTTTCTATGAATTTATTGAAAATAGAGAATTTTTAATCTAGTAACATTTTTAATAATTTGTACAGAAAATGTTTATTGTTAATTTCAATTTAAAAATGTCATTCTATGGCTAAGAAATTGTTTTCATTATGAACTAGGTTACTGATAGAGATATACATTATTTGTAGTTGGTAATGTTCAAATTGAAATATGACCGACATATCATCAAACTCCATACTCTATAGTTCGTCGATGGGCATTGCGGAAGTAGTCGATTTAGCGGTTGAGTGCGATCCTATCATAGCTAACGTGCTTACGTCGCGCCAGTTTCATACGAGGACAAAACTAAGAGACAGAGCAGTAAACAGCACTAACAGCTATTGTTGGAACGTACAATTCAAAACAGTCCTGTTCTATCTCGATATGAGCGTTTGAAGAATAACAGTACTGCACTGTCTACTGCTCTATTTCACTGTTCGGTCTTTGTGTGAAACGTCCATCACAAGGCCTTCATCACACGCATGCAACTCTCATTATCCAGTTTGTGCTCTTCATCTATAGATGATACACATGTCAAATTGTTTACATAAAAATTTGTTATACGATGAAACGATTGACATTCTCTGATTACAATATCAAAGTCGTAAAAACTATGTTTTCTCATTTTGTTAATTATATACAACGTGATACATCAGGAAAATGTAAGGAGTAAATTGATAGTATTATAGTTTTGTGTTAATAATTGAAATATTCACCAACATGACGAATTATTTATACATATTTATTACTTACATTTATTCTATTCATTTGTAATATAACCTTATCACAATAATCTTATTGAAAACTACAAAATAAAATTCTTACTCTAAACTTTTAAAAGCCTGATGTTTGGAGTATGCGGAAATGTGACGATCGAAAGATATTTGGTCGGCGACGGCTTAACAACTCCCGACTCAAACATGCCGAGATGAAATATCGACTGAAAAGCCGTGCATACGGCCCCCGAAACTATATTCACAATTTTATATACGATAGTGCTGAGATTTACTCCGCTAAAAGCTTAGTGGAGTAGCCGCTGAAATAGCTGGATTACTGTGATATAATCTAACAATATACTTCATTCGTTTTTCTTCCAATTTAATTTATCGGGATTTAAATAAAGACAGAGAGAGAAATGAAGATTTTATTTTTAGGGCTGTGAGGGAGCGGGTAATGAGTATGAAAATTCCATATTTCAGTGACGTGTTCATGTTTGCTCGTCGCAGAGAAGACAAGAATGTCAGGCATGCGAAGGGCCGCCGGAGTGTATAATTAGATCATTCATGTGCTTGGGAATCTTTCTCGTGCACCTATTTGTTCCTAATAAAGTTATGAAGCTGCAGAATATGAAATTGCTAAGAACTAGGGTAAAACATTTAAAGCAAATTATTCGCCTATTTGATACTTCTTGTTGTCTAAATCATAGTATTTCATTCTCATTTTATAAAATACATACATATTTTATATCTAGCATTCCCGTATAAATAAGTATTTTTTATTTTTTAATCTCTTTCAGTCGCAAGTAATAGGTCTTGTCAGGTGAGGTAAAACAAGATTGTAACGTTGCATCTACAAATTCCCAGACCGTCTGTGTACGACGTACTAAGATAAATAGATATAATTATTACACGTATACAGTAGGGAGCAAAAATAAAGCAATAATATTTAATTGAACTTGCAATAAAAATTGAGCATGAAGTAAATTAGAATTTTCACAGCAAAGGCTTCTTTGCGTAAGCAAATTGCTATCGTCGAGTCGGGCAGAAAGGCTGTTAAAACACAAAGGTTCTGTTAAATAACTGAATTACGTGAAGTCTATTGTTAAATCTGTTTTCAGCACCGAGACTAACGATATGACGATGCTTTGTTTTGCACTTCGTTCAAATTCAAAGCAACTGGCGTGAAATAATCTGCAAAAAAGTTCTTAATAACATTAGTCATCAAACTCTTATTGATTCCGCCTTCCTGCTAGTACTATTTTCATTTAAAATTAGAATTACATTGTACATTTATCACCTGCGCTACTGTTAATAACGTTAAATCTCTATAACATTTTATAACGCAGTTTTCCATAGTGCGTGAACGTTTGCCCTCATTCAAACTTGATATCCGTGGAGACGTGTTTTGGTTCCGCCTGCCGCGCAGGATTCTATTCCACCTGCATCGCTGACACGCTACTGACGCGTTAGACATGACAGTATCACAACAATTACCTTGTGACACAGATGAACTTAGCAAACAGTATTGAACCGACATCTGAATTTAGCTATGCGTGCAAATCTGGACCGGATGCTATTTGCTGCTTGGTTGTTTATATTAACGTAGTAGGAGAAACAAAACATAGATAAATGTAATTTTTATGTAAATTTATGACAAAAGTAAAGATTAAAAAAGAAATGAGCGAATAAAATATAATGCAACCATAAGACAATACATATTGTAAAAGACTAAGGAAAACTCGAAGACTTCAGTTGAGAAGACTAGAGCAATAGGTTTGCAAATGAGGCCACTCAGCGCCGCACGAGTGAGATGAATTAAGCAACAAGAATATATTATGTTAATTTTATAATACGAAAACTCGTCGTTTAAGTGCTGTCTTAATTTCCGGTATACATTATACACTTATTACACTGTTATTAAAGCACCCAATCTTTTAAAGTAAGTCTTTAACTGTTAAATAGTGAAAATTTAACATCATCTACATAACTGCATACGAAAATAACTTGTGCAAATGAACACATGTATAATTTTGTGAAAGATTGTGTTCAAAATATTAAATTTCTCTTTCTAATCTAACCTAAACTTGTTATCAGCAAACTTTTGTAATCTTACTAAAATAAATGCGAATATTTGGATGGATGGATGTTTGCTTAAAGGTATCTCCAGAACGACTGCATGGTATCGCTGAAATTTGACTTAGATGTAGAACATAGTCTACGAGAACACGTAGGCTACCAATTCTTCAATTTTAATCCGAGCGGACGGAGTCGCGGGCGACAGTAAGTGTTCAGTTAAATGTAGCAGAATATTTTTATCAACATTACAACATCGATATCTGTTATTGTCGCGGTAAAATTAATCACGATGACATTTAAATATCAGAAAAGAACCACGAAACAAGATATCCATTGCGCGATGCAATTACACACCGCGTAACCGCGGCCCAACCGTAACCGTTCTTCGTGTAATAACTATAATAAAGATTTAATTAAAACTTGTGATCCAAAATGCCATACTTAGCAATGACACAGATGCTCAGAGTTACATAAAACTGAAGGCGTTTTAGCTTTTGTAATGTTCAGTTTTGTAGTAATTGTGTCATAACATTCACGATTCCTTATGCACACGATAAAATTGTTAAGGGTTTCTAGAAAATAAGAAAAGCCAAAAATTACAAACAGATTTGTAAAATCTTTATTAATATGTAAAGAGTAACGTTCTACATCTTATACCTTTTAGATAAATTTATTTTCTATAAACAAAGCGTCACGATCATGAGCTTGACATATGACTGTTCTATTTAAAAAAAACTGTATACGGGCGCCATCAAGCACAAAAGCCACAGCCATATGGTGAGTGCAGTGTCAAGGTCGGCACGCAGCCTCTGCCCCCTCCTCCGGCAAGCTCGTGAGAAATTCAAAGAAGTTCCCTCAAGTGGTACTGACTATACTCATATTTTAAGCGGCAATGAAACTTGACTCTTTAAGTCACTTCATTAGAAATAAAGTTTTTAATTACATCGATGTGTTAATGAACATTCTCGCCATACTTGGTTGGAGTTCCGCGACACTAAAGGTATAAAAGACCTCCATAGGTCGTTCTGTAAAAAATAGTTTTGTCATGGTCCAATTACTTAAGATTTTTATCAATAAATCATCAGACAACTGAAATTGTTATAACACTACCAACATTATCGAGACACTCCTAATTTGTAAATGTATTTAATTATTTCATCTTTATAAATAACAACGGACCAGTCACAAGTCTTCAGACATTCAATTATTAATCTAAGAGAAAGCAATAATAATGTTACTACAGAATGAAATTGTTTTTTCCAAGTAATAATTTAAGTGCAACATTTTACTGTCAAGTCATTGATTCTCGCGCGAAGTGGTGAGCCGGGTCGAGACGAGAGTGATTGGAAAGTGATAGATACAGATCGACGGCTGCCTTTTCGCAGACAATTCGATTTCCCGCTCATTATCCGATCTCGTTGAACCCGAGGCATAAACTGTCAAAGGCACTTTGTGCAGTTCATTTCACTTCAATCCCTTCTTGTTTTATTTAATTAAGCTTTGTTCGCGTCATTTTCATCAATTTCAATTTATAGCTAGACTAGCTGTCGTCTGCGACTCAGTCCACACGGAATTTAAAAAAATCATCATTTAGTAGCCTACGCCAAATTTCAGAGAGATTCGTAAGCCATTCTACAGATACCTTCTAACAGACGTCGATCCCTTTATCCATCCATACATACAAACGTTCGCATTTATAATATAAGTAAGATTAAAGCATAGAAGCAAATCTAAAAACTATTGTGAAAAATTGATACGAGTTGACTGTCAAGAGTCTGTAACAGTCATGGGACTGTTAATTAAAAAAAATGGTTTTAAAGTACAAACGGTGTGTTTTTGTTGTGCAGATTTATTCATCAGTCTTGTATCGAGATTAATACCGTTTAATTGCCAATCATTCAGTACCATGTCAACCACCTCGAAGACTAATGTATGCGAAGAGATCCGATGAAGTTTTGAATGGCTAAAGAATAAACAATGCCTCGCCATCTGAAAGTAAATATTGTCATAACACAAACAAAATATTTACAGCACAGTATATAATGTGTCCATTTTTATTCGGTAGTTATTAAAATTGATATCTCTAGAGTTTGCATTTTATAGACAACGATATTACATACAAGGTTATACTACTAGAATACAAGGTTTTAGGAAGTACGTTGGATTTGCAGTCTATTGAAACGATCACATGATACAGTGATAAGTTTTTGCTAATAAATAGCAGATTTTTGTTTAACAATTGACACATTTTGTGTTTCAATGTGACAAGTTATTTGTGTATTTTGTAGCTGTCGCCCGCTACTCCGTTGGCGTGGAATTTAAAAAATAATAATTATTAGCCTATATGTTCTTTCAGACTATGGTCTACATATATGCCAAATTTACGCGAGATCCATGTTCTGAGGATACCTTCTAACAAACATCCATCCAAATATTCGCCTTTATATTATAATAGTAAGATTTAGCTGATTGTCTTAATATTGCATTCCGAATATTACTTATATTTTGTAATTACTATACGAAGTATAATATCTCGTCGTATGTGGTAACATTCGAATGCCGTTCTATGCTCGTATGAAAGAAGTTGCACTTGACCGGTTTTTACGCCTGTTATGGTTTAGCTTCATGGTAAAGGTTACTCTCATTAAAGTTGTTGTTAAACGTGAGCTCGTTTAGAAAGGCCATCCACAACAATTGCTTAGAGAATATGTGTAAGGAATTCAAGTGTAGTCAATGATATTCGTTTATGTTCCTTTTAAATACCAAACAGCAATCAAGGCAGAATTCCAAACCATGAAATAAATGTAGACGTTACAAGCAAATGTTGAGGATATAGTCTCAAAATTATTAGCCGATTTTAAAATCATTAAATTCACACTTTTTTTAAAACTTGTTCTACTAAAAGTATTATTAAAAGTGTCGAATATTGAAAGTGCAATATGGCACCGTGCGTCAATCGAATAATACCAAATTTCCGTGAATTCAGCCGTAAATGATAGGCGCGATAGGAACATAACGATGTTACCCATTTTCGGAAATCACATTTTCACGATATGGACAGGATATTGCTGTCTGCGAGCTTAATAGATTAACGACTTGATGTTGAATTGCTTCAAAAGTGTAATGTGAAAACGTTGATTCGATTTTTGTTTTTAATTTGGAAATAAAAATGTCCTATACAATGATTTTTCTTGCTTATTCTCATGCACATGAAACACAATCAACTCCAGGGTACCTTCTAGTTGTTGCACAATGTTCTTTATCAAAGTTGTCTTCGAGGTTCATAAATATGTAAAGTTTGTGTAGGTTCATACATGTCAATTGTCTTTCCACTTATCTATTCAGCACACTGACATTGTCTCATGTTTGTCTTCATAGAGGCTAAATTGAGTCAGAAAATTTTACGCCATTTGAAATAAGGTTACAATATTATATTTCCATAGTATTCCATAAAATTATATCGGTGTTTGACACATTACGGTCAAAATATATTCTAGAAACTAACAGGATTGTTATGATCGAGTTATAGACAGAATATTGGATCATCATACGAGATCGCATCCAATCGCGTCCGACGCATCCTCGCGCAACGTTTCGCCAATTTGTATCGCTGATTGAATACAATTACTCTACGGATGTCGTTTCCTACGCTGCATGCTCTGATCAAATTGATTGCTCTATGAATACTAATAGAGATTTATAGACTAAATCACAGCGATGAAGGATAACAATGTTATTAGACTTGAGTAACCTAAGAAATGGTTAACTGGTTAAAAGTTATCCAAAAATCAAGGTCAACTTAATACTCTTATCAGAATTTACTCAAAGCTATCCGATCCTTACGCAGGGAATATCCGTCCGTCAAAAGTTCGATGACACGAAATATAAATCGATAATATTGTATAAAATTTGAATGAAGGTGAATATATAAAAATTTAAGAAAAACTCTTATGCGTACATATCGATTTAACTATAAAGCTAAAGAGGTTTTTACCAGTAATTAGATAACTTCATCACTTATTTAATCAAACTATTACTTGCTAAAGAATGTTAACTGTAAACTGACTAAAGACGGACATACAGACAGCTGTGGATATTTCGAATAACTACCTTTTTATAGTAAAAGACGGAGTAATTTCATGTCCACGTTAGTGGTCCTGTTTTTTTTGCTGTCTAGATCGAGCACATGTTTTTATTTGTCCTAACGTCCACAGCTGCTAAACGTATAATCAGTGTGGGGCATGCAACTATAACCATGACAATTTAGGGATGTTATTTATTAACATTGAAAAGCTCGTAAAGGATAGATGTAGTAAACAGGCGGGTTACCGCATGTGTGCCTCCACCCCTCCCGATCGCATCGCAGTCGCACTCTTTCATTTGGCAGTGCCATCAGGATCCTCGTCCGAAGCAGACGTGTTTTGTAAAATTAATATTTATTTAAAATCGGTTACTGGTGAACTTTTGTGACATTTTATATATAAAAGTGGTTTATTACAAGTAGTTAAGGGATTTGCCGGTGCATAGGTTGGTATCAAATTTTAATTAATGGTTTATGCGAATTTTAATTTATGTTTGCGTAAACTTGACCATGTGTGTAACTTGGAGTTAATTGTTAATGAAATGAAATACAGTATTACAATAAAATATTGCAATAACATAAAATAAATTATAAAATTTCATAAAATTGTTATTGGAATGAAACTTGAAAGTGATATTTTCTATGCAATTCATACTTACATGTTTCAATAATAAAATACGACTTAAACCAGGGATTTACTATATTTATTTTGGTAACAAAAATATTTTTGCCTTTATTCTTTTTTTTATCTGAAATTGGGAAAGACTGCATCAACAGTTAATAACAATTATAAAAAACATATCTTTGGTAGATAAGCCAAACATACGATGGTCTTATCATTAATTTTATCTAAATATATCGATAAAACACTTTCATTGTGCCATTATATTTAAGATATTAAAACAATTAATTGATTAAGACAAAAGAAAGTTTCTTGTAAAACATTCAATTGGAAAAAAATTCCGAAGAAAAAAAATACGTCATCTGCAATAATCTAACATCGCCGTAAATGGATGGCTAGATACCATAAAACTAAATAACGAATAATTTGGATTAAAACTAAACAGACTGATATTTTAGTGCCTTTGCCTATCGATAAGTAATTTCAGTTCTAAACAACATTATTTTGATTGCAAAGCTATTGTTTCCGATTCGAAAAATGTTTTGTTACAAAATCCGTAATAAAAATCACTCTTGTACAGGACTGTTTCCAAAATCAATGGTAATTTAAGCTCCCCAAGTAAGTTCGTCTGCGGGTATAATTGTAGGGGAGAATTGCGAGGGAGGCCCGCTCTGTAATAATAAAAATGTTGTCTCAGACAACTATTTGTGTTTTGAATGAAACATCATGCGACTTATTATCTGTCTATCCCTTTACCTCTTCAAGCCAACCTATGACTATAACATTTGTTACATTGGTCCTAATAAATTCATTTGCGATAGTGTACAGATCCAAATTCATATCATTTATATTTCGTTTCTAAGTCTCCGAGGCTCATGAGTGTACCTTCAACTTTTGACATTGTGAGGGCATTAACTTTATTGCAAGATATTCAGGTGCAAACCATAGTGAGTCACACACGGACAATTTGCTTTAAAACAACTTTTACTTCAGGTTTCTTTTCATCACATGCGATAATAATCGATTTAAGCAAGAATTTCGTTAACACTTACATACATGGGCTAGTATAAATTATCTCGACCTCTATATAAGTTATTATATTTGATTTAACCAAATAAAACAGACTCTATTATTTACCATAGTATACATTCGTGCCCGTCTCTAAAGTTGTCAGAATGGTATATATTGGATTCGAATCCAGAACCATTCTATTACAGATCGGCCACGGAATAGGCACTTAAAAGGTAATATAAAGCTTGAAAGAATTATTTTTATTTTTTCTAACGTATGAAAGTTTATACATAGTTTCTTTCGAGGTAAAGCGACGCAGTGAAGAGGGGCGGACTCAAGTTTTCAACGTAAAAGATAGTTGAGCCTCTTTTCACGAGCGCATCTCAAGGGTCAACTTAAAAAAAAATCCAGCTTGTATGTAAACGTCTACAGAACAGCTGTGTAATCTTTTAGAGTTACATTTAACATCACATTTTAGGTACCCTTCTATATTAAAATTAACGGTATAAATATGATTTTCAACTAGTACCAATACGAAAAAAAAACTTTTAAAAGCATCCTAAATTTATAAAAGTCAAGGAAAATAAATTAGATAGAAAGAGATAAAAGATTAATAAGAACTAACGATTGAGTTTAAAATTGAAGGATATTCAGTTCACTAACACTGACAATAAATTGAATTATGTATTTATTTTGTCATCAATATTGAGAGATATATTCAAACCGCGAAATAGTAGACACACTGAAAGATAATGTTACGATTTTAGGTCGAAAAGTTTTATATTATAAGGATGTAAAACTCTAACGTTCCAATACCAGGAGATATAGTGTTTTTAACATTCTACATAAGCCTAATATAACTTATTGGGGAAGTTTTTTTCTACAACTGCTCCTAGGACATACTAAACTAAATTACCTAGCCTTTGAAACTTGATCAACCGTTCCTATATTGCTGCTGCTAACTTTTACCAACGTTTATGGAATTATTAATAGACAGCCGACTACACTACAGCTCAATTTGAATTTAAACGCGACAATGTTTGATAGGTAGGTAAGGCCGTTCCCTTGTATCCGGTCGCGCCCTGACCGTCGCTAATGGCAAAAGGGTTTGTGTGAACAACTAGCTACTGCAATATATTTACATGACAATGGAATTCGATTCACAACTGATAGCTATGGATTGTGTTCCAACGCAATAAGCGTGAGAGTATCTTTTTTCAACAATTGACTTCAGATATTGACGTCTTGTCTATGCTTACCGATAAGAAACAATCTTATTACGAGGTGAAAAGCGCAAAGGTGTAATATAAAATCCTATAACATCGATATCACTTACTGCATACTCCACTGTCCAGCTAACGCTCTTTATCACAAAACTTATCATATACATAATTTCATAATGTTATTAAAGCGTACAATTTCGTAGCTTTCGTTCTACTGAATCTTCAATCCCCTTATCGCTACCGGAAACTGCTTGAATATCGAACATAGTAATGTTACAAAATAATATCTAAAAATGTATAACGTTAGCTGATAACGTATGGTATAAGTTCGCGGCTCGATGGACAGGAAAAAAATATGTCGCGTAGCACTCCATGACGTATTTACCAAATGTGTCTAACATTTAATTAATTTATTAGTAACACCAATTACTGATAATTTAAAATTAACAATTAAAACGTTTTAACATTTTTGAAACTTTTTAATTTTGACGTTTGTAATGCCTTGCCAAGCTTGACACTAGTTATAATATTGTTAATTTCCTTTACTAAAGTAACATCAAAATTTACCTATACCTATACCTATATAACTATTTTTAGTGTAATTTTTTAATTATAATTTAAAAAATGACATAAAAGCAGTAAAGCGTGCCATGTCTTGCATCCGGCGAGGCATAACCCGTTATAGCCGGTGCAATGCGCTGTCGTTTGCCGTCACATGAAAGGACGAATACCATAAACACTATCACGGACACCACCCGCTGTATGGATGACATACATAGGACTAGGATCTTAGACTAGTCAGTTCCCTTTAGAACACTCATTTATCTTGCCATATCGTTCCTTCTCATTTTATATCTTCTGCTTTGTAGTTGTCGCCTTCATAAGAAATATGACAATCTCTTAAGAACAATATTACCCATAATTATGACAAACGCCTAAGTTAAAAAAATATAAGATCCGTCCACAATGGCTCTTTAAGTCATTAAAATTTTAATAGTATCCTTTTTAAGCACTGCATTGTTTAAATTTAATATAGACCTCACGCTGGAATTGCCGTTTGTGGACTTGTCGGCTCAAAGAGCTTAAACAATTGAATTTTAGAGCTCTTTCAACTTAATCTATCTGGTCAACAAATTCGGCAGCGTCGCCAGCAGTGCGAATAACTGCCACATCTGGTTTTATCCATCACGTACTAAGTTGAAATGTTTGCCAAATGTTCACCAATTGTACTTTTTGTTTGACTAAGATAAGGTACACATCTTACTATTTTACTAGTATTATAAATGCGAAATTTTAGATAGATGGATGGATGCATAGATGTTTCTTTTAAGGTATCTCCTGAACATCTCAACGGATTTTGATGAAATTTGGCACACATGTAAAATATATTCTAGAAGAACACAAGAGTGAGTCGTGGGCGACAGCTAGTATTTTAATATTAACCTTGTAAAGATGTTCAATTTGTAAATTAGAGAGACCGCCTATACCGACTTCAAACTGTAAAATAATGACGAAAATTATAGACTAAATTAATTACAATGACAAAGTCGTGTTGTCAAATAATTAGCAAATTAATTTAAGCATATTAAATATACAGATATAATAAATTTTATACGTTAATATGTGCAACAAAAGTAATTTATTCGAATAGGCGTGTTTTCACACGTGGCACTCAGCTTAATTGCTAAGCCAATAATAGTTTATTGCTGGGTTTATAATGTTGAGTTCAACAACCGAGGGAAGTGTAACCAACCTGAGTAACGCACCAATCGTCAATATTTGGCAGATGGAGAACATCTCGTAAGACGTCTGTTTCTTTGCCTTTGATAATAACATAGATCAATGTTTTATAAATTGACTGAAATACTCTCATAATATGTTGTGTTATACATTTTTATAATAATAGTTATAATAAACAAATTAGCTCGATCGTTTATGCCCCGTGGCATTCCGCGAAAGATATGAATAATTGACTCCGCAAAATAGGTTCAACCGCCAAGCCAATTAATTTTATTTTTCTATCCACGCTTTTGGAATCCGGCAAGTAAACATAGATTAAGAGAAGCTTTTGAAAGGTTTATAAGTCGTAAATTTACCAAATAATCAACTTAAAACAATGATTTTAAATTCTGAATAATGTACTCGTAATATTCTATAATAACTTTTAAAAAGCATACAATATCACGTCATGTTTGAAATTGATTCTTGGGTGAAATGAAAGGTTTACTCGATTGTGTGTTCTTTGGCGTTTTTGTGTGCTCTGTGCTGTTGTGTGTTTTCAGGGATTTGTTTGACGTCAATCAACGCCGGGTGGCGCGGCTGTGCGGAGCGCCGGCCTGTCAATGTGTCATTGACACTGAGCCAAATTTGTTTAAGCTAGAATTTCCGTTAGGCGTATAGACAGATGTGCTTGAAGCTTTTATAGTGAAAATCTAGGCCATTACGTATACACAAAAAGTAAATCATCCCACATACTACGAAGAGCTAACAATACTTTTTATGTAAACTGAAAAATTGTTCAATTACATTACAAAGGCTATGCAATAACTTCATAGTACGACATGCGTTTTAAGAATTTTAAACTTAAATATAGCTAAATAGATTCAAAAATGTTTATCATCATAATCCTTACTGATATTATAATCTACATTATATTTATATATATATATATATAAACGGGTTTACCGATATGGCTGAAAATTGGTGAGGAGGTAGCTTAGAGCCAGGAGACGGACATAGGATACTATTTATTCATTTTTTTTCGAATTTATGCCTTGAAGAGTTGTTTTTTATTTAACTTACTAATATTATAAATGCGAATGTTTCGATGGATGTGATGTGGATGGATTGAAGGGTGGGCTACACTAATTAACTTTTTATATATCCACGCGGACGGAGTCGCGGGCGACAGCTAGTATCTTATAAACCAATCATTCGTATTATTTTTTAATTTTAGATTTATTAAATAATAAAATTTTAAACGACAATATCGTTTTTAAGTGTCATTTAGATTTATCGTTGTCAATAGGCAATGTTTTGTTGTTTATAAAAAGACCGGTCGTAAGTTACCGATGCTTGTTACAGCAAGTAATAAATCATTAGAGTCATTAAAAGTTGCCAGCAACTCATAAATAATGCATTAATTTCATTAAATACTAATTATTGTAACACTTTCATGTTCAAATAATTTATTCAATCGAATATAATTATGATAACATTTATTTAATCTACCGCAAAATTGACAAGTATTGAAAAAAATAGGTTAATGGGATTTTAATGATTTCTATTATACAATCGTAATAAACATCTAATGGCAGGTATCAAGGTTTCTTGTCACTGTTTGATCTGAGATGCTTCAGTATTTGCTCAGGTTTTACTGTTTGAAATTCGAATCCCAATATGTACTTAATTACTTCCTTGCCTTTACTATTATCGTATTCACTTTACCTTCTACTTATTCTCTACAAATGTACTTAGTTTTCAATTCAAAAAAGTAAACACAAATTGTGATAGAATAATAATCCAAATTGTATATCTCACGTAGGACAAGCATTTGTAACACGAAACCATTCCTAGAATTCTTTAACATTAAACAATGGAATGACCTAGTTCAACACAACATCCGCACAATCGGAACGACAAGCTAAAATATGGAATCTCGCCAAATAGCCGAAAGTGAAGCCTGGGAATGGGCGCATTGTATCTATACGTATAATAGTAAGAAATCAGCATTAATACATTTCAAACAAATTGAAGCAAATTTAAACGAAGACGTCCAAAGATTTTCAAAAAGCTGAGTGACATTAAGATGCGCCTGAATTTGTTATCTATAGTCCGGTCAGTGCATTAAAGTTTATACTGCGACCGCATCATTTTAATATCTGCATGGCATTGACGCGGTGCAAGCAGCGAGGGGAAAGCGAAGTGTGCTGAATTGATAGCAAACAATGCTAGTCTTACTTCGCTTGAATATTAAGTTTGTTTTGAGCTTAAGCTTTTCCTTTGTTGAAATGTTGGCCAATAGAATATAACTAAAGGGCTGAATGCAGACTTGCAAAATACAGAGTTTGAGGGGGATCTAACGATAAAATTAGTTAGATCGTAAACTCTTTGAAAAGTAGATACTTTATTGACTTTAAAAAATATCTTCAGTTAGGTTTTTGTTTAAATATTTGTTTTTTATAGTTCTGTAGAACCTTCGCAGTGACTTTAGGGATCAGTTCGATTAAGGCCGGCACTGTAGCTGTCCGTGGACAAACACGTGCTTTGTACCTCTGCCAGACCGCGCGGCGTGGCTAATGACACGTCAGCCTCTAGCAAATGTTCCTAGACTACGATAGGGCTGTCACTAATAGATTAATATTATGTTCAATAGTGTTTTTGTTATTGGATAAAAGTGTTTTTTTACCCTACAAAATTATATAAAGACCTTTGATTTATTCAGAGTTCAGTTATATTTCTTAAATAAAATAACAGCTCATTTAAAATGTACAAGGAAACTTTTCAACCGTGAAGAATAGTTTAACGGGCATTCGAAATATTTCGCTATTTTTCTTTTTTATTCTCTGCTTCATCTTTTAGGTTTTTTTAAGTAAACCAAAAATAACTATTTTAATACTAAAGTTTTTAACTTTGGATTCTTCGACCTAATATTTTGAAGGTCCTATGAAGATGAAAATGTTTTGATTCCTATGTGAATACAAAAATATTTTTTTATTATTAATAAATTTATGTTGAAGTTCAAAATTCCGAAACCTTTGTATCAATTTAACATCCAGTCCATGAAGCCGCTACATTCATTGTGTTTAATATAAATAGAATTGAAATATTCCATTAGATAACAATGGCAGCCCTAATTAAAATGATCAAAGTTATACCGATGAGATAGCCCCCAGCAAATTATAGAGCGACGACCTCACTCGCGCCGGCTCGTATTCTCGGATCCGATGCAATGTCCGAGGAATTTATTTAGAGCCCTACTTTCAAGTGGCTGTTTTATCATAAGTGGCGACGCATCGATACTGCACTCTTCATGTGCGAGCGATCGCCTTCTTATCAGACATTCGTGTTAACTTTATTGCGATTATAAGCTAGTCAGTAAACAACATATTGGTCACGATTGTTCTTTGTTTACGAAAACACACTACGCAATACTAGCCACTAATAATACGCTTCTATCCTAGGCCCTGAACTACAAATGAATATAAACAAATAGGAATGATAAAGCCATACAACTTTAACTGTAACATAATAAGGTAATCTTAGCAAAGCGTTTATATTTATACGTCAATGTTAACGTGCATAAGTACAACTCGATTATTTGTACGGGCAGTTTAAAATAAAATACTACTACTTAAGTTGTATGCAGCCATTGTACAATTAACGGTTTACAGAATAAGCGAATGGGGAACAATAGCAATAGGCTCCCTAGAGATGGTTGCGTCGTGACCCGGGGCCCAGGGGTGCGCACAATGAACAGGCCGCACAATGCCGTCGCATCCAACCGATTGCTTGGCAGGCCGCATAAGACTCGCCGCCAGCTACTATTCGCCCCATTTGTTTCTTAATGAAAAAAAAAAATACTATTTTATCTTTTGTTACAGAATATGTGACTCAAATCGAAGAAATGGAGGAGGAAAGTGCTGTTAGTGCAAACGAAGTCCGCGAGGCATCGCTAATTGAGGCGGAGTCATCGATCACCGACATCGTTCCCGAAAAAGAATCTAACCTCACCTCTACTGAAAATCAGACGGACGTCAGCTTGTGTGTTAACAATAAAGACGAGAGTGGGGTCGTGCTAGACGGTTTCGACGACAGTAAAAATGTGACGGTCGAGTCGATTATAGACAATGACGCCTGTGAAGCGATCGACGACGCGAGGTCGTTGGGGGATATGGACAGCCTGCCCGCCGGCGACGAGCTGGTGCTGGGCGCGGCCGGCAGCGACAGTGGCGTGGAGGGCTGCGGCCGCGCGCTCAGCAGCGGCGGCGGCTCGCGATCCTGCGCCTCCAGTGTTGTCTCCTGCGGCTCCGGCTGCGGCTCCGAGAGCTCTTCGTTGGCGGGAGCACCGCTACGCACTCGCCGCCGCGTAAACGTCACCGTCATTGAGGCTAAGAAGAGCTCGCCCGTCGGATCGTCCACGCCCCGCCCGACTACGGCGCCGAGAGGTCCCAACCTGGCGACACGGGAGCGCGCGAGGAGTAGAGAAAAACCGACGCCGCCCGAGAAACCGCGGCCGCTCACACCGAAGCCTCGAATGCGCCCCACTGCCGACCTTCCCAATCTAGTCCGGGAGAGCCCCGCCTTGCGAGCTAAGCCCACAAAAACTTCCACGGCGAGGTGTCGGACGCCGAGTTCTCCGAGTGACGAAAAGAAATGGCCGACCAACGGTCCGAGGTTGACGCCCGTCTCGGATTCTGCGGGCGCGACCAGAGTGGCGGCGGACAAGTACGGCACGTTGCCGCGCAGGCGAAGAGACGCCGACGCGGAGAGTTCACCCAAGCACGATAGCACACCGCCAACTTCCCGCCGACCTACTGTCGCCCGCTCCGCCTCGTCGCGTTCCACACTCAGGACGAGAGTGCGCATCTACGCCGAGAAGAACTGCCAGACTGTGCTACTAGGAAACGATATTGAGTCAGCGTTAGCAGGGATCATTCCTAACATTGAAAGGTATAAAGACATACTTCAGCCAGTGATCAGGGATTCTACAAGGAACCATAATACAGCATTATCTTTACTGTGCTCGATATATGTATTACGTTATATATGTATTTGTTGTGTTTTGTAGCCGTATCGAAGTGTCGCGCTGTCACCGCGGCGTACAGGCAAGCGCCCGCGACGCCGAGCTGTGCCGGCTGGGCGCGGCGGCGGCGGCAGCGGAGGCGAGCGCGGCGGAGGAGCGCGAGCGCAGGCAACACGCCGAGGCGCAGCTGGCGGCCGAGCGCGCCGCGCGTCTTGCTGCCATCGCAGAGCTCGAGCGGAACTCGCAGCGCCTGCTTGAGCTCGCCGGAGCTGGTTCGTTACACTGCTGTCAGCTTTCATTTCCTAAACTAGTGCAAAAATTTTGTCCTCAAAAATTTCACAAATTGAATAACAATTACAAATAAATAAATACGAGTTATAACATGTCTATCCTTTTGAATTCAAGTTGCTACAATAGGCCGTGGCTTGTCATTCCTGTACACTACTGAGAAAATAGCTCTCAGCTGTGTTTGACATGCATTGTTGAGTTCTTACAACGTTTGAACTAGGATTTTAGTACTGAATAGCCACAACAGATGTCGTTCGCATACGATGTTTCTTGTTCGAAAATACATAGTTACTCAAATTTTTAAAACCAAGTATTTGGAGTGACGAAATTAGTCGATGATATTCTAAGGTGCCGCCGAGTAAAGTGCACTTATAGAGAGACATAGTATAAGTTAAGATGGTGTAGGTGCGGGGGCGGGTGCTGAGGGGTGCCTGCGCGCGCTGGAGGAGCAGCTGAGGTCAGCAAGCGAGCTGGCGGGCCGCCAGCGCGCGGAGATTGACGCACTCCGGGACCACTGCAACAAACTACACGCGGTAACTACATTACTATACTAATAAATAAATAAGGAAACTTTTAACTGGTTATTGTCTTCATCTACCAAAAGGCATAATCTTTCTCAAAATTGTAATGTGACTCCTGAGCTTTAGTTTCATGTTGAATTATCGATGTGTCCAGGAGGCGTTGAGCGGTCGCGAAGCGGCACGACTAGCAGAAGCGCGGCTGGCGGAGGCGGAGCGCGAGGCGTCCGAGATGCAGGACTTCCTGGCCGCGGAGACCGGCGCGCTCAGCGACTCGCTGCGGGAGGCCGACGCCGAGCTCGTCCGCCTGAGCACAGACCTCGAGCGCAGGTATACAACTATTAAACCTCTGTGCTATTAATAATCTTACACGACCATGCTACAAAAGTAACTGCAGTCCTCTTTGTACATTTCTCATACTAAATGTAAAGAACTTCCTCGACGACCAATGAATAACTCTGAGCACGGTAGTAAGAAATAGTTCTAATTGTGGTGAGTGTTGTGATTAATGATTTTGTAATGTGCAGGCGTGCGGAGTGCCGGCAGCTGGTGCGCATGTGCGAGCAGCGGCGGCAGGAGGCGCTGGCGGCGGCGGCGCGCGCACGCAGCGGGGGCGGGGCCGCGCCCGCACTGGACGCGCTTGCCCGCCGCCTGCGCGCCCTCACCGACGCCGTGCTGCGCGCCTACGCATTACCCCGTGACGCCTCGCTACCCAGTGTATACCATAACGACGCTTACAACAGGTACTAACACTTTCTTTTGAATAATATGGACAGAAAGTTTCTTGTAGCATATACATATCCTTCTATGTTGCTAGTAAACGACTCTTGTTCTTCCTAATATTTTCAATGTAGAACGAATATAACAATTGTGTTAAATTCGTGCAAAATAGAAATTTGAGTTTACTACTTTCATTATCCCTATTAGAATTTTAGAAATAAAAATTGAATGTTGCAGCCACAGTGACAGCGGTGAGCAGTTATCACCTGACGAGGAGGCGCGCGGTGGTCTGCTGGGCGCGATAGTGCGTGCGCTGCGTGCCGCGCCCACAGCCGCGCCTAGCGCCCACACCGCACAAGCTGCACCCGCACCCCCCGCACCACACGACGACGACCGCTCGCGCATCTCCGACGACAACGACAACTCCGCGGACCTGCTCGACTCGGAGACGGAGCCATGTCTTGTCACTGATCCAGGTCACTTACTATGCTTTTCTGTCTGTACCGCAAAAACTGGCATTTTTTAACAGACAAAAATTACAACGGGCAAAAAATTAACAATTTGCAAATAAATATTGGCTCAACTCAAATGCACTCGCAGATATAATCACTTCTAAACAGCTTCTGAATTGATCATACAGGCGAGTAATGTGAGTGATCTAAGTGCACTACAATTTTCTTGTCAAAGTTTCACATATCAAACTAACCCAGCTTTATAATACTACGCTTAATGCTTATTCAGTAGTTGATTCAGATGGCTTTCTAGCACATGGTGTAAGTTGTGTGTAGTTTTGACGGTGGGTTTGGTTGGGTAGAGTGCTTGGAGGAGTGGTGGTCGGGCGCGGAGGGTGCGGAGGCGGGCGAGGGGGGCGAGTACGCCGGCGTATGGAGCGGGGAGGAGCTCTCTCCCGAGAGGGAGTCCTGCGCAGACGACAGGGGTGAGTTACTAATGCCTCTGACTGTCTTCTGCTTCGCTGCTATTATACTAACTATGAACATGTTTCTATTTTCTTTTTAAAACACTTTTATTTATATATAACGTATTAAATTTTTTTACATACAAAGTTTTGCATGTAAAAACTAAATCCGACTCAAAGGACCAGATTAGAAGTGTATTTATTGTGTGTTATTAACCTAATATATAATTTTTCTTGCTAAAGGTTTGTGTTATAGTTAAAATTAGTTTTAACGTCGAGTATATATATATGATGTGCATACAGAGGGTGGGGAGGGCGAGTCTGCGTCCGCGTCTGAGCGCGAGTCTCTGCGCACGTTGTCAGCGGCGATCGCTCAGCGACAGCGGTCCGAGGCGGAGGCGCAGGAGGCGCAGGAGGCGGAGCGCGGCTCGCTGCTGGAGCGCGTGCTGTCGCTGGACGCGCGCCTCTCTGAGCTGCTGCGTGCGCTGCGACACGCCGCCGCCGCCGCCGCGCGACACGACGACACGCCCGCCGCCGCGCTCGCACACGCGCTCCGGTACACGCGACACACACACATTACTTAATCATCAAATCGCATTTTTATAAAAAACAATTTGATACCTTCACTCGTTTCTGAGAAAAAATGTCTTGACAGACAGACGGACGGACAGGGCAACAATGTCATCCTATAAGAGTTTTTTCCTCGAAGTACGGAACCCTACAAAGCACGTAACGAACCGATAGCAGACCTGGATTATTATTAAAATTGTAGAAAAGTAGCAAGACAACAGCTTGTAGAAGATGCATAAAATAATATTGTGTGCATAATAATTTTTGGAAATGCTAATCATCTTGTCTATTCGTATTCCAGAGAGAAGATCGACGTGACGGAGAAGAACGTGGCAGACGTGGTGGTGAAGAAGCTGGCGGAGCTGGATGCCAGCAGACACATGATGGAGCAGTACCGACACAGCGTTGAAGTTAGTCTCTCACTGCCTGCCCGCAAACATCACATGCCATCTACACCCCACATTACACTACAATTATATGTTAAAAGTTAAAAATATATATTTCAATTTAATATTATAATCTATGACATCCAATAATCCTATATTTAAGAAAGAATGTATCTTGGAGCATACTTTCTTCTGTGTTTTCTTAAGTTTTCGTTAAAAAAAAATATCAAAACAAAACTTAACAACTTTAGTATTTCGATTAAAAGCAAAAGCGTTGTTACACACATTAGTTTGTTAGTGCTGTTAACTGATTTAATGTGAAACAGGTATTTACACCATTCAGGCCCTGCTTGGCGATCTCGAGTCAAGAATAAAGAGCCAAGGTTAATGCATTCTTACGTTGACAAAACATAGCTTATAGTGCACCCCCCACCCTCCCCCCACACCTTCATACCTCCCCTCCACACACCCAAGCCCTCTGTCTAGTATGCTCTCTCACTTTACATATCTATTTTAATTTAATTAAGTAAATTATATTTAGATGGTATTTTTACTGGGTTATGACTGCTTCACACATATTGTCATCGCTCGCATTCTCTTTGATTAAACAGAGACAACAATATGTGTCAATACAAGTACAATTGCAGTTGAAACCCAAGTTTATATGTATAGTCAAACAAGGATATCAGACCCGATGAGGAAATCACTGTCATCGCCTTTAGTTCTGTCAGAAAATATGTAACATGGGCATAGAAATCAGCATAAAAGAAAAAAAAGAACATGACAACTATAGTGCGAAAAGGACTTTGTGACACAGTTTTTACATTGTCAGGAGGGCGCTAGTGAGCTGTCATAATTTAGTTGACTTATGCTGACCGGGTCTGATATCCTTGTCGGACTATAAGTGAGATATATTTCCTTCTTGACCTACTTACTATTTATTTCGATTTAGAGAGAACATACTCATTTCAGTATTAATTAATTATAACGCTGTCATATATTCAGCACATTGTAAATAATCACTGGGGATATTGAAATGGCACAAAATTAAAAATTTTGATCCACATCAGATCTCATCGATCCAAATGTTTTCTGACAAAAATAGCTTCAAATAATTTAACTTCTCTGTGTATCCTGTTACGATGGTACAGTCGTAAAAGCTTGTCTATATATGTATTATCACATATAGATTGCTTGCAATGTATTACTCAAATGTTTGCTATTAAGCTTATAAATTGTAAATATTGTACAAGAAATAAACCTGCATAGTATTTTACTAATATCCATAATGCCTTTCAGATGCTAAAAAAGCAGCTGGCTCAGTCCGGTGAAGAGGAGGAAATTAATTTTATTGAGGAGGTAAATAAAACAAAATTCAAAAATTAAGCCTTCATTGTGCCTATGTGATCTTCTAGACTGTGTTCCACATCCACGCCAAATTTCATCGACATCCACAATCTATCCATACATCTATACTTTCGCATTTATATTAAAAATATGTTTAATCGTAGAAATGCTTCAAATTGTATTAAAAAGTTACTTTTACGTAGGTTTTGTAAAAGTAATGAGTGTTATATTGCAGGAGTTGGCGGGTTGCGGGGAGAACGAGCGTCGTCAGCGATACGAAGCGCTGGACGCAGCGCTAGGCGCGCTCGCCGCGGTGGACGGGTGGCCGCGTCTCGCAGCGCTGCAGCGCCGCCTCGAGCGCCTCGCCTTCGCGCTCGCAGCGCCGCCGCCGCCGCACTCCGCCTAGCTGCAGGTCACTGACCCCGCGCCCGCTCGCGCACGCATCAGCTGACACACGCTACACGTATCCAAAAGCGCGGGAACTTTCACAACGCGCGCGAAAAACTAAATATCATTCTCGTAAAGTACGTGAAATTTTACACAGTAAAAGTTATTGTGGAAAAGAAGTGAATAACGCTATTTTTAATTCGTTGATTGTGGTCCAATTACGACTAAGAGGCGACCGCTAATTATCAAGAAATAAGATTGAATATGATGTGTATTGCATACATATGCATGCATACATTGCATCTGCGATGGAATTGATAAATGACAGTCAATGTGTTTGCGTCCCGCAATATTCCGGTACCGAGTCATCCTATAGCATAAGGTAAATATTTTTGATGATGAATTCACTAATTACGTGTTAATTATTGAAGATGAAATTATTAAACATAGGTATAAGATATAAACGCCTATAGCTAAGTTAATTTCGGTCGTGTTGCCAACATAAATTAAGAAATATCGATGTGTCGATGAATGTTGCCATACGTGTTATTTATTTCATTTTGACATAATTGGGATAACTAATTAATTTGGGATTATTTTTCAAATTCTAATTAATATTAATAAATTTGAATCAAAAATCCCATAAAAAGCTGAAATATTTAACACAATTTCGTTATTCTGCAATAACGATTTTTCTAATTTGTTCTTACACCTACTTAATATTTGTAAAATAGAATTCTAATAAGTTACTGATACAACTAAAATATAGATTTGTTAAAAAAAACTGTTGAATAAACACCATTATCGAACATTGTCATTACAGCCAATGCGAAATTTTGCCAAATTATTGCAGCTTTAACACAAAAGTAATTCCAAACATATTTTTGATAACATATACGCTAACATAACTTTGTTTAATACGTATTTCGTTCTTACTAAACTATGCAATATTTTAAATAGTGAAAAAACATAAGACAGAATCATGACAATTTAATTTTTATGCTTGTAAAGATATTTCGTGTGAATGTGTCCGTCCCGATAAGTAGTAATGATCCTAAAAATACGTAAGTAAAAACGTAGGGGACGTGTTTACACATTATTAGAATATTGTAGAAAAAATTAACTTTATTTGTAGTTAATAATTAAATTTGACAAAGTTGTCGTGTGTTTTTTGATGCTCCAAATCGTTAGGGAAGAGGTTTGTAGGTAGTATAAATTTAGTAACCAAACACAATGTTAATGTTCGTCAAGTAAGAATTAATCCGTATTACTTACCGTGGGTTTCTGACATCAAAATCCCTTAAAACGGGTATTTTGGTCTCAAAAACCCATGGTTAGATGCCAAGAATGTGGATAGTTTAGAAAATTAAGTAAAGTAAATTGTTTAAAATGATCTCCCGCTGGGCGGTGACAATTTTTATTAGATTTGGTGTGACAATTTCTTTTTTTTAATTATAATTCTAAAGAATTACGTTATGACGAAATAATTTTCCATTCCGTGTGGCATTTTAAACGTTTACTAACCTATATACTTTATTATGTTTTAAATAGTTCTAGAGTAAGCGTCACAGATAGAAATATATTGCCTTTATTTTGTACATAAATGTATTTTGTGTATTATATACAGCTCGCAGTTTCCGCTATGAAGTATCTTTACTGATATGGAGTATACTCTAAACGTCTTTTTTTGTGTACATAAAATTTCATAACAATTTTATAGATGAGAAGGGAATGAACTGGTGAAAACATACCATGACAAATGTTCTTATGATATATTGCTCTTTCTAAATACAATAATATGTATACTTACTTTCCTGAGTGCCATTAGTCCTTTTTTGTTTCAAAAATGTATAAAAATAGTATTGATAAATCACAAAAATAGAATCCATAATAAATCAGAATGGTATATTCTAATCGATTTTTTTTTATCTAGTCATTTATCATTTGATAAAAATGAAATGCAATAATTATTGTTTACAACAAATAAATCGACTCTAAAGTTAATCGAATTTCAAGAGCAGAGTTACCTTCTTTAAATTTATTTTAAACTTAGGTAAACACGCCAACACCTTTATTTATTTTGTTAAATATTGTTTTGTTACTAAAATATATATTAAAATGAGACTGACGTCAGAATGGTATAACGTGGCTTTTTGATTGGGAATTACTTTGCCTTTTTTTTCAAAAGCTTGCATTTAAAATTGTATCCAGTTTTAATATGATATCTATAACACCTACTTGTAACAGAGATATTTATTTAATATTATATCTTTAGATTGCATTATTTAGCAAAAAAATCATGGCACCAAACAGGCGTTTTTGTCTTTTGACGCTTTTGGAATGTTGGAATAAAATAATAACAAACATTATATCTCATACTGCGAACAGTCATATAAACATTATCCATAATACAGTCGAATTTTGATAAGCTAGTGCCCATTGCGATATTTATCTCGCTTGTGGAGGTTTCTCCCTAACACGAGTATCTCGCTTGGACGTTGTCGAGACCTAACTATAACTCACTTATGAAGATTTCTAGCTTATCCATTTTTGATTGTATATTTTAGTAGTACAAAATCATAATTATAATAATCGTTCCATCCATGTCGCTTGCTTTCAGGTGCTAAGCTCACTACAAATTGTATGTTAAATAAAACTAAAGAATAAGTAGAGTTAATATTCGCCAGATGTATAAGTTAATAATAATATCTTCCGTGAATTGAGTTAATATAATGAATTTGTCAAATTATGTGATGTGTAAAGAATGTAAATAAAAACATATACCTACATATAAACATCTGGTTTTATTTGCAATTTATGTAACAAGACCTGGAGCCTGGATTTAGTATTTCCAATGAGTCTCCCTCTCAGTCTCTGAAAAACAAAGATAATCTTAATAGAAATGTTATACCCGGTTTATACCATTCCAGTCCAACAAAAGAAATCAACACTGGACTACAACTGGAGAATGTTAAAACACATGAATTTACAGTGCATTCCAGTACGGCTTTTCGTACTTGTAAACCGGCCGAGATTTTGATCGCTGTACTGGAATAATACAAACCGGTTATAACAGCAGTGATATTGCACCGGCTAGGGTTAATTAAAAGAAGTTATTTCTTTGAGACGTTTATTTCACATGAATTAATCATAAACTTTAGATCCAGTTTATAGATTGGATGTATCAAAATTGAATGCATTTATAAATTTTCTACAAGTTTTTCTATTAGTTTATGAGAATATATTTCAGACCAAATGTTTGATGAATAAGTGTTTGATTACAAAAGGTTTTATTTCGTTAAAAACTTGTCGCTCTCAGGCGACGTCCGTAAGAAAGCTTAAATACTCTTATCGTACGAATACCAATGGTCAAGCTTAACAATACAGTCCAACCTGGATAAGCGAGAATCCAATGGACTGCGATATTTTTCTCACTTACAGAGGTTTCTCTCAGTTTCTCGCTTTATCCAGGTTAGACTATAATTACAAAATAACTACAAAGTTAAATTCGAACTAAAACTTCCACTTTACATTAACCTACTAAATTGATTATTTCATAAATATAAAGTTAAACCGAAAATTCACATATTAAAGATTGAGATATTGAATTTGCAGTTAGAAGTAAAAAAAAACCGCCCGCCTTTCCAACTTTTTACAGTTTAAAGTATAACGAGGTCAGACAAAAAAAAAGTAATAGAAACTTGGGGCACGCCGTTTTACATATAAGTTGCCGTCCGGACAAATTTTGAAGCGTAGAAAAATAAAAAAGTCTTAGTAAATACAAAGATCTACATTAACGTTTTTAAATACGGTTCCTCGTGAAATTGTAACAAAATTAACGAAGAAATGTGCTTAAACTAAATCAATATAAGTATATCAGTCAATTATACAGTTGTGATTTAATTTATTTAGCTATCTACTAGATTGTTACTAACACTGACTTAGTGTTGCGCATCTTGTCACACTCTACAACATAACCGTGCGATTACAATGAAGAAAAACATGTATAAAAATATTGTAACGTTTTTTACCAACAAAAGTAACAATACGTTTTAATACATGTGTTTAAGCAATGCAAACTCGCAATAACACCAACACCAAACATCGAAGATACTACAGCAACTTCCTATAGAATTTATAAATTATTTTACACCAAAAACACGTTCACTTAAACAAGAAATGGCTTCTTACATTTCATGATAACAAAATACAAATCATAATATACAAGTTTCACAAGCCACATGCAAAATGCATTTAAATATTCTTACAATGATTGTATTATTGTTTAATTCATAATTAAATACATGGAAAGCTTTACAAAGTAAGGAATGAATTATCAACCGTCCTACGGAAGTATACTGATATCTATAAAAAACACCTTACAATCATTACATACAATGACGCTTCGGATACCGAAAAATCCTAATAAATTAACTTGAAATTATCGCAAGTAAAATGATGTGAGAGAAAGTCATAACCAAATTGCCTCGAGATGTATTTTCCTATGCATACTATTGACCTCTATAGATTGGACAGGTTGGACAGATCGCTTGGAAATGACAATTTTTGTTTTGTTCCGACTTAAATGTACACTTTGTATTTTATTACTATTTCGAGTTTCCAAAATCGACACCGCTACAATCAGTTCAAAATCAAATAATCACAAAATAGCACGACTTAAAACCTGTCCAACTTAATATAAATGATGATGGACTCAGGCTCTTCATACACCAGGCAATGCAAATATTCGATACCCGGCGATTTGTCTCTAAACGACTTTATGTCATAGAGATTTGTAAAGAGGCACGCGTAGCCGTTATTTTGTTCTTAGTCTACAAAACCAGTCTCTCGCTACTTGTCAAGATTGTTGTGAGAAAAGTCGCTGCGATTTTCAAGATGGCGGAGTAAATCGGAATTGTCCACTCAGAATAAACGAACACGCAATGCCATACTCGCGACGCAACCATACAATATTTACATTGCCTTGTATATGGAGGGTCTCACACATTCCTTATAATTAGTACGCATAATTGTTCCACAGTTAGCGTCAGAGGCTAACATCCATTGTCCATACAAAACAATTATTATGTATAGATTTTATACAAGATACGTGTTTTTTTCTTTCATTAATCGTCCCATACTTATTTTAAAAAGTATAAAAACTGAATGAGACGCTTTTTAAGTCTCGATTTCTTTTAGAAGGTTGAAAAACAAAACCACTTTTCCATTATAAGCGGTGGTTATTTAAAAAAAATGATTTTTGTTCAATACTGCTTTTTAAATACACTAACTCGCTCAGGTATTAAATAAAAAGTAGCTTATGCTGTGAGATCATAGCAAATATTCGCCCTTGTTAATTATCTCGCAAATCAAATATATACAACAATGATGTATAAACGAGACGGGGTTCTATGTACATAGCCTATTTAAACAATAAGACATATTTTCTACACTTATATCTGGTACTATTTGTGTAAAAGGCGCGGTTATAATCTGTAGGCTGACAGCAAACTATTTAATTAATATCTCCATACATTTGGCTCACATCTTTGAAGGCACAGCAGAGAGACGATATCATCCTACATACAAGTTACTCCAGATTCTCTTCATAGGAGAGCTAACTCGTACCTTGATTTAGGTTGTAATAAATATAAAATTCATTAAATGATGTCCGCCGCCGCTGGGGGCGTGTGGTGGGGGTGTGCCGCTGGGGGCGTGTGTCGGGCGTGTGCCGGTGGGGGTATGGTGGTGGGGTCTAGGTGGAGAGGTAGAGGCGGTGGTAGTCGTTGGCGCCGAATGCGGCGTTGCACTTGGGGCACTTCCTCTGGCGCGTCTCGTAGCGCGTGCGCAGGCAGTCCCAGCAGAACACGTGGAAACATTTCGTCAACACCGCGTCCTTGCGTTTCACCTGGAAATTTTAACATTTAAATTGCAGTTCCGATGGAAAATATATTTAAAGCATAAAACGGTGTTACTATATCGCATTTCTAACTATTTTCGTCAGTGTTTAAATATTTTTACTATGCATTAAACAGGACGGATCAGGATTTTGATAATTCACCATCATTATTATCAAAAATAAAATTTTATTAAAGTGATTTAATATTACCACAGCACCAACTTTCTAACAAATGAAGAATCTATAGTAACAGCGTACCTTGCAGGAGGGGCATGTGAGAGTTTCTTTGTAATCGCGAATTTCCTCGAGCAGCACCTCGTCCATGCTGCTACCCGCCTGCTCCATCTTCTTCATGCGCTCCGCCTTGCGTCGCAGGATCGCCAGCTCCTCCTGGTAACACGTGACACATCAATTATATGCAGACAATTGTCACTTCACAGACGAAGGCACCCATCTTCATTGTATAATAATAAAAAACATTAAAAAAATTCTGATAGCATACTTAATAGTAAACCACAATCAACTAATCAACTTATGGAAAAGTATAAGAGAAAGTAAAGAACAGAGTGACATTTACATGTAATCTTTTTGTTTTGTAAGCTTCCGCCTCCAGCGCACTCGTCTTCTCCGCGACCACCTGCTGCGCCTCCTTCATCTGTGCGTGGTACTTCTCTGTAACATAATCATCAAAATTATATGTTACTATTTTGTTTTTTTTTTCAATAAAAAATCCAAACGACAGCACTGACAGCTAGGGGCGAGTAAAATCATAGCGTTGACTAGTATTGTCTTAGTGATGCAGAGCATAGTAACCTAGATGCAACTTGAGATCAGCGGCGGACTGCGCGGACTCGATGGCCTTGCGCTTGTGCATCTCCATAGCCTGCTGGCGCAGCAGCAGCTCCTTCTCCACCGCAGACAGCGTCGCCTGCAGCAGCCGCTCCTTCTCCTCCAGCCGCCGCGCCACCGCCCCCATCGACTCGATCTGCTGGTCCCGCGTCACCACCTACACACAACAAATATTTCGCTCTTACAAATAAACGTCAAAAATTTATCAATAAAATCAACGACTCACGTTTAGAAATTTCTAATACAAAGATTAGAAACTGAACCAAACAAACGGCTATACTGGTCTTATTATTATAGTTAGTTATTGATATTTTATAAATTTATCTAATTCATAATATTTCTTAACCAAGAAACTTCTTTTAAACAGATCTTAGTTGTGATGTAAATATTATAACATAAATTAACCTTTTCGTGCAGCAACTGCTTCTCCTCGCGCAGCAGCTTATGCAGTGAGTTGGCCTTGATGCGCTCCGACATCAGCTTGAAGTTGGCGTCGTCCTTTTCTCGCAGCTGCTGGATGAGGCGCGAGTTCTGCTCCTGCATGTCCTCGAACGCCTGCCCCGTTACCTCCATCTCGTTCAGCAACGCCTCCTCCTCCTGCAACAATCACACAACAGTCATTCCAGACCAACCGACAAAGAAACGACGCTATCTTCTAGAAACTTCAGAAGACTGGTGAACTAAATAAAATACTGTTATTATAAATTACATCAGCCTTTTTTAATAGTAAAGCAATAAATACATACAGTATTCGAGTTCTATACCAATTCAAGATTCTTGGACAGTTTAAGCATTTTATGTTAGCAAGTCAACCTTTTAAGTGCCATATGGTCCTATACAAAGTGACCTTCACAATATGTGACATGTTACAATATGTGACCTGTGATCCAGCGAAAGGTCTGGAGAAGGCGTGCAGCGGGTCCGCGTTGGGACGAGCGCAGGACAGCTGCTTCTGCAGCTCGTACTTCTGTTCCTCCAGCTGCTTGATCTTACGCAGCGCGTCCTCATCCGCCATGCGACGCTCGCGTTTGCTCTCCTAAACAATGTCACCATTCAAAAATAACTATTAAAATTATATTGAAATGCACTTCACGGTTACAAAATATAGACGACGAAAGAAGTGTTAAAAGTACTACTCCCACTTATAAAGGATAAAATTTATATGTAGTATCAATATAAATAATATTTAACGACAGAATAATTTTACAATATATTTCGCTAACCTGTGCCATCTTTGCCTTCTGTCGGTGGTCCTCGAGTTCTTGGCGGGCTTTGCGCTCCGCGGCCATTAGCTGGACCTTGTCGCGCTGCTCTTTGCTCACACCTTTGTACATGTCCAATAACAGCTTCAGCTCTTTCTGCTCGTTTACAGCCTTTCTGCAATGTTACAAATAACAAAATCAACTTGTTGAATAACCTAACACTATCGTAGTAAAAGCACACAAGGTGAGACATCCCGTATGGTCGCCCCGTCTCGCCAGGCGAATTCAATTTCATATATTCAAATGATAATTTCATGTGAAAACGGACTGTATTTAATGGCATAGCTAAGACGATGTAAACAGTCTTAATAATCAAAGGGACAAACAAGCAAGTAGCTCACCTGATGTTAACTGATCCCATGAATATCCGCAAACATCAGACGTATTGCAGAACATTGCCGGCCTTTAAGAAAGGAAAGAGCGATTTTGCCTACTTTTATCGGGCTCACATAAATCTCTTGAGCTGAACAATATGGGATTATCAATGTTCTACAAAACTTAAACAAGCCTTTAAGAGATAATACGCTGATCGTAATTTTATATTCACTTAGTTAGGAAGAACAGCCAAAACGGCAACACCTTATCCAGTGAAGTACAAAAGCAAAGAAAATTATGAATAACTTTTATTTTATAACAATTCACTTTATTATGCACTTTGGGGTTTAAATTTCAACATTACAACTACACATACAAATATTAATAAAATGACCAGTCGCATCGTTCAACAGTAGTGAACAAACAAGCAACCTATACCAGCAGTTCTTACTTAATACTGACTTGAGCTGTTGCTTGAGCTCCTTGATGATCAGCTCCTGCTCGTGCAGCTTGCCGCGCGCCTGCTCCTTGCTGGCCGGCTTCTCCGCCCCCACGCCCCCCACGCACCCTACTCCGCCCACACCACCCCCCTGGTCCTCGCCCTGACAACACAACCTGTTTCAATCACTCAACATATGTTGTTACATTTCGCATCAAACCTTAATAAGCCGCCTAGGACTTTCAAAGGGTTAACATGCTTTTGGTAAGATTATTCGAAATAATTATATGGTGCTTGTTGTCTTTAGAAAATAACATAAAGCTTAGGAATATAATTATAATACATTAAAATGATTGTATTTGTCACAAACATTTATATTTTTATAATAGTCACAAAGCTTGATATAGTTTTCATCTTATAACTAAGAAATTATGTAATAAAGATTTTAAAAACTGCTAGAACATTACTTTGTACTAGACTGTTAAGGATTTAAAATACTGATGAAGGAGGAGGGAGAGGAGATAGACAATATTAGAGAGCTTACGTCAGGGTCGGGCTCCTCCTTTTTAACAGGCGGCGGCTTCTCGTCAGGCTGTTCCCCGCTGGTGGAGGCGCCGCCCCGCGCCGCCGCCTCTTCAGTTTCTTTACGAAGCTGAAACATAACAAATACATAAACTACAAGAAAACAAAAATAAAACAAACAAGAAAGACAAATCAAATTATTTTAAACTCAATAAAATCGATCAAGCGACTGAATGTCACATGAAATATACATACATACTTGCAATAAACATTACACAAATAAATATTAAATCGAAAAATATTAACTTAAACTAAAATTATATTAAACTAAAATCCAACATACTTTATTCAATTCTTGACTGGTATCCTTGTATTTTCTCTTGTACCTGGAGACTTCGCCCTTGAGCTGCTGATTGTGGTTCTGCAGAGAGGTGATGAGATGCCTCATCTCCCTGTTGATGGGTCCAGTTTGCTCGTTGGCAGCCAAGTTCTGCTCAAACTCTATCCTTAACATCTCGTACTCCTTCCTCAGCTGACCGAGCACGTCTTCCAACTGTATCATCTCAGCACGGAGTGCTTTCTGCCTTGCTAACTCCTCACTCTACAAAATTTACACATTGTAAGTAAAATAAATGTAATACTATAAGACTTAAGACAAACAGAAATATGCACAATTTTGTTTGCAAAACCTCATATGAACATTTGAAAGGGGGTAAATATTTGTGGTATAAAATAAAAAGAAAATGCTCACCTCCATCATTTCAATCTGTCTCATATGTAGATTCTTAGCATTCTGTAACTGCATGCGAGTCTCGTCCAGCGCAGTCTTCATCTGCATGGACTCATTGTACAGCACCGAGAACTGACTCTGCAGGCACTTGTACTCTGTCGTCTCTACAATCACTGATTCAGGTAACTGACGTATCTGTCATGGGAAATTTACTCAAACGTTTATGTCAAGGTCATTATAGTAGTTTCATAAATTTAATATTAATAACGTGACAATATGTCGGTACATAAAGAAGTGAGAGATAAATGATTAAGCTTAGAAATAAATAAAAACAAAAATAAACTTCAGCTTATTTTTTGTCATCAATTGCTAGAATTCATTTGTTTTTTGTGCATCAAATATAATTAAATAAAATTCATATGTCTAGTAATCTATAGACTTACATCCATCTTAAGTTTTTCTACTTCCTTGAGCATGTCCCTGTGCTGCCTGTGCAAGCGATCAAGTTCCGCAAGTCGGTTGTTGGCCAGTTCTCTCTGCTCCTCCAGTTCTGCGGCCACATCTTCCAGCTTAGCCGCAGCGGCCGCTGTGAGGGGCGTTCCCCCAGTTGATGCTGAGTTGCTGCTACTGGCACTCGCGCCCGACTGATGGTAACTTTTCAGCTTCTCAATTGCCTCTGCTAGATGGTTTTCTAATTTATCATTTCTCGATCTCACCTAGAAATACATAATATATAATATTTCCAAAGTTAATGATTGTATCTCCTTAGTAGTAGCTGTAAACTTATATTGTAGGTTTGCTTTTTAAGTTTTCCTACAGTAAATAATCTTAAATATCACAGACTTAATGATAGTAAACAGAATGTTTGTGATGTCTAGTACATACCTTCATAAGTTCATATTGCAAATCATCAATCTGATTCTTTAGTTCTGCATTCTCTGTATCCCGACTGTTCACTGCATCCTGCAGCTGAGCCACACGTAGGGTCATGGCATGGTGGTTTTCTTGTAATGTGGTACATATTGCTTGAAGGCGACGATTTTCTGCTGTCACTTCCTCGTTCGTAGCACGCACCACTTCATCTAGAGATGGTGCTGGTGCACCTTCTGTAAATTAATTTTTTTACTATTGTTAGAGTAGTTTTGTACCGTAAAGTACAAAACAAGGTTAGTGAATCTATTTAGGTCAGTTTAAGTCCAAAGCATCATCAAAAACATTAGGCTACTTCCAAAATATTTGTATTAAGGTATATGGTTATGCTATGTTTATTCAAAACATATAAAAAAATATATATTTTTACTAATGTTATGTCAGTGGAAACTCGAAACACTACCAAAATTACCTTCTCCCTCTCCCTTAATTGCTCTCCAAATCTTATCATTCCTCTGCTGCAATCTATCAAATGCCTGTAAGACTTTAGCCACCGCTCTCTTGCTGACTTGGACTCTGTTAGCTAATTGTGCATCCAACTCCTCTTTGTCCCATGTTGACAACTGCATTAAGAACGAAGTCGTTGCTTCATTCTCATCTATAACATACAAACATGCTGTACATTATTAAATTCAAAACATCCTTTATATTCCTTTTTTTCTAACACATTGGCTATCTTTGTAATACATCTTCCTAATACATCATAATTATTGATTGGAAAGTATATAATTTGTACATTGTTTTTATCTGTATTACAAGATGTAGTCACAGTAATAATCCATACATGTTTGTTAGAACATTTTAATTTAGTATTGCACATAATTGTTAAATTGATTAAAAATTATAAATTACTCTTGTTCTCTGATTCATCAGCTGTTTCTGCATCAAAACGCTGCAACAGAACTCGTATGTCTTCATTCAGTAAGTTCCAGTATCGGTTTACAACACACAGGACAGCATCATCTTGTGTTTGACGCTTCTCCAGTTGTTCAATCCTTGCTCGAAGTTCTGCTTCACAACGATGCCTTTGCTCTATTCTCTAAAAATATACAATACAAAACAATGGTACACTTCATTCACTTTATATAAGTGTTACTCTAGTTTGTTTACAAATACCATTTTATATATAAAGGGATTTTAAATTACATTTTTGATAATGCAAAGTGTGTAACATCTTTATATTACACTTAAACAAATACAAAATTAGGGTAATTCATAAAAAACTATATTGACATAAGAGTGTTTGGAGGTTATAAATAAAAACAAAGTTAATTACACATCATATTAGAAAAATAAATAATGTTATGAAGGAAAAAAGAAATGGAATATTCATAAAATGAAGTAAGTGAAATAAATTGAATGATTCAAAAAGATTTCATAAAAACGTCAACCAGCTGATGATGTCCATTTCACTGAGTAGTATGATTATTACAAAATAATGACAAAATTGATGTTAGGGAGTGGTTACCTGGGCTAATTTTTTGTTTTGAAATTGAAGGACTTTGATGTCCATTTCTTCAAGAGTGGATACTGGCCCGATGAGATGAGGTTCAAAGTGAACCTTCTTGATCGGTGGCTGACTGGTGCCATTGCCACCATCTTCTGCTGACCGCTTCGACATCCTGAACTAAGCTAATTTTGTAAATTACAGGTTTAAAACGATCACTTCCAAGTTATTGATTTATATAATCCAACTAATTAATAAGGATTATTAAGAAAGTGAGTATACAGAAAAGTATTATACATTTTTATTTAGTAGGATAATATATGTACCTGTTTGTCAATATTGACAATTCATTAATAATTTAATTAAAAAATGAGGATAAAGATATATTGTATGTATTGTATATGAATACTTCTAACATTTTCTTAGAATTTATGTTATAAAACTACAACTGTATGTGATTATGCTATAAACTCCACCCGTTTCACGTTTCACCTCAGCCAACAAACCATCTTTCCATAGAGCCGAGGTATGGAGGGAGGAGCGGAGATTTTACCATAGATTAGACACGGAAAAAAAATGGTAACATTTTCGGTGTTTCCATAATTTTTACGTCAATTTAAGAATCCTGTTTCATTGAGTTGAGATATTGGTGTGTAGTAATGTTAAAATGATGTAATAGCTATGTTATAGGTTTTTATCTTATGAAAACAACATTCGCTATTAAGTAAAAATATGAAATAATTTTGAAAGCATTATTAAAATTAACATAAGAAGACAATGCAATCTCAGCCAAATCACAAATTGTGGACAGGAATCATGTTAGTTTTTGAAACATTATCCCCGTAATAGTGATTTTGTTGTATTATAAAAATAATAACTTAACAAACGTAGCTGAAACCAAACTTTTTTTATGTATTTTGATGGTAATTAGTGCACTGAATAAAATTTAATATTATAAAATAAGGAATCAGGTCAAAATTTGTGTTTTTTTAAATACATCTTGTAAAAATCCTTAATTAAATATCAAAATCATATCAGAATGCATATTTTCAACAATTGGTGTTTATACATACTCTTTGGTTGTTTCAACAGTTCAATTTCAATTCATAAAAAAGTAAAACGTCACTTTGAAAGTAACGTAAAAACTGTGACCGTTTATTTAATTTTTATGGTAAGGTTTAATTCAAACCGTCGTCGTATACAATTTTGTTTCAGTTTACTTGTATTTCAATATTAAAAGAAGCATAATGAGGTCGGCTAAATCTAAACAGAGGTTAAATGAATTACGAACGCCGGCTAGAAGCAAACAGAATTTGGCTCCCAATGAGCGAGATCCGGTACAAGTTTACTGCCGCCTTCGACCCATGTCAAGAGAAAATGATCATTCGTGCATCAAGATTGTTTCTTCAAATACTGTTTTTTTAACACCACCAGCGACTGCTATCAGCTATAGAAATGAAAACAACAAAATTATGAAATACACTTTCAAGGAAGTATTCCCGCCAGAAACCTCACAAGCAGAAGTGTTCGATAAAGTTGCTCTACCACTGGTCGAAGGACTAATTAGAGGAAAAAGTGGCTTACTTTTTACATACGGTGTGACTGGTAGTGGTAAGACATTTACTATGACTGGAGAACCTCAAAATTGTGGCTTACTACCTCGCTGTTTAAATATTATTTTCAAAACTATCAATGACTACCAAGCGCACAAATACGTTTTTAAGCCGGACAAAATGAACTTATTCGATATTCAGAGCGAGGCTGAGGCAATGTTGGAGAGACAGCAGGAACTGCATAAATTTAAATCAGGTAAAAAAAACAATTCTAATCCTGACCTAGCAATGTCTTCAACCGACATAACAAAAGTGGAGGGTGTAAACGAAGATAATCAGTATGCTGTATTTGTCTCCTATGTTGAAATTTATAATAACAGTGTGTTTGATTTATTAGAGGAAGGTCCACCCTTAACCAAAAATTTGCCTGCTAAAATTATCCGTGAAGATGCAGCTCACAATATGTATGTGAATGGTGTAACTGAAATAGAAATTAAATCTGCAGAGGAAGCATTTGAGGCATTTTATTTAGGTTTGAAAAGAAAGCGAATGGCTCATACCAATTTGAATGCAGAATCTAGTAGAAGTCACTCTGTATTCACAATCCGATTAGTGCAGGCACCTGTTGATGAAATGGGTGAGGCAGTGATACAAAACAAGGATGTGCTCAAAGTCAGTCAACTCAGTCTAGTAGACTTAGCCGGCAGTGAAAGAACTAATAGAACAAAAAATACAGGTCAGAGACTCAAAGAAGCAGGTAATATTAATAAATCATTGATGACTCTTCGATCATGCCTAGAGTTATTAAGAGAAAATCAGTTGTTTGGTGCTAAAAATAAAGTGCCATACCGTGAATCTAAAATAACCCATTTGTTTAAAAACTTCTTTGAGGGAGAAGGTCAAGTACGTATGATTGTCTGTGCCAACCCCAGAGCAGAAGACTATGATGAGACTCTTCAAGTTATGAGATTTGCAGAAATGGCAGCAGAGGTTGAAGTAGCAAAACCACAGATTACAGATATTGCTGCAGAGATAGGCTTGAAATCAGGCAGGCGTAAAGCCAATCGTTTATTTAACACTGCACGAGAATATATAATGAGACCAGATGCTAAAGAGCTAGAACTTGATTTAGGATTAGTTTACAGCCTTGGACCTGATTTCCCGAGTCTGAAAATAAGCAGTTCTCAAGAAGATCATATCATCAAAGAACTCAAAGCCCATTTGGAGATGCGGCTAAATCGCAGGGAAATTTTAAAACGCAGTAAAGCTGTTAAAGATGAAAGACTTCGATCAGCATTATTAGACTTAGAGAAAGACTCTTTAGAGGTACGAAGTGAAAATGTTTCCTTAAAAGGTCAGTTGGCAGCAGCAGAACGTAGAGTTAGAGCTTTAGAAGAAAGACTTACAGCAACTGAAAGTGCTTCCCTATCTCATCAACGAAAATTGAATGAAATGACTGAATACACATCATCTTTAAAAAGAGAGTTACAAGAGAAGGAATTGCTACTTAGTCAAAATAAACTTGATAAGGAGAAACAAAAGAAACATTTGGAAAAGAAATATAATCACAAAATAGCTGCTGAACATGAAAAAGCAAAGGAAATATGCTCCGAAAGTGAAAGACTACGTAATGTGATTGAAGATAAAGAAAATCGCTTACGGATTATAGCAGAGGCATTGAAAATCGAAAGAGGTGACCATATAGAACAAGTACCTAAAATGATGGGAGATGTTGGTGCACAAACAAGTGCCCGGGACTTTACCCCAGGGTCAACACCTAGAGCTCTACCTGCACATATGCTAACTCCATTTAGTTCAGCTCAACAGACAAAAGAGAGCCAATCTTCTCGTCGTGGCGTGGCCGTCGCTAACCCCCGACACAAACGATCTTTATCAGCCGATGGTCGCGGATGGATAGAACATGCGCCCAAGAACATTGTACCAATGGGAACTGTTTTGAAACCAAGCATTGGCCACAGCAAACATGTTAATAAGTTGACTAATGTTAAGGATATAGCAAATTCGAAAGTATCAAAGTACTGTCTTGTCACTCAAGCCCAGGATACAGATGGCGAGTTTGAAATGACAATGTACAAGGGAGATGTTGTCCCTACATGTGGTGGAGGTGCTCAAGTAATATTTAATGATGTTGAAATGCTCAAACAGTTTTCACCAACGCGACAGTCAAACTCCGCGCGTTTGTCAGGGAACACTTGCGCTCGCCATTCGGGCAAACGTCGTGATACCGGAGGCTGCTCCCCACCACAAACACCATCAAATACCAGCAAAAAACAAAGGGTGGACGATGATGAAATAATCCATATGAACTAATGAAAATTATTTGTGTCCAAATTGTGTTATTGAAATGTTTCGCATTGTCCCTAAAATAAGTACAACTATAGGATATTTTTTGTAATACTATTCTTATTATCATAGTAATCTCATTTTACATGATTGGACTTAGTTTGTCATGTAAATGTTATTTTCAATAAGGTAAAGTTATATATTGGTTAGAAGTTTTGTTTACATCTATAACAATTGGTCACAATTCTGCTTCTAAACAGGAAATGCTCAATTTCTATAAATTAATAGTTCCTTTGCATTGTGAGAAAGTATTCAAGATGTCAAGCTACCATTGTTACTTAACTATGTTTAATTTACTGTCACTAATACATATTATTTTTATATTATTTCTGATAAAGAAAAAAAAAACATTTTGATTTAAACTTTAAAATATAAAAATCCATTATGGATGAAAATATACCATTATAGTTTTAATGTTACAGTTCTGTAAAAAATATGGTTTAACATGATTATAGCTTACAACTTTGTTAAACTACCTAATTGCGTCTTTTTCAGTACTTAAAAACGAATTTCTATGTTTTTTCAGCCATCATTAGCACTTGTACAAATAATTGTGATAATATTAGTACATACATGCTACTACATGATGTTGATCGAGTTTTGGGAGAGTAATTTTTAGGACATACCTTTTTTACATTGAGTACTTAATTACTTGGTATAATGATTATGAAAAATTTATTTTTAATGTTTATTAATTGTATTGTAAGCTCCAAATTTTATTTAAGTGTTCTGTATTGTACGTTTGTCTGACATTAAGTTGTCTTTATTTTTTGGAAATCTATTGAATAACTTTCTTGTGTGTTATCCAATTTATTTGATTATTTATTTGTAATAATTATGTTACAATAGTAAAATTTTGTTTCTTTTATAAAATCCTGGTAGATAAAATATTGTTACTTAAAGTAACTAACTTACTTTGTTTCTTCATACAGCCTATTTTCAGCAAACATAAATTTTCCCTCTTTTTTTTATAATTCATGTTATTTAATACTTTCATAGAAGCAAAGGAGCAAAAATACTGAAATAAAGTCAAGGTAAGTTTATCATTTAAAACAGTACATTTTTATTTAAAAAAAACCTTTCTGATAATAGGCAATATTTGCACTAAAATATAAAATAATGATTATCTACTAATCCCTGTATAAAAATCCCAAGTTAAACTTAACATGTGTATGAAACAGTTTAAGTAATAATATTTATTCTATTTACATTCTGATATAAATTTGCTAATTCATAATGGCTCTATACTTCAACTGATCTTCATACATTTTAAGAAACACTTTATACTTTTTGTCATGGAATGATTTGGTATTAAGATTTGGAGGGACGACATCGGCTTTGCCTCCCATGGTCTCTATGGCCACTTGAACATTGTTAAAGTATTGTGACGCGCACGCACCAAGGATAGCAGAGCCTAACAAAACTGACTCCGATTCATATGGTTTAAGCACCGGCAAAGCTACAACATCTGCTTGTATTTGCACAAACAGGGGATCCTTTGATAGTCCACCACAGATTAGCAAGGATTTGAATGGTTCATAACCGGCTTCCACCAAAGCCTCAATTATATGCCGAGTTCCATACTGAAATAGAAAGAATAATAAACTTTAATCTCTCATTCATAAAATATTTAAATCTGAATTTATCACTGAGTACTATATGATAATTATGAGTGGTAGTCTCCTGTGTCTGGGGTGTATAATCTATCACTCTTATGTCTTCAATAAAATATAAAACTAAAAGGAGCTTACCGATAAAGCCTGTAATGTTGCAAGGTAGAGTAAAGCGAGATTCTCCTCACTGTTGTTTATTGTGAGCCCACAAATCATTCCTTTCATAGATGGATCAGCCAATGGTGATCGATTGCCATGATAATCGGGCCAAATATGAAAGTCTTTACTGAGTAAACTTACATCGCTTAAGCCTTTTTCTTTTGTCATTTTTGATAGCAATTGCCTTAGATGAGTTCGCACCCTGAAACAGATAACCCTTATAAACCTTTCATAAGATTAGTAGAGAATTGGAAAAGGAAAATTTAACAATTGTTTGTATGTCTGGTAAAGTTTGTTTTGATTTATTCTTGTTTAGATTCTCACACCCACACATTCAAATCAAATAAAAAAAACGAAATCTATTATCTATTACTGTTATCATAATAAGACTTACTCTCCAGTTGAATATTTATTCAACAATTGAATTCCTGCTGGATGACTTGATATGACATAGTCTAAAAGCATGCCAGAGGCACTTTGGCCAGCTTCATTCAACCACAAGTTAGGTACCATTGCACTAAAATAAGGACCCCATATACCTGGCACTAGTACAGGCTTCTTATTGACAGCCATGTGACAGGTGGAAGTACCACATATTATGCTGAGTCTACTTGACATTTCCTTTGCAATGCCTTCCCCATTTGTACCAATCATACCAAGTCCACCAGCATGAGCATCAATGATAGAAGTAGCTACTGGGGTACCGGGAATAAGGCCAAGAGATCTTGCAACATCATTCTTCAGACCACCACACTTCTCTCCAGGCATCAAAACTTTACTCCCTATCTTCTTAAAGTCAAACGCAGCTAAGTCATCCAATCCAATATTTTGAAGAAAATCTTGGTTCCATCCTTTTTTACCATCAATAGAACATTCATAGTTCCATTTGCAAACCAGGGAACATAGTGACCTGCTTTCTGATCCTGTAGCTTTCCAAGTTAGGTAGTCTGGTAAATCAAAAAAATATCCGAAATCAGACCACTTGTTCGGTAAATTTTTCTTTAACCACTTTAGCTTTGGCATCTCCATTTCCAGGCTTACCTTGCCACCAACATACTTAAGCATCTCATGACCTGTTTTGTTTATAAGCTCGGCCTCAGTTTGAGCTCTGTGGTCCATCCACATTATAACATTCTGTTCATTGTTGTGAGAGTTGCTTACTGCTAAGGGATTACCATTCCTATCCATTGCGACCAAAGAACATGTGGCATCAAAGCCAATCCCTTTGATATCTTCTGGATTCACATTTCTAATAACTTCCTGAAATACACAAGAAAAATTTGCTGAATATACTTTCAATGCAATTTAAACCTGAGAAAATTTGGGCAGTTTTTTTTAAATACATGTTTTTTTAATCTTGAAGATTTAATATTTATCATTGTATCAAAAAATAAAATAAACAATTGTTTGGGTCAAAAACATATCTTTTTACCCAGAAACACACAGACACTCTTATCTAAGTACTAAGTAATACTAACTTTTATAACAAATTCACAACAGCTCCATATGTCATTAGAGGACTGTTCATAAAAGTCAGGTTGGGGCTTCCATATTCGCAGTTCCTTAACTGATGTACGCAGTATGTGTCCGTCTTGATCGACCAGAGCTGCTCTGGCGCTACCTGACCCCACATCCACGCCAATGAAGAATGATTGAGTGTTCATGTTCTAATTTCTTACTAAAAAATTGATGATCTAAATAAACGAAAGCGTTATTTTGTTACAAAACAAAGATTACGTAGACTCGATAGAAAAGAAAATCAAAAATAATAATAAAATACGGAGTATATTAACGTATAAAAATAGTAGGATCGTCAAAGTTATCTTGCAGCAGTATGATAAACACAATAAATTATGACCTTGATACTGTGATAATAGATATCAAGTTAATGATGCTGTGCATGATTCTAATAAGTTAACCTATAACCTTGTTTTCCTTGCTGTTCCACTTAGCTTATTCGTTTTTACTAAGAGTTAAAATCTTCTATAAGACATGATAACATCCTTTGTTGAGTATTATTATATAACGCAAAATATTATTAACATTTGATAAGATCAGAATATATACTTGCAAATGTTTTGTTTTGACGTTTAAGTTAATTTAAGTTTCGCGCTTTCGTGTCAATGACAAATAGACTGATCAGAGTTGCCCGTTTTAAGTATGCGATATGTTTAAAAGCCGATGTCAATAAATAAACTTTTTTCTTATTAAAGATCAATTTTCCAGATTTTTAACTATCTATAGAACATCAGTCCATATGTGATTGCCTCTCACAATTTAAAATTGCCACGCTGGCTGGTATTACATGCATAATATTCATACAGTGTTTTGATACATACAAAAATTTGATAAGTACATAAACAACTACAGGGAAATCCCGAAAGTCTGTGAAATATTAGAATCGTTCGAAAAGCAAGTTTGACTTTTTAATGTATTTATTTCATATACACTTGGTAGTTACATTACAATTTTTTAGTATGTTTAGATTTTTTAGATAATGTTGTTAAATAATACTAATTATTTTAAGGAAAACTTACGAAATATGTTAATTCAAAATGAAATTATTTAAACCATTATAGTTTAGAAAACTTGTTGATCAATTCCGTATTAAGAACGTTGATAGCATTGACAGATCTGAAAAATGAGGAATTTGAATTGAAACTCAATGGCATAAGGTTCAAAATAGGGTTAATGAGAAAATTTTGAAAAATAATCGTAAATCATGCACTCTGACTTATCCTGCAAAATTGTAGATATAATATCATCACACAACTTATAATAGTATAGAAAACTGTGTAAAAAGTTATTTACTGTCAAAGGACACTTATAATTAAGGTACCTCATGTAAACAATTTACATTAACTTCATCAACATCAGCTTTAAGAAATAAACATGAATATGTTGCATTCAGACGCGAAGACTCATCTCCAAGATTGCTTTAGTGACAACATACGAACAATAAATCTTGAAGTGATATCAGAGATTCAAAATGATGTAGATTATTATGATACTGTTTCATTGGTTTTCCTGCTTTATGAAGTCCCTGATACAGCTCTGCAAAGACTTATTGTTTTTCAACGTGTTCATAAAGACAGTAACATGAATTTATTATATGACTGGGCCTTAAATGCTCAGGCCCGACCTACATGGAGGTATGAATTTTTAGAAGCACTTACCATTTGCCGCTTATATCATATTATTAAAAAACTAGGTTTTGATGTTGCTAGTGTCAAGGAACGATATATGCCTGACAATATAAATGTTTGTATATATATCAATCCTATGAAAAAGGCTCTATACAAATTTTGTGAAAATGTAATTGTAAATATTCTTGTAAGATTAAAAAAATCATTATTGACATATGACATTGATACATCTGAACATGAATCTTGTGAGCTGATATGTTTGGAATTAATATCCCAAAAGTTTATAACTCTGAATAAAAATAATTTTGTGGTGGAGAATAAGCAATGTCATGTTGAAAAACTTGTGAGGATTGTAGAAAATATACCTGGTTTGAAAAAAGTAGCAGAAGATCTGCAAATAATTGCAAATAAAATTAATAATGACTCAAATTTTTCATCACCACAAATAATGAGTACTCCAATTTGTTCAACTACACCAAATGATGATTCGAAAGCTAAGTTAAAAGAAGATAAATATGATGAAAGTTTCTGTGATGTATTTCAACGTTTGAATGAATTACAAAAGGAAGATATTCCCATTATGAACTTGAAATCTGACACAAAAAATCTGACTAAAGATGCTTATCCTATTATCAATACTCGTAGAATTGGTGTTTGCTGCATTATTAATCAAGAAGAATTTCACCCATCAAAAGATAGCATTGAAAACAATTTCCGAACACCTATGTTGGAAAATCGTTTAGGTTCAACAAAAGACCAACAAAGCCTGGAGCAATTAATGACATCACTCAATTTTAAAATAAAAAGCTGCCGCAATCTGAACCATAGAGAAATGTTTAAATTTATCAGGGAAGTAATAAATAATGATGTTCGTCCAGATGATAGCATTTTTATGTTATGTATTTTATCACATGGTGTTAGGGGACATGTGTATGCTGCTGATTCGGTAAAAGTGAAAGTTGAAGATATCCAGAAACTATTAGACTCCGATGATGCAAGTAATTTACATGGAAAGCCCAAAATCTTGATTTTGCAGGCTTGTCAAGTTGATGAACACAGATCTATGCCCCATTTGGTAGCTGATGGACCAAAAACAAATTATTTTCTTAGAAAATCTGATTTTCTTATATATTGGGCCACTGCACCTGAATATGAAGCATATAGAGATGAACAAAAAGGGTCTATATTTATTCAAATTTTATGTTATACGATAGGTAAAAAGGCACAACAAGAACACTTGTATGATATATTTACAAAAGTAACTAATTCCGTTTCTCATGTTTGCAGTAGATTAAAACAGGTCCAGGTGCCAATTTTTGAATCAACATTACGTAAAAAGCTTTACATACAAATGCCTCAATTATCATAATGCATTTTAACATTGGCTATTTTAATTGTTATGAATGTGATAAATATTATAAAACTGCTTTAACACTATCTTGTAAAATTAATGTCACAAATATGTTATTTAGCTTAGTTACAATGTATATAGCTTAGTTGTACAAGTATGATATCAATTACAATTAAAATTTCTGCATTTAGCAGAAAATGCACAAGTGCAATAAATGTACATACAAAGCATAGTACTCTTAATTGTGCAATATTTATATTATACATACTATATTCATTTTTATGTAAGAGAAATTGTATTGAAATAATTTATGTGTAAGAAAATTAAGTAAGGAATATTCCTTACTTAATTATTCATATCCTATTTTTTAATATGTTTATAATGTATTGGGTTTATTAAATAAAAAAAATGTAATTAAGCAATATTATCTATGTTTATTGTGACATCTGTCTTCGTAAAATCCATTACAGCTGCTTCAAGATTCTTTCGTTCTTCATCTGTTTTTAATTTTGACCACATTGAATCCAAATATGCCCTTTGGTGCTTAAGGATAAATTTAAAGCTGTGTTTTAAAGTTGCTCCAACATGAAGAGTTCGTAGACTAACATCCAGTTTACCTATTTTTGTAATGAATGGTAAACTGCTTGAAACAAACTTGTGAGGCCCATGTCTAGCTCTTAGGATTGCTATTCGAGTGTTCTCGTTGCAATATTTCGTTAGAAATCCAGATCTAACAGCTCCTACTCCAAAGTCACCATGTAATTGCTGTATCTTCTCAAGTACAGTTTCATGAAATATTTTAGATTTCAAAGAAAGAGGTTTGTTCTCAGGAATTAAAGGCGATGAAATTTCGACAGTTATGTATCTAAAATAGAATTACATTATTAGATAATGTTCATAAGAAATATAATTAAAAGGTGTTAAAAATGAGCAATTTTATTGAGTCAGAAACTACGCCTTGTGAAATTACGCATCATCAGTTGGATGTGAAAATAGTTAAACATTAAAAAAAAAACAAGCTGCGTCTTTGTTTAGTTGCTGGATAACAGAACTTTGGTTTTAAACATTTCTCTACTTCGTATTTTAGCATGCGCTTCTAAATTTTATTACAAAGGGAAAATCAAAACAAACCTGTTCTTAAAACGGACCATTGTAATTTAGATGTTTTGATACTTTAAATTATTTAGAAAATGGTACGATTACCAGCACAACTTTTCGTTAAAATTTAAGGGAAATTTAATTAATTTCGTGAATTGTATCTATTCGAAAATTTGCTTTGACATGGATATTTTGTCCAAACGTAATGTTTTATCCCATGAAATTGCTTATCAAATAATTTAAATTTTTAAATAATAGCGAAGGAAGAATATAATGACAATTGCACTTGACAGCTGTTTGACAAACTAAAACATAACAATCACTATAACGGTATCTTTGAAATTATTGTTATGTTATCGTTTAACTTTCAAAAATTAGATTAAGTAATGTGTGCAAACAAGAATATTGTTAAGTGTGAGGTAAATTTTTAAAAAACTGAAATTACTCAATATGTTAAACGGAAAAGCATTTGGCTGCGCCATTCTCTCACAAAAAAAAACAATGATACGTCAAGCACAAACTGTCAATGTCACATTTTTCTTATCAAATTTATCATACGTCAATTTGAGATTTTTTTTGTACAATTTTCTAAATTTAATATTATGTCGATTACTAGATCGGAAATACTTAATTTATATAAAAAATTAATGCAATACTCTCAGTCCCTAAATTTGACGGATAACCAGTATTTCAGGACTAGAGTTTCCAATGAATTTCGACGCAATAAAACATTAACTAAACCTGGAGATATTAGTTTTGCTTACAAGGTAAAAATACGTAATTAATTAGCAGTTTATTTGGCTTGCTGTTAATAATTGGCATGTACTTTTTCGTGAAAAATTAATATTTTTAATCTTCTTATTATTTTCAGAAAGGTGAAGCTCTACTCCGCAAGGGTTCTGTGGTATAAAATAATGCAAAATCTTAGATCTTTTAGTAACATCTTTAGAGCACAAGCTGTACCCATATTACATTGCTCAGTAGCATCAAAGCATATTGATTACTCACTTGTACCAAAAATAAATGAAGCAGAATTGACAGAGCAGTTTGTTAGAGGGGGTGGCCCTGGTGGTTCTGCTGTCAATAAAAATGCTAACTGTGTAGTTTTAACCCACAATCCTACAGGTAAACAACATATTTGTAAAACAATCTAATTTCTCTGCCTAAATCCTTTTTGATTTGTTAAAAACCCATGCTCCTGATTTTAAAACATAAATTATTGGGTACTTTGAGGAATGAAATATGTAAATTTAAAAATATATTAATATTTTTACTCAAAAAATTAATAATTCTTTGAAGTGCTAAAATGTTTGTCTTTAATCAATGGTCAATGTAATTAAAACAAATGTCATAAAGCATTATAAATGTAAAGTACTGATTATATTTTGAAATTATTGTACAATTTAATTAATTCATAATTTTTTTATAGGAACAGTAATTAAATGTCATATTAGTAGATGCCAGGATGATAATAGAAAACTAGCTAGAGAAATGTTAATTGCCAAGTTAGATGAAGTTTTAAATGGAGACAACAGTGTTGCCGCCCAAAAAAAAAGACTGCAAGGAGAAAAACTTAAGAAAAATGAATATAAAAGAAAGAAAATGGCCAAACTCAAAGAGGAATGGAAGAAACGAGAAGGCTTAGTTTAGTTGTTGTTCATTTTAAGTGATTTATGTGAGCTAAATAAATTCTGAGTCATAAATATTTCTTTCACTGTAATAACATTAATTAAGAGAGTGTAAGCTGTAAGCATTTTGGATTAGGTTCCCTCTTCCCGTTGAAGGTGTAGAAATCTTAGTAGTAGGCCAGTAAATTGGAAACCACGCCATCTACCAACACACTTTATAAATAGTGAATTCTGAAATTCTGCACGAACTTAGGGTTCGGATAATATTGGAAAAAAGAATTTGAGGGATTATTATTTTATTTCAACAACGAACAATTCTAATGCAAATTTTGAAACCCATACTACCATATTAGACAATGGATGTTGCTACAATTGCACAGATCTCTTAGCCTTTATCCCTGACCTAATTATCGGTTGTGTTACCCCTATCAGTGTTATTTAAATAAATCGACACATTTTCGACTTTACCTATCATGATTCCGATGAATCCCGATTTTTGTAAATAAAAATTTTCACTTTTTAAGTCCTTTTGTCTACGTCCAACCTAAGTTGTATATAAAATTGCGACTTTCGAAAATTATAAATATAATTTTAGTAATAGATGTAATTTTAGAAGTTATTCACAAAATTTATAAATTCAACATTTTCAACAGCTTCATCAAAAATTATTACTGAAAAATGTTAGTAGGGGAAATCATTGATTTAAGTAAGTCAAGGTTGGCTGCTACGTGGTGAGTTTCTAATAAGCTCTCGTGTAGTTTGAAACCAATAGTGGTAGATACAGAGATTTTTATAGTCATTGTTTGTATTTTTGGTCAATGAAAATAAAAATCTCTGTTACGTACTTACTCGACTAGCAATATAATTTTAGCTAGTGAAATTAATACCTTGCAAATATAATTTTTATTAGCCGACTTCAAAAAGGAGGTTCTGAATTCGTGTATATTTTTTTTATCTGCCACGGTATTGTTTAAGTTACTTTTACCAGTTACAATTATACCAAAGTCAAGTGGAAGCAATTCCGCGTTTCGTCTGATGAGTGTGCGTCCCGGAGGCCTAATTTAGTCCTCTTTCCTAGAAGCGGAAGTGGACTTTCCGGATGAGAGGATGCATGGAAAGGGAAAATATTTTCTTTCTGTGCATCCTTTCCTCCGTCGATTAAAGGTAGGCAACGCATATGCAATTGTGTATGTCTATGGGCAGCAGTCTCTTCGCTTTTTCAGCGATTCCTGGTGGCTGCTCGCTCGTTTGCCACCTTTTGATAATAAAAAAAGTCTTAGCTTGAATTTGAATAATTTCATATCAATTCATACCATTCATATAAGATTTTTCATGTTCCGTATGTATACATATCTGCATATATCTTCCAACAATGGAAAAGCAATTTATTTGGATGGTTCATGTTTAGAATGTGCCGGTTCTGTCGGTTGGGAGACAATGAATGAACCATATTTATTGATAGCTTGGCTTTGTATTTGAAGTGGCCTGAAATTGATTTTCATTTTTCATTCCCTTTCATTATAACTTTAAAAGAAGAATTCATCATCATACTACCATAGGTATTCAGATTTTTTTGTAAAACTGCTGCTATATGAAATACTAACTGTTCTGGCGGAATAAAAATATTAGTAGCCTATGTGTTCTTCCAGTCTATTTTTAAATCTATGTCTTTTAGCGAGATCCATGCAGTTCTGGTGATACCATCTAAATAACATCTATCTATACATACAAAAATTCTCATTCATAATATTAGTAAGATAACGGTGTGCAAAAATAATTCTAAATGAAAATCTGTTTGTGATTTTTGTCTGTTAACTTGTCTACTTAACAATATCCCAAACATTTTTATTTATTTTAGCCAGCCCTGGTGTACATTAATCATGAGGCGATGGCTATTTTATTCTCATTGCGAATAGGTTTTCACGGTATTTCGTAACGTATGGCTACGCGCTACGGGTGTAGCGGGTCTACAGGGAAATCTAATTAAGGGTAATGGACACGGGCTTTGACCTTGTTTCTTTCATCCGAGGGACTTACGATCGTTTTACCAAGTTATACACTTTAATAGTACACACTTTATTTAATCACTTTTCGATATAAATCATTATATTTAATGTTCTTACTTTATATTTGTACTTTATTCTTACGAACATTAAAAAATGCGAATGTTTGAATGCTTGGATTGATGTTTGTTAGGAGGCATCTCGAGAACGACTCGACGGATCTCGATGAAACTTGAAATGGATGTGGAACATTGTGTTTTTAATGCAGCATCGATGGTGTCGGGGGTCAGCTAAAGATGTTTACTGTTACCCAACCTAAGAGAACTTTATTAGACATTCTCTTAGATTCAGCCAAATAGAATAAACCTTGGATATTAATGATTTAATGAATCGTTACAAATGAGACATCTAGAAATACGGCGAAATAAATAAGGGATACAATATTATACATACATACTAGGGATACAATATGATACAATATTTTAATGGTTCATCGCGAAACATTTACAAATAAAACCAAATGTTTCATATTTTACGTTGAAATTTTCAATAAAATTTGTCTCTTTAGGGAAATCAAATTTAAAATTGCGGCATGTTGACGCTTTTCAGCTGAAAATTTTTCACCTGTTCAAATGTTATAAAATGGGCTTTAAATTTTTAAGCTAAAATTTATATTTTTCTTTAAAAAGTTAGGAACAAAAAAAAATACAAAGCTTTAAGCACCTACAACATCAGGAATGTTGACGTCAGCATACCCTCACCGTTTTCACCTGTTTCTACTGTTTTAACAGTCGTGTGAAACATATTGTTATTTAAATTTTAACAAGGAAAGTGAGCGAGATGATACTATATTACTGTATTTCTCTTGTTTATTAACTTAAGCGTCACTCTTGTGACAACGTTCGGAAGTTGAAGACGGCCACAATGCTGCTGTTTGTTTACATACGTTGACAAGCTAGGAATAGGAAATTAATTTATGGTTTGAAATATACACATGAAAAAAAGCTTAAGTCTTTGGTTGTTTTAAACAATGAAATAGTGTTAAAAGGTAAAATAACGTTTAAATGGTTGATTTAATTATTAGCTTTTATTGAAAACCGCAATAATATTACATCTTGTTTCATCCTCGCTATGTTGGAATAAAATGTACATAAAAATGTAAATGTAATTTTATCTAGTTTACATATGCGGCACACTATGTAAATAAAAAGTTATTCACTACAGACTTAATCTATTTAATATCGTATTGTAGCATACAATTCAACTAACTCTGGATTTCCATTAAAAAATTATCGCACAGAAAACATATTGGGTATATCAAATTTTAGAAAGGAATAGATATAGGATATATAGAGCGATGTCGCCATTATGTATTTATGATGACCGATTTGACCTTTTTGTTGGTCTATAATTTTATACAATACGCCAAAATAGTTTGTAACATGATGTATTCTCATAAAGCGATAACCTCAAATGGCTTTGTTCTTTAATAAATGGAATAAATTGCCATAAATGTTAATGTTACTCTCGCACTGAATACAAGAGCCATTTAACACAGCTCGCAAAACATCAACTTGTCTAAAAGTTGAATTCCATTGCTATACACTTGTATTTTTACATATTGTCATCTCTTTCATTCCTTTTGAAAAGAACAGAGACAACATTATGCAGTAATGTTAGTGTCACCGCTGTGGGATTCTACTTTAAGGCGATGATAAACAATGTTCTCTCGCCTTTCTCTCATAACAAGCACTGACCCGTTAAATCTAACAAAGAAAACACGTATTAACTATCCTTCTTTATCTTTATTGTTTGTTAATATTTATTCTCTGCTTATTCTGAAATTTTTCAAGATACACGTAAAATATTATGACGTAGTATGCAGTATTTACTTTTGACTTAGGTATACATTCACGACAAATTGTATGAAAATTATATTAAAGGGTTAACCTAAACAGTTTTATTGTTAACAGTGTAAATAATAAACCCTTGTTTTATTTAATTATTACTTACCTCTTATACATTAAACAGATTTATTTAGGTAATAGTTTAATTAATTGAATTATTAAAAACACTATTTTTTTTACAATTTACTAAGTAAAACTGACTGATTTCTCTTGAGGTTTGTGTTTAATTAATATGAAAAACGTTGTTATTCAATGATGAAACTTTTAGTAATTAGGACAGAGTAAACGTGTTCATAAAATAATAAATTAAGGTTAGAATAATAGATGTAACGTTTTTATAAAAGCGTCGTGTAAAACGTATAGATAATACGAGTATAATAATTACAAATATACCTATTATGCTTTCTATACATTATTTTTACATTCAGAACAATAATATTTAGTAACTTAAATAAAAGATCTCTATTTATGAAAGCAATTAGTATCAAGTTATTCAAGAAAATAATTTCGTGGGAGTATCACTAACAACGTTAGTAATTTGAATTGCTAATTGTTAACAATATTCAAATTCCTCGTGTATTTATTTATGGTACTTAAATACGTAAATACATTTCAGAAGCAAAGTGGTTGAACATTATATTTAAACATTCTCTACATGAGTTACTGTATTTTTTTATTTTCCATATATCGTTATAAGAGTGAAATAGTACATTTAATTTTATTTATTATGTTACCAAGTTGATTTTATTCATCAATACCATAAATAAATTTATAACTGATGGAATTAATTTTTTGTATAGTTATCGTCATATATCTGTGCGGGTAATATAAAGTTATTCTATCAGAGGATAATCTAGACTATTCAAACTTTCGTGAGACATTATACTAAACTGATATAAAAATGGCTAACGGTTATATACGTGAGGTGTTAGCCGTTTTTATATCAGTTTGATAATCTAGACGTTTAATTTTACCACGTATTTTATCAGAGCGAAGCTTAAAGTTTTTCCAAAGCTGCAACGTTGCAACTTTCTTAATGCGCATGAAATAAATCTTAGCTTAGCTCCGGCGACTTGTTTTCGTCACGACCACACGTACCCGCCACAAAGTCTCCTCTTGAAATATAAATCATGTCTGTGAAATATTATGTGTTGTTCTTACAGATTGTTTGTGTGACAACAAACGCTTTAGAACTTATTTTATATTCTCGACTTTTCTTCAGAATTTTTATGATTCGTTTTACTCTATTTAAAGGTGTATTTTAATAACTTTGCTAATGCTAATGCTTGCTATAACGTTTTCGGATCTTATTTACCGTAGTTTACCGAGACTAAAGGGTTCAGAGACACAACTCTAGACTCGACATACAAATTAGTTAGTTTTTTAATTATTGTTTTGTTTTCTAATCCAAAATGTCTATCTATGATATAACCTGGACATAAAAATATAGTGTATATAACAAAGCAAATATATAAGCAAGTGTAATAAGGAAAGATTTAATAACCTTACGTCGACGAGTCAGCATTTAGTCTCGAAAAGCTTTACAATGTAAATAATATTGAGACTGTATCGGCTATTTTTATGTTGGAAATCTCTTGTAATTTCTTACATTCAATTTGTTCGCAACAAAGAGAAATGATTCTTATTTTGCTTTATTCTTTACAAGTATATTCTATTATTCCTTTCTTCATATTGTCTTTTTAACGCAGAGTACGTTGCGTTTTGAATACATTCTTTAATAATAGAATAGCTTAAGAGCAAAAGACAACTTGACATGGCTCTGATATTAGGGTTTTAATATGTTTCTTGTCGTAGTAGATTTCGTAAATATCTTTAGAGGTATGTAAATGGAAAGTGACGCTAGAAATGTTCACGAAAATATAAGCCAAACGTAAAATATAGCAAGTTACCGTAAGTAGTGTCCAATAGAAGCATAGCGATGATTATAGGATTCGAAGCTAATTTTTCTCCGACATTTTCATTATTATTCCAAATAGACAACATTCTGAAGATTGTCAGAAGAAAGTCTGATTTAAAAATAGAAGGAAAAATAACTTAGTAAGTAGTTTTATTTTTTACAAATTTCAGTAGGTTTGAATTTCCTTGCCATTACCTTAACAAGTCTTTCGAAGGCGAAAGAAATAAAAGAAGTAATTTATACAATCCAATTTATTGTACAATTTGCAAATGCATGTTACTTCGTCGGTTTCATTCACTTAAATAGATCGAAGTTAGAGTCGAACGCAGTAATCCTGGTGTCGGAGGAACATAAGGACTTAATCTCGCAAAGAGCGTCTCAAGGGAAACTCCCGGAGTCTCGCTCGTAACAAATATTGAATATACACAAAAGCCAAGACATTCTCCCGATAAGCTGATAGGATAACGAGATAATAGGCATTCGGTATAGCTTTGTGATCTGTTGGAAATATACAGAATAACAGATTTTATGTACTATCATTTCAACTAAATATAGGCAACAAAGACTTTTTTCTAAGTTGAAATCATTGTTTTTAAAGCAATTAACAGATAAATTCCTTCGTTAAAAGAATTGCGACATCTTTCTTAATTATGAACTTAAATTAAAAGATAAATATAATTGCACACACTTATGTTACACTTACAAGTTTTGCGTAAGATTGGAAAGTTTACATTTCAAGATGTTACGAGTAAGTGAAGATTAGGTTATAGGATATAAAAACCCTGATTCACAGGCTACGTATTAAATTATTCACATTAATAATAAGGGCATTATGAGAGACGCTACAGCAACTGACAAGGGTAAGACATGGGTTTAGAAATATGGTGTAGGTGATTAATTTTAACAGGCAATAACAATTTATTACTTCCTCCGTAATAAAGCTTTCCTGATATATGTACATCTATAAAATATTTATTACGTCAAGAACCTAAAGGATGTCTGCTGAAGTAATTTTATAGATAACGTCCTAACTAAAGAAAATAATTTGTAAAAAGAAACTGACGTTACTTCAAATAATAATTAAGCATGAAAATGAGGCTAAATTATAAAACAAAAGAATTAATTAACTGAGTTAGCAATGCTCTTAAACCATAAAAGAAAAATAAACAAATTATACGGACGCGGGGATTTATAACAAAACCGTATTTTTCTTTAGTTAATTAAAGGCAATTTTATCTTTTATTCCGTGGCCAGTGTAAAGGTCGGCGAAGACCTAAAACCATCACTATTTGTAAATCAATATGCCCTTCAATTTAAAAAAAATACTACGCGCAACTTTGCAGTGGAAAAAGTAGTCCACGACATTAGCTATATTTCAGTCAAAGTCTCGTCAAAATCTGTCTAGCCGTTCCGGAGATAAGCCGGAACAAACGCGGCATTGGGAATAGACAAAGACTGATAGAAAGACAAACAAAAATTTTCAAAACTACATACCACGTCTATTCGTTTAAATTAAAATTCGCAAATTATTCATATGTTTTCAACGTAACAAGTGAATATGCACTTTATTGATATATTATTTTTGACCTTTCATCTAGTGTTTTTAGTCTGTGCGTGTTTTAATTTACTGCAGTATTCCTAAAAACTCTACATTGTTGTAGTGCAAACACTATAACTTACGAGTATATTGTGTAACAAACGTTTCTCCGATTTTCATCACTCGAAAGATATTTTCTGGGTCAAGAACAGGAAAAAAATGTAAATGCTGCAAAAAGCGTCCATTCGTTGACCGTTCATTTTAGCCGTGCTCTTTAAAAAGCTTTCTGGAATACTTTTTACGATTTTAATATGTTTTTAAGTAGGTTAATACCATTATTTTTTTCCAGAAGTTCATTAGGTAAAGTAGAAATTATCATTTTTGTAAGGGCTTTATATTAGAATTCCGAGGTTCGATTCTGAATTAAATGAGTTGCGCAATTTTTAAGACACTGCTATGAGAGGTAACTTAAATGCTACGAGAAATACTAAATTCGATTCCATACTCCGGGCTGTAATTATTAACAAAAAAAAAATTAAAACCGACCTTTTTTCTTAATCTACATGTTTAGCAATAAAATTAAATGTATATACAAAAATAATTTATCGCAACCCGACAAAAACATTTTAAAGTATATCTCGATTAAAGAGTCAGGAAAGGTAAACATAATTAACCTTTACTTTTCCTGACCAAGCAGAAACATCAAAGGCCTTGTGAAGGCAGATTCTTTCAAAGTTCTTTGTACAAAACGTTTCATGATACAATTTCTTAAGGCAAAATACTTCAGATACTAAAAACAAAACATATTATTGCATAAAAAATATTTTACGAAAAAATAGTTTTTTGCTTTTATGAATGACATATAAATATGCGTGGTATTTCCAAGATAAGATATCTAACCAAGAAAATACGACTAAAGGTTCGTAAACAGTTTAAGGTTCTTAGTATTTAAGGTATTTTTTGAGGATCAAAGAAGATTCCACGAAGGAATTCTATTTTTAAGGGAACATTTTTTTGTAAAAAGATTAGAAATACACAGGTACAGAAAATCCTTATACATAGTTTTTTTCGACTGCTTAAGCCCCTATAAAGAAAATTTGTACGTCAAACACATATTTTAGTAATGGAAAGATACAGTATAAATATATTGTTGTCGTTATATTTTAAGATATTTTCCAATAATTTCGATATTAAACAAGGTATTAAATTTAATCGGATAGGATTCAATTACACACGGTTAGTTATAAATTTAATTTGGTAGAGCCGCCGAGCTGACCTCGTAAGTTAATTAATCCGACATACTACTGCCGGGGGCTAAGACAATCCCAACATAACATATTACGCGTTCGTAAATACTGTGTTGCGCCACTAACATTAACAGTGATACAGCTAGCATTCACCGCGACCACACATGTATATTACGGAGGCCTTATTTTGGTCTTCTTACCCTTTCCACCCTTTTCTTGTAAGGAACAGATGTAAAGGGGAGATAGTTTTGGCGGAGAAGAGTATGATGAGACGGATAACTATATCCTCTTTCTGTGTGTTTGCTTCTCTGTCAATTAAAGTTTGGCATCTGTAAATGCGGTTATCTATGGGTAGCATTCGGTTCGCCATTTTGATGAATTTATGTGGCCGTATGCTCGTTCTACCATAAAATTATACAGTCGAGGACGTTAATTTCCTACCCACTGCGATGAAATGTCTCTCATGTTGCAATTAAATAGAAAAAAATTGCATAACAAACATACATTTGTGCTAAATTATAGTTCTTATGATCATTATGTCATCATAAGAACATATGTTGTTTAAAATATTTGATCTATATAATTTTGCCTTTACTATGAGAAAGGTTAAACTATATTCTAAGAATGTAATTATCCATTAGTTCTTAAAATAATAATTAAAAGCAAATGCAATTATTTTTCTAAAAATGGACTGGTTTTAGTATTCGAAGTGGTTTTCAAATAGCACTTTTAGCGAGCTACCAACTTAATAACTTTTAATGACTCGCCTGAAAATCTGCATTTCATAATGCATGCATTTGTGAATTTGGTAGCGAATTAATTGCACTAAAGCCACTGTAGAATAAAATGTTCAGTTTGAGAATTTTGTAGGTACTAGAATTTGTTTCAATACCTATTGTATTTTTTATGTATCAAATACTATTCATAACAAATGTTACACCTCGTCACCATTGTCTTTTTTCATTTATATATTTATTAACTCTTAATGCTATCATAATACAAAAAAAGGACAATTAACTAATTTACAAAGCAAGGGCGGCCTTATCGCTACAAGCGATCTCTTCCAGGCAACCCAGTGGGACAGGAAAGAATAACATATATAGAGGGGTATATAACATATAAATATCAGGATATGTCAAGAATAAATAAATAAGAGCAAGAATTATTTACAATATATATACTAGTTACATATGGATATACTAAACAAATTAAGCAACATAAATATATAATATACATGAATACACGAACCTATGAATAGAAATATATAAATTTTTATTGTATTATATAATATTCACTAAAAATATAACTTTGTTCTAATAGGCTTGTTCAATGTAAGCTTAATCTATATCGAATTCTCTACATGAAATCTATATGCAAACGAAGACAATTCACAGGAGCTAACGATTATAATACGACATAAAATGTCTTGACTTTTTGCAGTTCGCACGTGTTGGATACAGTACAATTGTAAGGCTACGTTTACACAAGTGCAAATACATATTGTCATCCCTTTCATTCTCTCTGGATAAACAGAGACAACAATATGTGAGAAAACATAGACAATGGAGAGTCATTGTTATTCAAGTCATTGTTCTCGCGTGTCGTAGTCACGCAGTGTACAAGGAGCACATATGGAAAACACTCTATTGGCTTTACATAGAACTTTGTTTATTAAGTCTACATGTATTGGAAAATAAAATTGATCGTTTTCAGTGTAACGTTAGAAAAAAGTCATATATTTTTTAAACATTGTCATTTTCCATTCAAATGAGTTTAATCGTTTTGAAGTAAATTCTATAATTACGTATTAATATTTTTTCATATGTTTATTAAGGATAATACTAATAACATCAAATAAACAGGAAAATAAGATTTTTATTTTTATTACTTTGTTTTATCTAGAGGAAAATATCGTAGCATTTTGTAGCAATTATGTAGAGTTCGAAAAATTGTTCATATTAAAACATAATTTACGTGTTTATTTCAGTGAAATATAAATCTGCAAACCTTTGAAGTATCTCTTATATAATTATTTAGGGAGAGTCATATTATAATATTAATGTTGACAAAAATGTTTGTGGGATGTCGTTACGGTCAGGTGCGTTAGTTTACATATCATACAGTTTTTGGGTAGAATTTTAATGACCTTTATTTTACATACCTTTGACAACGAACTAATTTGTTTTTTTTTCTGTCTGAAGTTATAAATTTATATGAAAAAAGTAACAAACAAAAACGTAACTAAGTGGATTATTTATGGGCTTAAAAAAACCATAGCTAACATGTGTTTGTTATGTTAGTTACAGTTTTTCTCTTCTTTAATGAATGTATATTTTAAATAAAAGAACACATGTATA